>NC_135697.1:16488342-16788342 GCF_964276395.1 Gasterosteus aculeatus | reverse complement strand
CAGAAACACATAGACGGCCCCATTTCCTCTTTGAATTATAATTAAAATCTGTACTGCAGGAAAAGAAAACTCAAAATACATTTCAATCAACGTAAAAACGCTTAATAATGTAACAGTGTAAGTTTAATTAAATATTCACAAGTTGTAGCGAAAGTTCGTTTAAGTTAATTAGGCAGTAAAAATAATGGAATATACAGCAAATGCTGATCTGATATGTTTAAAAACTGAAACAAGATTTGATCCTTCAGTGTTCAGTTGTTGCACAAAATCAATGCGAATTATCAGAATATTTATATATATATATATATATATATATATATATATATATATATATATATACAAAATAAGACAGGAAATAAACCCACACCGTGACATGGACGTTACCTTACTGAGCACATCCACCTGTCGTGTGACGTGTGAACGAGTGAATCACCTGCTGCGTCTGTGTCTGCTCCTGCCTGGAGGGGTCTCGGGGCAGCCAGGTGATGGAGGGGGGCAGGGTGGAGCAGGGCACCGGGGCCAGACACCGCAGCTTCACCTGGTCTCCCTCCGACACCTGACCCACAGAGGTCAGCTGGGGGGGGGGGCGGCTCTGTGCAGGAGGATTAACGGGGCTACGTCAGCAGTGGATGGGATTCATCTCTTTAATTCTGCCTTTAGCTCTGGTTCATCTCCACAGACCGCTCAAAGTTGTTCTTTATTTTCTTTATCATTCATAAGAGATGATTTGGTTCCTTGGATGGACACTGAAGTGCTCAAAAGAATCATAATAATACAACTTTATTCTTTAAGTCCCAATTTTGTATTTATTTTTAATCATTAAAGGGTCTTTATCTATTAAAATGAAGGGTGAATTTGTGTGCAAATGAAAGTGTTTTACTCCCACATTTGGAATGAATCCACAGAAACTGGGTTCTAGACTAGTGAGTATTTATAAAAGCCTTTCCACGTCAGCCTTTCATACTGGATTCAATGTTCTAAGTCGTCTGCAATTATTAGAAAAATACAAACACAAACATCTCCCTCCTCTTGCTCCAAAGAGTACTGCAGATCTAAACAGCCAAATACATATTGAACCACCCTCAAACCACCACAGTGAGTAAAACATGTACTGATCAATAACTGCACACCTGCTTGGATGTCAATGACGACGCCTTCATGGAAATTGTACTTGACGTGGTTCAAACAGTTGAGTCTGAAGAAGAAGATGCCGCTCTGGTTCTTGGGGAAGTTGTGGAATGTGGTGCTGCAGTTCTTCTTCGTCGGGTCCCCGACCAGTTCCCCCTAACAGCACGACACATGAGCCTTAGACCCCTTGTGAGGATCGCAGGTTCACAGAGATGTCAGGTGTGATTTGAGAGAGCCGCAGCTCCTGTCTTTGGTCCAACCGTCAACGGGCCACAGACGGCTGAGCAGAACCGCTTCTTCAATCTCACACAATGTCCACGAGGACATCTCATACTCTTCTACAAACCAATGTCATGTCTTCTAGGCGAAGGGACAGATCTTGGTTAGCTTAGCTTAGCATAAAGACTGGAAGTAGGGGGGGAAACAGCTAGCGCCTCTAAGTACCTGAAAAGCGTTCCCTCGTATCTTTAACACGGTGAGACTTTAGTCCGTCGTCCACCAGGTGTCACCAAAGGTGTGTCGGTCTGAGAGGACCCACCTGTATGGCGTTGGCGTGGGGATGTTGTGCATTGAAGACCGCGGGGCCGCCGAGCCGTCCTTTCTGCCAGACGACCCCCCCCGAGCAGTTCACGATGTTCGCTTCCTCCTTTATGGGGATATTGAAACGACACGGGACCTCGAGGCAAGAGTCAGCGATGCCCTCCATCTTCTCGGGCAGGGTGGCCTTCCAGGTCTGACAAAGGACACCTGGGGGTGGGGGTGGGGTGGGGGGGGGGGGGGGGTGATATGCAGATTTAAGGTGGCGAGCCTTTGAATGGACTGGAAATAGGAAATAACGTAACAGGAAACACCTGTTGCACGGGTGAACAGGGAACTTCTGACCTTGCGTCATGAGCAAAGTAACGACCGGCAGAGCAACGTCCATCTCGGCTTCAACCTAAATTACAAATCAACCAAATAATAAAATCACGAGAACAAAGAAAAAACAATAAGAACATTCTTACGGGCAAATAAAAACCTGTGATCATTTTTAGATGCTTTTATTTAGGGTTATTTAAAATGAAAAAAATCAAATGCAAAACCCCAAAAAAGAGAATGAACTCATCTGTAAATCAACGTTCGGACTGAATCAACAGACATTCATTTAGTTTAGTTCACAATGAAACATTTCTGTGACATTCGGATACGTTTACCTGTCGAGGGATGATGAGCAGTTCTTCCTAATCAGAGCTCCATGCGCTCGTGTCACTGAAAGAGAAATGAATGCAAAAGCGAGAGGAAGGAACAGGACTTTGTCGGTGTGGAAATGGTGTCACGTTCAGTTTGTTTGAGCAACACGGGACTTAATCTGGGTTTGTACCAGATGTCCAGTGTTTCACCCTTTTGTTAAACGAAACCAAGAATCACTTTGTTCTTGGTTTAGTTCAACAGACGCGTGAAACACTGTACACACGTTTTTAATTTAAGTTTGTCAATTTTCTAAAGACTCCGAGTGGTGCTTTGAGCTAACCGCTAACACGTTTACCACGTACCTCGCTGACCAACATGTAGAATCACATGTCTTATCTACACGTATGAACGATGTTCAGCTGACGTGTCTGAACTGTGTGTCTAAAGGACCTCTGAGATGCAGTTGTTGGTTGAAGAACATCTTCTTTGTGTCCCATCGACGTCTCTGCTGCAACCTTTTTGCAATTAAATTAGTCGAATGACTCATTCAATGATTCATGATGAATGATTCATTCAATTTAATTAGTCAATTAAATTGAATGAATGAATTACTTAATGATCCACATCAGGAATTTATCGGAATTGACGTTAATTGACAACAAACAGCAGTTCCTCTTTTATTACCATTTCTTCAGAAGCCGCACTGCACTTTCATGGTTTCTTGCTTCTTCTTTCTATTACAGCCGATTACATGAGACTGTTTACTGTCAGCAATCATTTGTTTGTGATGTGTGGGAAAATAAAGTTCCTCTTTCTTTTTTTTTTTTAATGAAATCATCAAATCTCTTGTAAAAACAGTTGGAATAAACTTGGAAAATCAATGTTTGTATAGTGGATGTTTTAGTTTTCCTTGAGGAGTTGTGAAGATTATCGTTTGCACAGAAGGTCGTCGGCCCGGCTCCGAGGAACCTGATTGGCTGTTTGTCCATCCGACGGACACACGGCGGTCGTCCTCTCCGTCTGTGTGTGTGTGTGCGTGTGCGTCTGTGTGTGCGTGTTCATTACAGCGACTTTGAGAAGGAAACAAGAAGCTTTCAGGCAGGAAGATGCAGGCAGACACATATGACATAGAACGAGAGAGAGAGAGAGAAAGAGGAAGGGTCTGTGTGTGTGTGTGTGTGTGTCTGTGTGTGTGTGTGTGTTTTGGCAATAAAGTAACAGAGATACAGAGGAACTTCACTGCACAAACACACATACACACGCACGCACACACGCACACACACACACACACACAGACACACACAGCTCAAAATACGTCCCCACTTTGGTCTCTGACCACTGAGACCTCGTTGCTGTCACATCTGCATGTCCGTTGAACATCTGCGGGTAAGAAATGAGGACATTTTCTGAATTTGACATTGTGAGGTTGTCGTCGACTCTGGACCGATCGTGGCGATTTAGCTCCGCAGTGAAGACAGACGCTTGGAGAGAAATGTGTGTTTGCGATGATAGTGTGCGATCACTTAAAAGGGGCAATGTGCAAACGGATGATGATGTCACGGCGAGGCAGGAAAATACTGGATCACTTTTTTGTGCATTTAATCTAAAGATTATTTATTTGCTTTTGTTTATCGCCTAATCTTTGTATCTTCTGTGTGTGTGTGTGTGTGTGTGTGTAGTTTAAGGGTGACTTTGTTTAATTGCCATTGTGGTCGCTGTTAAAAAAGCCAAAAGGCTCCGAACATGAAACTCTCCGTTGAGTCGAGGTCATTTCTTCTTTCCACCAAAACAAAAGAACTTCCTTCTTTGTTGTTGTTTCCCTTTCACGATTAGACGGATCGCGACCTGAATGATTTCACGAATGTTCTCGCTTCATTAACGATGTCGAGCTTTGACCTTAATCGGGGAGAAGGAATCACCGCCGCGGCCTTTTGAGGCTGAACACGAGTGACACACCCAAAAGGAATTAAACTGAAGCAGCCAGCTGTCACACAACGGTTTATTGTTCTGAGCTGCACCTTCTTCTTCCACTGATATGCAAATGACCTTTGTTAGAAGTTCATTGCGACATTCTTTGATCTTCCTGCAGATAAGCACACGCGCACGCCAAAACTAGGTCATGGAGTGGCTTGTAATTAACATTGCTTTAAGTTTGATGACACAGGGACTTTTCTTGGGTACATGAGCGGTGAATCAGAGTTCTCCGTGTGTCACTGTGTCACATCTTTTTTTCCTACTCAGACATATTTATTTATATATATACTGCTTTGTATAAGTTGGACCTGCGTAGAAGAGGTTTTCTAATGAAGTGTCCAACCTGGTGACTCACTCCAGGAAGCTTTGTGGCTTAAACGCTGCAGAACACTTCAACGACAAAACAGATTCTTCCACAAACCACATTGTGTGGTTTATAATGAATACATCTTTACTCAGTAGCTGGTTGAAAAAAAAACTGTCTAATCTATTTTATTTACTTAAATATTGTTTCAAAGCTGGACAAATCATCAATTTGAATTCCAACGTAACTGAAGCGGCCTCTTCAAACTCTTTTTTGATGACATGTGACATTTACATAGACAGAAATATATCGCAGTTTTTCATGTCTTCATTTAAAATAAATTTGGATGATAAAACATTTCCCCCAAATTAAGCCCGGCTACCCGTTGTCGACATCAGATCCCTTTTTTGGCCTCATCTGTCACATGTGGTTGCAAATAAACCTCCACATTTCCTCCCACCAAACCCATCTTTATACACAAAGTTCAATTCCAGACTCACAATTACGCAAATATATTCTGAAGCATGGATTTAGGTCACTCTCACCCACAGCGTACGGTCACACGACCACGTTACGTTCTTAATTTCCTGCCTTTCAGCCGACGATGCCTCTCAACGCCTCCCTCCCGCTGCTCAAGCCTTCAGCGGTGGACGTGGACGCCATCATGGACAACTTCTCCATCGTCCTCTACAGTCTGATCGTCACGCTGGGCGTCTCGGGGAACTCCCTGGTCATCTGGGTGGCTGGATTCAAGCTCAAGGTGGGTTTACGGGCCGGTTAGAAAGAGGAAAAATAACCCGGGAAGCTCTTTGTCCTGTTGGCGTTTTGTTTAAAATGTGTTTAGATTCCCCTTCCCTTCTTTCTTCTTCTCTTCCTCCACCGCAGCCAAAGGTCACCAACGTGTGGTTGGTGAATTTGGCGGTGGCGGACCTCATCTTCTGCGTGACGCGAGCCTTCTCCCTCGCCAAGAAGCTCTTCTTTGACGAATGGCCCTTTGGCGTCTTCGTCTGCAAGTTCAACGGCTTCTTCAAATACGCCAACATGTTCTGCTCCGTCTTCCTGTTGGCGGTGATCAGCCTGGACCGGGTGCTCTGCGTCTGGCGGCCCGTCTTCACCAAGCGGCACCGCTCCCTGTTGGCCGCCAGAGTGGTCGCCGTCTGCGTGTGGAGCGCCGCCACCGTCTTCAGCGCGCCGTACTTCTTCTACCGCCAGGTCTACCAGAAGAACAACCTGACCAAGTGCTCGCTGGAGGTGAAGGAGACCGACAGCGCCGCCAAACTGGTGCTCTACTCCATCCGCTTCCTGTGCGGCTTCATGCTGCCCTTCGTGGTCATCGTGGTCTGTTACACCCTGGCCGGAGTCGGCATCCAGCGCACCCGGCTGGTCGGGAAGTCCCGCCCCCTGCGCATCCTGGCCCTGTTGGTCGCGGCCTTCTTCCTGTGCTGGGCGCCGTACCACTGCCTCCAGCTGGTGAAGATGGTGGACAGCAAGAACGCGGTGGTGAAGATCTGGCACCCTGTGGCAAAGGGCGTGGCCTACTTCAAAAGCTGCGTGAACCCGCTGTTGTACTTCTGCATGGGGCTGGACGTGAGGGGGCGCTTCAGGCAGAGCCTGGCGGGGGTGTACAAGAGGGCCCTGGTGGACGGCGTGGAGGGGCAGGCGACCCAGTCCAACGAGCTGGATGACAGCGGCGTGTCCAAACACACGTCTTTGGTCGCGCCAGGCCGGAGTCAGACGATGGTGGACGTGGCTAAAGTTTGAGTTGGTGGAACACACGGGAGACCTTTAGGTGCAGTGAGATCGTCTTTAGCGGCCTGCAATTGAAATGAAATCACTCACATATAATTGGATGATTTAGAGGTTTCCGTGGATTAAGGAGACGTTACAAATGCTAAATTAATACAATAAACCTCAAATAGTTTTCTCATAGACTTCTATGGGACGAGAAGAGCCGGCCCCTGGTGGTCAATAGAGAGAATGCAGCTTTAAGACGTGAAGCTTTGACTTTACTTTTCAGACCTGCTGGAACGTTGTACCTATTTCATGTTAAAAACCTATTTTAACCCAAATTTTCCTTAATTAAAAGCTATTAACAAACTATTTGGGAAAGACAGTAACGGTACTAACGACTGACGAACTAACTGATAGAGGAGACACTCAAGAAAAATGTGACAAAACGTAATGATTGACGTATAATTGACAAATAAGTCAAATAAAAATGTTTACTTTTAGTTCTAGTTGCTTATAGAGAAACAGCTTCTGCTCATCAGCGGCATCACTGCAAGTGAAACATGTGGTTGTTGTTTAGATACATAACTTAAAATATTATTTCCTCCCCAAACTGCTGCAAAAGCGAGACTATTAAAAGGAAAGCCAGTAATAACTTAGGGGCTGTCTTCTGGTTGGGGGTTTCGCTGCTTTTGTTTTTAAATGCATAGTTTTATTTTCTACGGCCAGAGATGAGTAAAATAACTTGTAGAATGTCCCAGTGAGCTCAGGACTGAAGTGCGTTAATGGTTAATTTTACAGGACAGACGTGCATATAAATGACAATAAAACAAAGCATGGAGGCTGTGAGACCATCCCAGTGGAAGTCGGTCCTTAGCAACGGGCTCTTAAACCGAGCTGTACTAACTCACTCGTTGCCGGGAAACACCTGCGTGCCTTCGGCCTGTTTGTCCTAAAGTCTCCTCATTAGCTTCTATTCTTGCAGCAGCAGCAGAGACCCGGTGGATGTTGTGAAACTCGCAATGTTACGCTTTCATTTGTTGCTTCTACCTGTGCTGTTGTTGTGGATTTTTGTTAATATGATTATAGCGGAAATGCAATGAAAATAAAAACTTTTCAATGTTGTGGGAATGTTTTATTTTGTGCAAAACAAGGTGCCAAAAAGCTGCAATGAAAAGCTCTCACAGCGTTTTTTTAATTTTTTTTTAGCCCTACCTGATCAGAAGCGGTGAACATTTGAGATAAAACAACATGGTTCAAGTTCACTGACCTTCTGCTTTAGAAACACATGTATTATGAATCTATTAAGAGCTTTCTAGAGAAACCTACGCTAATGATTTTATGATCCTAAATATTTCTGACGTTTAAAGTAGTTCACAGTATTCCAATGAAACTGACAGTCTGGCATTTTAAATGCTCCAATTAAAACAATGGAGATAAGTACGGGTGTGGTCAAATCAGGAGGAAACATTGAAAGAGAGCCAGAGAATATGAAGTACAGTGGATTTATTGGCGATCACATTTCTTCAATTAGTAATTATATTGCACAGATATGAAACAATTTTATTGTTTTTCAGACACCAGTGTTACATACTCTCAAAGGCATTGATTAGAAAGTCCGGATGACAACGATTGACGACATAAACTACACACCAAGATAAAAGACGCTGCCAGTTTTTGCTCTTCACAGCCTTCATCTTCACCTTCATGATTAAAATCCACATCGAGTTGAACGGCCACTGCAGAAGCATCACAACGAAAGCCACGGCCGCAAACTTAGACGCCAGAAAGCCTCATTAATTTCAGTTTCAGTTTTTGACACAACGTGTCCAAAAGGTTTTCGTCAAACCACTTTCTCTTTGAGCTGCTTTTAACATTCAAAACCTCAATCAACAAAGCGAGCTCTTCAGCAGTCAGACAGACAAGGCATTGGATTCGCTGCTATGCCGTTACAGTAGCCGTTGACACACAAACACACACACACACACGTTGAGGTTCTGCTGTTAATTTGTCTGTTTCTTTTGTCGTTATAAAATAAGAAGATAACTAATCACAAATTGGAATAAGACCCCTAAAGTGCTCTTTTCTGCTCGGTTGTTTGGGCTCATCGGTCACACCAAAGTTCCAGTGTTGAAGCGCCGGCGAAAGTCACCTTGAGAGCTGAGGTCATCGAAGTCCTCGCTTTCTCCGTCAACGATCTGTAAGAAATGCAGGTACTGAGACAGCCAGCAATTACACCGCACCCCGAACGCAACGTCAGGACAACAGGCTTGGGGACGCTTTCTTTGTTCTGAGTTGGCGGAGGACGGGCGAGGTGTGGACCGCCACGCACCACCTGGAGCGTGATCGACACTTCTGTTCTACTTTTGACACTTTAATTGCCCCTTTGTGAAAAGCGGTGCTCTCCCCAATTGTGCTCGTAAAAAAGAAGGCCACACAAATACTGTACATTCTGTAGGATTGGTACAGCGTAACACTTGTGTGACTGTTAGTCACTGAATGTCTTTGTACGATTATAATTATACTTTATGAGTTTCATTTCATTTTCATCATAGAAAATTTGTAGTACCAGTAACAATTAAGACAGCCGTAGCTGTATTAGCAGATGTGGTAGTGGTAGAAATATTACCGAAGTAGTAATAATATATCAGTTGTATATGTACCTTTTTAATTGGCTGATGATGTTTTTGCCTGGTAGACATGGGCTCTGTACTCAGGAAGGCCACATAATGGATCAGGGTGCTCATTCTGGAAAGAAAACCACAGAAGAATTAACTTGCATGTAACAGCATGATACATATATACATGAATATAACTCACAAGGGATCGGTTACCTGTGGTACAACATGCCGAAGAACTGGATCACCACCAGTAGGGCGAAGGACAGGATGAACATGAAGCCCACGGGGTCGATGAAGATGTACTCTCCCGTATACTCAAGGTCAAAGTTGATTTTTGGCACCCTGATGAAGACGCTCGAGTCTAATAACTGGAGAGTGAAGGTCACCACGAGCCAGAAGGCGTTGATTATGAAGTAAACGAAGGTCATCTGTTCAAATGAGGACGGAAAGAAAAAGGATCAGTTTGTGTTCATCGTCATGTGATTAAGTTCACCAGTCAGAGACATGTTACCTTGTTTCTCAACTCCCTGAGTTTATTAATCATTATTTCCTGTTTCCCTTTGTCCTCGGGAACGGGCTGCAGGTATTTGCTGGTGAGCTCTCTGAAGAACTTCCCCTCCTCCTGCAGACACATTTCAATAAACGATTTACTTCATTGGTTTATCGCGCTGGAAAAGTCACATGTCGCACACCCGTCGCACATGGAAACCAACTGTTTTTTTTAAATAAACACGTGATTAAAGGCGTGAGGCTGAAATACTCCTATAAATATAACAATTCCTTTGAGCACAAAGCACATTTAAGGGTACATGGAAAAATATACATACCAGAACTCTTGACTTCCTTTTTTGGTTAAAGAAATAGACCTTTTAGAATTTGATATTTTTCATTTCTACTAAACTAATACAGAAGAAAACACAATTGGCCTGTTTGCTGTGATGAATTCCACACGATTGGATTAACAACATTCGCCTTCACGTGTAATCTTTAGACGACAATAGAGACACACAAAAATAAAGATTGTGCACCTCGTCCAGTTTGTCCTCGTTAAGATTCATGTCATTGGATAAACTCTGCAGCTGTGCGACCCAGTCTGAAGAAAAGAGCAAGATAACAGAAAATTACACAACGTGAGTGTGTTGAAATAAGCGCTTTCTTTGTACCTTTTACCATTTGTGTACCTACTTTGGTGAGCGGGGGCTAAAGTGGTGCTTCGCCTGAAACAAAATCACAGACAACAATTAAAAACAGTGTGTTGTGGTCGTTGTGTGAAGTTAATAAAATACACACGTTATGGTGCAAATCATCAATTGGCCGTGTGAATGGATAAAATACTGAAACACACACGTATCCATTGACGAGACAGTCAATCGTTTGGTTACCTCGGCTGCTCCTCAGGCCGCCCCGCCTCCTCCACGATGGTGTTCTGGGGTCGAGGCTCGGGCTCCTCGCTCGGGACGTCCCGGCTGAGGATTCGCTCGTCTGCTGCGTCCGTCAGACACAGTCTCCTGCAGCACTTGGACCGCGAGAAGAACCGCGCGATGGTGCTCCGGACTGCGAACGAGAAGGAAAGTAGTAGTATTATTATAACTCTCATTGTCTAACTGATTATTTACCATTTAATACGCAGTAGTTTCATGTTTGGAATATGTGTGAAAGAGTTCCTGTAATACTTCATCGCCCCCAAAGAGTGCGCATTGCTCCACGGCAGTAACCTGCAGCGCGCCGTACCTTTCTCGGCTTTGGTTTGCGAGGCGGCCTGGTCTCTGGCGGCAGGCGCCGTCTCCCTGGTGCCCCAGGACACGTTGTTCATGTTGACCATGGAGTAGATGGAGAGCAGCAGGTAGGCGCTGGGGATGCAGATGATGTAAATAAAGCCGTAGAACACCAGGCCAATCTCCTGAGGGTGCAGCAATGCAGTGATGACGTAGAAGAGGGCGAGGAAGATGAGGAAGAGACTGCTGGGAGTCAGGATGGTTTGGTCCTTCACCATGGTCCCTGACGGAGGAGGAGGAGATGGAGGAGGACATGAAGTTGCCGCAAACCTTTCTGAGTGAACAGCACCGGTTTGGTTTTGAGTGTGTACCTATTATGGTGATTGCCGATACCATCATGAGGAACGCGTACAGGATGCTCAGGATCGCAGCGACGAGGATCTGAGTGTCTGCCTTGATTCTGAAGCTGGCGCCGAGGAAGATAGCTGGAGGTATCACAGCCAGGACCAGAGAAACGTTCTGGTGAACATCGAGCAGCACAGTCAAACTACCTGGAAGGCCGTCAGGAAGCAAAGAAGAGCTGGTTTAACGGACAGATGATAGATGAGCGCGTGATCTTCTCTCCTAAACTAAAACTCAAAAGTATCTATTCAGATTCTACGCACTTCAAATGAAAATATACATGAAAACAATTAAAAAAGTTAAAAAAACTTATTTTGGTCCAGCTAAGCTTTTTTTTAATGGCTGAAAAATAAGAAAAAAACAGCCTGACCTGCGATCATAAGGATGACGGTGGAAGGTGCCAGAATGGACGCCACCAGGCTGATGAGCTGGTACAGCATGTAGACCTTTGAAATGGACGTGTTCTTCTTGGAGATCACAGTGGCACAGCCCAGCAGGTCCACCATGTTGGCCATGGTCGACGGCCCCCAGCGGCGACGCTGACAACGGCAGAAAAACCAAACATTAGCACCAATTATCACTGTTAGAAATGGTGACCATTATTCATGCAGCTTGTTGTAGCTGAGTGTATAAACAATTAGGTTAAGATGTGTCATGGATAATTATAATTAAACTCAAGATGGATCTGGTCCTTGCCAAGAGTGTTGCCAGAAACATTTAAATACCGTATTTAGCATTTAATAACAATAACATTACATTACATTACATTACATGTCATTTAGCGGACGCTTTTATCCAAAGCGACGTACAATAAGTGCATTCAACAAGGTGCAACAGGAAGGATTTCAATTTTTTTTTTCTTGCGCAACAAAAACTTCTTCATTCTCTCGACTGGAATTAGAATTTGCATTCACATGTCGGCAACTGGGACTGATCATTGTTTAACATCCCCGACATGCCTCAACGACACTTTAGGGCTGTGAACCTCAGTTTGCCGGAGGGCCCGCTCGCCCTGCCCAATTTAGATTGGCTGAGAGCCAATCTAAATTGTGCCACGTCGGGTTTTGAGTCCCATGGAATCACCTGGTTGTAAAACTCTTTGAAGTCCTCCGGGGCGTTGGTGTGGGCGTCCGAGGCCGCGTTGTACTCCACCCTCCAACCCTGCTTCAGCAGCAGAGTGCACAGCCAGCGGTCCTCTCCTGCAGAGACCGTCACAGAGTCAAATCTTCCACCGCTTCCCACCACATCCGCTGGGTTTTGTGACTTCCATCCGTAATTGGTGCGAAATGCGGAGGCCAGCCGGGCGCTCCGGAGACGTACCTTGGTCGTACTGGATGTAGTGTTGCGCCTGAGAGGACACGGCGGTGTATTTCTTCATCACGTTGTCGTCCATCAGCGCCTCGGCTCTGAACAGGCTGAAGCAGCCGGGGCTGCAGAACACGCAGCCGAACACGTGCTCGGCCGTCTTGTGAAGCCAGTGTCCAACGGCGTATTCAAACTTCTGGTACCAAACGACGGGCCCTGCCAGAGGAATACACAGCTGGTTACTACATGGTACACACTAAGCGCCCGGCTCAGACGGGTGTTAAAAACATTCCTGAGCAACATTCATCCTTTTAACACAAAATAACAGAACATACACAGTGCATATGTTCTACACGGCCATCATGGAGTCCATCCTCTGCTCCTCTATCACCGTCTGGTACGCTGCAGCCACAGCCAAGGACAAGGGCAGGCTGCAGCGCGTCATCCGCTCTGCAGAGAGGGTGATTGGCTGCAATCTGCCGTCCCTGCAGGACTTGTTCGCTTCCAGGACTCTGAAGCGAGCTAAAAAGATCGCGGCCGACCCCTCTCACCCCGACAAAACCTGTTTGTGTCTCTTCCATCTGGCAGGAGGCTGAGGTCCATCAGGACTAAGACCTCCCGCCACACCAACAGTTTCTTCCCGTCGACAGTCGGGCTCATCAACAGAGCCGGTCTCCCACTGCCTGACTATAACGCTCCACCGGTCACTCCCCTTCACACTGCACACGTCACTTTAACTGTTATTCATCACTTTGTCGTCACTCGTCACTTTGTTACTTGTTCGTTAGTGCACTTTATGCTTAATATTTTTTTTAATAGGGTTAGGGTTAGTACTTATTTAGAATTTAAAATTTTTAACTTTATTCCCTTGTTTTATACTAACCCATAGCCTTATTCTACTTACCCATTGCATTAGAATTTCATTTTACTTTATATTATTACTTGTGCACTGCTGTCTTGTCTGTCTATTGTCGCGCACCAACCGCCAAGACAAATTCCTTGTATGTTTGGCATATTTTGGTAATAAATGTTCCTGATTCCTGATATATATAGTTTACTTTTTATTGTATCTATTGTTCTGGTTTTGTTTCCTTTTATATGTTTTGCCATCCATCATCAACCATTAAATCCATCCAGATTCTGGCTCGTTAGTTTAGCTTCTTCTGAACTAAATATACATTTTATTCTTGTCTGTTTTTCTGACTGGTCTGACATGAGTTTGCATTGACTTCATTGATGATCAGTCATCGGTCTCGTTGTGTCCAGCTGTCCTCTAATCCCTTACGACCCACCTGAGCCGGTGGGGTGAATCCGGCCGCAGGCCGCCCCGACCTGCGGGTACAGTTTCAGGCGATCGATGAGCAGCATCACGGCGGCCGGCGTGAAGTCTGTGTCCCCATCCAGAGCCAGGATGTAGGTGTTCTTCTTCTCCCTCTGGAGGAACAGACGCAGTTTGCTCCGTCACACATTTCATATACACAGATTTGGAAATATATTCATTGTTTTATGGCCGTTTGTTTTCTCTCGTCTTACCTCAAACTCATTTTTCACCTCAACATCCTCCTCCCCTTTCCCCCACCTTTTGAAATACTTGGTTGAAACTTTCCATCCCAGGAGATAGTACAAGTACATGACCTGGAGAATACCACATGCAGTTCAGTAAACTCACTCTGACAGAGCAACCCTGTCACCGAATAATGAACTACTACATGACGGGAGGGATCTGATCACCTGGGACCATCTCTTCTTGTGGCGGATGAGCTTCTTGTTCTTGTAGTGAACCGTTAAGGTGTTCCCATGTGGCATGGTGACCACCAGACGTCCTCCGTACGGCGTGGTCACGATCGTCTGATCCGGGATCTGCTGCTTCTTTGTGAAGAGGTCGTTATTGATGTTCAAGAAGATGCTGACGACGGAGAAGAAAACATGGTTCATCTTCACTTCTCGTCAGAATCTCTTTCTTTTTCTTTAAATCAAACATTTACCTGTAAACTTCTGCGATAATGTTCACAAGCATCTCAGCGTACTGGTTGACGTGGGCCCCCCGGCTACCGGCAACATCTGTGAAGGCGTCGTCGAAGAAGATGTGGCCTTCAAACGTGACATCGCCAGCTTCTCCTTCCTTCTTTGGCCTGTACTTGTCCAGTCTGTGGAGGAACAGGAACCACGTTAAGCTCCCGGTACCATGTTGTTGTTGAAGTTGAAGTTATTTCAACATTACATAACATCACATAACATTACATCACATGTCATTGAGCTGACGCTTTTGTCCAAAGCAACTTACAATAAGTGCATTTCAACCATAAGGATACAAACCCAGAAGAGCAACAAACAAGTGCAATTTCATCACATAGGCCAATTTACAACTTGTTATAGATGAAAGCCATTATAAGTAAAATTGAAGTGCTATAATTTGTCAGTGTTTTTATTATAACGTTGTAGAGACATCTTGCTGAATGCATTTTAAAGTCCGTGGGTTCCCTTATGCTTCAAAAGTGAAACATACAGGTGATGAAAAACATGCACATTGTAAAGAAACGACCTGGCTCAGTGTAGATTCAGATAATTATTCTAGTGCCAAGTATTGAGCGGTTTAAGATGGAAAACTGAACATAAGGAGGTGAACGCTTAAACACCAGCGTGTTTAACCCATGTAAAACTTACCGAAATATGGAAATGAGGATATTCATCATCTCGTCGGGCGTTTCGTGCCACATGGTCGCGCAGAGGAAGACTTTCACCGGGTCTAGTGATTTGAATCTGAAAGGACAAGATTTGCATTACTGGCATTAATTCTGTCTCTTTCGTCCTTCACACGTCTCTGGGTTTCTGTTTTATAAAAGAAGATGCGGTCAACTGGATTCGTTTTCATTGTGAATGTTTCCAGAGATTCTTCTTCTTCTTTGTTCAGAAATGAAATGGAAATGATTCTATTGTGTAACATCCTCATTTTGTTTGAAACAACATGTTGATGTGCAAAAGTTGTCCTTGTTAGACAATGTGAATCCAGTTTTGACACGTTGTTTGTCACCTTTTAAATGTCTACAAATTCATTCTTATGATTGTCATGCTCATTGGTTGATTGTGGGATAAACAGTAATTACGCAGCTTCTTTTGCTTTAGCCTTTGTGTGAAGGCCCGGGCCACTCCTATGAAATAATTGGCCCTCAAATATGTGATAATAGATTTCAAATAAAAGATGAGGACCTAGAAGAGAAAAACAAAACAACTGACTAACCTTTTGTTTTTCACGCTATTTTATTTTAGGATAATGTGTTGCGCAGCAGAAAGGAATGTTTGGACTTGAACAACGTTTATTAAAGGAAAGGGGAGGAGTAGATCATCCACAACAATTCCTGTCTCAAACTAGCCACAAGAACCCTTATCACACCTTCTAAACCCTTAAAGGCCCCCAGGCCCCCTGACATCACAAACACACACACTTACTGCTTTTGCTTTTCCGTCGTCTGGATGTCAAATCGAGTGTTCAGAAGCAGGGACTGCTCTATGAATGCTCCCTCGTACAGCCTCCTGACGAACAGGTCCTGAGTCCTCTGGATGCGAAACAGACTGAGGAACCAGAGGTGCAGAGTGGCCAAAACCAGGCCGATGCACCAGCACGCCGCCGAGCCTGAGGAGCGGGAAAAGAAACGAATTGAAGTGGAAACGGTACAACTTAAAAATGCCTGTCTGAATATATGGTGCATCTCTAGATTATTACCTGTCAGCAGGCCGATGTCATATATCCTGGACAAGTCCAGGAAGCACAGAGTGTGAGTGACGTCCCGAACCAGATCTGGGAACACGTTGCCGCTCAGACTTTGGTTTCTTGCATCCACAACGTCGTTGCAGTAGCCTCTGAAGTTGGAACTTTGAGTCCCGTTCAAACTGTTTCTGTAGTTTTGATGGAAAACAATAACTGGGACGACGAAGAGGACCATGACGGCCAGAGACGCCAGGTACAAAGGCAGGATGAAGCATTGCCGCATGGCGTGCATCTTGCAGGCCACCAAGGAAAACCAGTGGCAGAGTGCGGAGGAGATCAGCTGGACTCCGATGATGATGCCTATAATCCTTGTCTCACGGCTCGGGATGGAGGTGACGATGGCCCAGTCCATTTTGTCCAGAGGGACGTAGGCTCCGAGCACGCCGGCGGTCACCGCGATCCTGAGCAAGCTGGAGAGGATGTGCAGAACGTTCTGGCACTCTTTCACGTCTATACACAAGACTTCAAGGAAGCCAGGGTTGCTTTTCTCGCTGGTCTGCCGGTTCTCGCTGATCAGCTTGAAGTAGTTCTCCCACCAGTTAAAAGACATCAAGAAGGACCCTCCGACTGCCAGACCCGCCCAGATGATCCTCCGGGTGTCAGTGGGATCCTTTGTGATGTACAAGAGGAGGAACAGCACGTAGCCGAGCAAAATGAGGAGGAAGGCGGTGATGGACGGCACCAGGAAGCGGTTCCTTTGCTTGGCGGTGCACTGCGTGATCACCTGCAGGAGCGTGGAGAGCACGGCTACGCCGTTCAGTATCGTCACGTTGGTCACTATGTCCAGGTGGGGCATTGCCACGATGGTGAGAATCGCTGCACCCATAGCCACCAGGAACTCAAAGAACAGAACCTGAAGAAGCAGAACAATTAATTGTTGCACATTTTCTTTTTTAAAGGAGGGTTTCGGCTATAAATCCGACATTATTAGCATCCGTTTAGCTTTGACACGGCCGAAACATCTTGTATTGAATTGTCGCTGACACGTGCAGAATGTGCATGCTTCTCACCAAAGCCACAGTTCTTTTGTCCGGCATCTTTGAGGATTTGTGACACGCCTTCCAGACGCTCTTCAGCAGGAGAAGCAAGCTGGAGGCGATGAGAACGCAGCCGATGCAGAGCAGGGCGACGGGTTTCTGTCCATCGGGGAGAGTCTTGGTGCCCTCGTTAGACAAAGTGACGAGGAGGAGGAACGACGTCTGGAACAGAGAGATCGAAAGTCAAAGCTCAAAGATGAGAAGTTATAAGTGAGCTCTTTTTACAAAGGGAACAATTTTTGCAGTTTAAACGCATTCACATTACAATTCCGCTCCGATTCCTCGAGCTCAGCAGATTCATTCTTGTAACAAGTTGTGTGGAACGAACCTTGCTACACAGAGCCAGTCCGAACACCAACACGGCCACCACACAGAGGGAGAGGACCTTCAGCAGCTTGAGCATCTTCCATGGCGTCCGCTCATCCTCCAGGGGGGGGACCTCTCGGCAGGCGTCCCACGACCTCCTGAACAAACACAGCCGGAGGGAAACTTTGAACGTTGAACTAAACGCTTGGTTCTGCGTGTTTGCGGGAGATCGTTTTTTTTCTATCTCCAGGTAAAAATGTAGTACATTTTAATTAAATTAATTACACATCTTTTTTTTATTTTATTTAATGTTCAAACCTGGATGACAAAAACTACGTTGTTGCATTAAGTTCAAAGTGATACATTTTAGAAGCACAAATGTAACAGAATAAAACGATCAATCGACTGCATCAAACCCCAAAAATCCATGAAATGGAGCTTTGACGTTACCTAATTTACTCACAATCGCTGTTTGGTTTTACCACAAGTATAAAACAAAGGGGTCTGGAGGTGTTGATTCCAAATTCTTTTAAAATACCTTTAAACTTTGCTTCATTCTGGATAAACTGAAGCGCCAGTAGTGCTCCCGTGTTTTCTGTATTGCCTTCAGATATTTATTCCGCTGTAGATCAACTTCTTTTATACAATGTCACACCTGTTGGGTCACGGAGTAGTGATGCACTGTTTTCCGCACAATAAGGCGCACCTTCAATGAATGACCTATTTAAGAACATTTTTCATATATAGCGCGCATCGGATTATAATGCCCATAAGATACTACAGTCTCCGCTTCGGCTCCAGCTCGGCCCGCCTCACCTTGGCGGGGGCCGTCGGGCCGCGACATGGCCGCACGGTGCAGATTCTCGTCTCCTTCGGCTGCTCTCCAGCCAACGCCAAGGGCCCCTTTTAGAACTACTTATTTTCCCCGTTAAGATGGTTCAGCTACTGTAGAGAAAAGGACGCCGTCTCTCGCTCTTTAATCTCATGAAGTGCTTGGCGAGAACGACAGCTTCGTTTTTCCGACGCGCCCTGAAAGCAGCTCCACATCTCACGCGCTTGAGCGCCGCTCAAGTGCGCCTTGGAGTGCGGAAAATGCGGTATATTTACTTTAATACTACAAGAGGGCGCCGCGTTTGTTGAACAACGACAGGCGGACAAGAGCAGCCGTTTCGAGCGAGAGCCTTATTGTTTTATTAATCTGTCCGTTTAAATTGTTTGTGCTTCATCAACTAATGTTTCACATAACTAATGTGCCGCATCATAAATATTTTGATATTAATTTCAAACTTTTAAAAATTGAAAATTAAAAACATTTTATTTATTTATTGTAAATGACCTCTCGCGGCCCACCTGCAGTACCTTCGCGGCCCACCAGGGGGCCGCCGCCCACACTTTGGGAATCGCTGTTTTAGATAATAAATATTTGTAGGGACGATTATTCCCTGCGGTAGTACCACAAAGTACAAAAACAAAAAAAGCCTAAAAAATAACTGTTTGAATCGTGAATATGGAAAAGATTAAAATTCTTTACAAAAATAGTTACAATTTTTATTTCACAATCTCCTTTTCAATATAGAAGAAAATTATATTAAGAAAATCTAATAAATAAAGCGTTTCCGCCAAAATGTTCATGCAGTCAGTTCAGAATTAACTGGTTGACTTTTCATATTTCAAGCAAGTAATCAAATAAAATGAATCAAATTAATTCAAAAGTTTTCATTAAAGAGTCTCCACTCACTTGGTTAAGTTCCTTTCGTCCTCCATGCTTCTGACGAATGTGAAGCCTCCGCTTGAGAGTTGTTTTATAACAACTTTTGAAAAACACGGTGTTCAATCACCACACCGGTAAATCATGACATCACAGCTGGAGGCAGAGCTTCCGCTTATCTCGCTTTCAGAACGTGATGGATTGCAGACAGTCCTGAACTTCAGGCTGTGTTCACAGTTTTTTAGGTGACGCTTTATATTAAGGTCCTTGTAATAACAATTAATTAATAAGGTAAGGTAATAAGGCCCTTGTAAGTCCTTACAAGATGCCTATATAAGTGTTAATAATGGCATTATAATACAATTATTAGCAGGCTACAACACATTTATAAGCATCTTTGCTAAGACATTATTAATATTTTTTGGTTTGCTTATTGATATTAAAATATACTTTATT
Source organism: Gasterosteus aculeatus (assembly GCF_964276395.1). Lineage (NCBI taxonomy): Eukaryota > Metazoa > Chordata > Actinopteri > Perciformes > Gasterosteidae > Gasterosteus > Gasterosteus aculeatus. Next base: position 16,768,722 of record NC_135697.1, on the reverse strand, counting down.
GTACTACTACTACTACTACTATTGTAATACTAAATATCTATTATGCGTTAACTATGCACTTGTTAACAGTTAACTATGCTTTTAGCAGCTACCGGATCTAAAGCGAGAACAAGCCTTATTGAGGCTAATAAATCATTTATTACGCATTATTATGACTTTATTAATCCTGTTATATGCACTTGTTAACAGTTAACTATGCTTTTTTCAGCTACCGGATCTAAAGCGAGAACAATCCTTATTAAGGCTAATAAATATTTTATTACGTGTTAATTACTGGTTAATGATTTTCACAACCTCCACATCTAAAATGTGGTCAAGGCTGATATAATGGGAAGGGAAAAAAGCATAATACAAGTGTTTCAACTGTGAAGGCCAAATATGCTTTATTTATTGATGTGGACTACAAATGTCAGGATCTGTAAAAATCAAGGCATATTATCACAAACATTGAAATTACCTTAAAGCGCATGATAAAACTAAGGTAGATTATTATTATTATTTTTTTTTTATCCCTCTGAACATTTAACGGTTTAACTTTTTTTTAAAACATGGTCCATCAGCACAACATCAATTCAAAATTGCCCTTTTCCAACAGGCAATAGTTTCCCTGATTTCTTCAGTGCCCGAACTGTGTCACCAATATCTGGACAGTCACAAATCAGCAAAACCCTAGAGAGCTTGTGCTTTGTTGTATGCTGATCTTTAAACTCTTTAAACACTTTCCAGTAACGTGTAATTACCTCATCCGGACCACGTGCTGATGGTGAAGAAGAAAGAGATCTTCCATTCAATAACCTTAAACCATTCCTGAAGTTTACTAACTATGCAACACTAACATCATTCAGTAGGCATAGTCTACAACACAACAGTGGCTTTCTTGCACAAAGGTGGACTACACAAGTGTTACTTTCACCTTTTACCTGCAAGTTCACTCCTCTTCATTGAAACTGACGACATCAAGTCACACACCTAAAAATAAACAGCCAGTAACTATCTTCTAAATCTTAGTTTTCATTTACATAAATTAACCCTTGAAACACGGCTCCGTCTGATCTTTTTGCTTCCTGTTTCCTTCTTCTTCTTCTTTATGTTCTTCTTTGACCTCTTCATCTTCTTCTTCTTCTTTCCATTCTCTGAGCTTGAGGAGCTTGGAGAGGAAGAGGAGTCTGAGGAGTAGTTGGTAGAGGATTAAAATGTCCCTGTGGTAGCTTAATATTTGTTACAAATATCAGACATGTGGTCATTATAAAGGATATTTGGTGGTTACATTAAAAAGTCTGATTTCCACACAAAATACCTTCATTTATAAAGAGAGCAGCAGTAATGGCTATAAAACATAATATATTTTTGTTTCCAGTTATATGATGCAGTTTATCTTGCAATCTATGTTTTCATAATAATGACTTGCCATTTACTTGCCAATAGCTGAACTATTCACTCAGTGCATTCATAAAAAATGAATAAAGGACATGAAATATATTGAAGCTTTCTGCATCATGACTGACTACAGTTTTTTTTACAGTCGCTAGGACACATTTCTCAATACTTAGGTCACTTTTTCAAAACTCTTCACACAGTTCTCCGAACCAAGTTTCAGCTCGCCACAGCAGTTCATTTCACATTCAAAATGCACTAAAACTACCAAAACACTTCATTCATGTCTCAAAGAACACTAGCAAAGGTTGACAGCCAACAAACACACTTTGTCACCCACAAAACAACTACCTAAAAAACACTAACAACATGTAGCATTATACAATGTTTTCTTGTGTAAAACAAGGACACATCTCTGTTTATAATTCACTGTAATATATGTTACTGGAATTAATCAGTATATATATATATATATATATATATATATATATATATCATCGTATATGTGGCTTTTGTTGAGAGAATCCACCTTTAAAGTTTTTTTTTTCAGGCTGCTGAACTTTGTATGTGGGATTGAGCAAAAAAACAAAGTAGGACTTTCACCGAGAAAACTGCTGTTCGTGTCCCATTTGTGCGTAAACTAGCTTATGTAATGTACTAAAGACACACCTCTTCAGACTCTACCTCGACTAAAGACTAACAAATTGTAGCACTTAAATTATACTTGTAACGTCACTCATCTATAGCAAATTGTAAATTGGCTTATTTGAGGAAATTGCACTTTCTTGTTTCTTGTTCTCCTGAGTTTGTACCCTGTGGTTGAATGCACTTATTGTACGTCGCTTTGGATAAAAGCGTCCGCTAAATGACATGTGATGTAATGTAATGTACTTTACCTACACACGGAACAAATAGACTTACTTCCCCCCAAATATGATCCTTTGCAACCTGAATAAGTTGTGTAAGCTAACCTGGGAATCGGGTATCTTGGTTCCAGCGTCAACCACCAGTTTAAAGCGCAGCCTCACATTCCACGTTGTCACGGCAAAATGACTTTTTTATTAGTGGCATCATGAAGATTAAGCAGGTTTCTGAGATAATTCAGTTGCATCTTGTTGTGGCATCCTTGAAAAATGTGAATGTGTATCTAAAAAGATGACGGAGGCTACGTGATACGCCTAGAAAGGAAAGGAGTAATACACAGTATATTTTAGGGTATGTACTTTAAAACATTAAAAACAAGGAAAACATTTTTTTATCCAACTATGACAAAAATAATCCCCAAATTACACACATTACTTACTAGTTTACATTACTAGTTTAGTTTTAATATATACAGTACTTAAGAATAAATGAAGGTTGCTTCATACGATTCCCATTCGTCTGGTAAATCTTTTTCTTATTTTTATGAAGTATTTAGGTTTGTTATGTAAGGTTTGTGTTAACGTCAACGACAAATAGCTGACATGCAATCATCATCGTTCACATTGTGAACATTGTGCACCGCAGGTATACACAGAGGTTATGCTGGCGGGGCACAGCCTTTACAGACTTTTAGGGTAATTATAAGTGAATGTGTCAGAGGTTTCGCAGGTTTGGCGGAATGCCGTGCAAGGTAGCAATTGTGTTATTTGAAGGAACGTTTTGCTAAACCTTTGAAAAATTTGCCTCAGAAGGCTTTCCAGTCTGTACACATGTGGCATCCTCTGTCCCGAAACCCTCACGTGGAAACCCAGTCTCACAGCAAAACATGTAATAGCTACGTTGTGGAACGTGGTATTCTCACACTTTATCCCCAAAATCGTGACAATATTACGTTTTATTTCAGCCCATTCATTTATGTCGCCTTGCAACTATGTCCCTAGAAACTAATAAACGGAAGGTCTTCTACATTCTCTGATAGAAGATTATGAAAATGTAACGCATACTTCTCGCTAGAAATGCTATCGAAATGCATATAAATGCTTATGCTTTCTTAAAATATTGTGTTTTTCACAGATAATAGATCGATCGTTGCAACGAAAACGTTGTATTGTCACGCTTTCTCCCCAAAAGCGTGACAATACCACGTTCCACAACGTTTTGCTGTGAGACTGGGTTGCACGTGGGCACAGGAAACACTCCCCAAACAATGAAAAACCCGTCCAAAAAGGGAAGAAACCTTAGTGAGAACGTCAGAGGAGGATCCGTCTCCTGATGGACGGACTACAATGTGCACAAAATGAACAATGTAAAAGATGTACAATACATTCAATTCATATGACAGAGATGATTCTCAAGATAATTGTGAGTAGTAAACCAGATGTACGGCAGGACCACTGCAGGGACAACCACCATCAGATAGAACCACCATCAGATAGAACCACCATCACCGTCAAATAGAACCACCATCAGATAGAACCACCATCATATAGAACCACTATCAGACAGAACCACCATCACAGAAAACCACCATGAAATAGAACCACCATCAGATAGAACCACCATCACAGAGAACCACCATCAGATAGAACCACCATCCACAGAAGCCTGTGGGGAGGGAAAGTGCAAAGACTTTAGGAGAGGGTAATGTTAGTTTATGATGACAATAATAGGATTAATATTTAAAATAATAATGATGATGATGATGGCAGCAGCAGGTGTTAGGGCCAGGGTCCAGAAGGAACTACGATCTACGGAGACCTTCTGGGGGGAGAACGCTCAAAAAACTCCAGAGAAGAAGCTGAATTAGTGATGTGCATTAATAAAACGTGGATTATTGTAGAATGAGAGAGTGAGAGAGGAGCTCTGTGTGTTCTATGACGTCCCCCGGCAGTCTAAGCCTATAGCAGCTTAACTAAGGGCTGGTCTGGGCTAACCTGAGCCAGCCCTAACTACAGGCAGAATCAAAGAGGAAAGTTTTAAGCTTTATCTTAAAAGAGCCGACCGAATCTTCCCCCGGACTGAAAGTGGAACCTGGTTTCACAAAAGAGGAGCTTGATACCTGAAGGCTCTGGCTCCCATCCTTCTTTTTAAAACCCTATGAACAACAAGTAAGCAGCATCTATGGAGCGCAGCTGCCTTGTAGGGCAACACGGTGTTACAAGCTCTTTAAGATAAGATCTAACAAAACATCTGACAATTAAAGGTTTACTTTAAAGTATTATATATTAAACCCAAATAATCTGGTTGGTTTAACAGAAATTATATTTTTATTACAGAAATTGCAAATGTTTTAATTGATTAGAACCTTTCAGAGATTTTCTATCCAACAGATATGACAGATTAATGTGAGTGGTTCTCAACGACTCTGAAGAGGTTGTTTCTTTGTTGTACTTTAATGCAGTAAGATTGGATTTTGTTTCAAGAGACGCGTCACATCAATTTAAAACATTAAAGTACAAAACAAGTCCATGAAATGCAAACAAGGGATGAAATCTAATCAAAATATATAGCTGTGATATACAAAGCAGACGTTAGACCGTTTCAGAGAGGAAAAATGAAAAGCTTCTCTAACATTTTTATTCTAATCCTCAATGATAAGTGTAAACGGACTCATCTCAGATGACCTCACAGGTTTTGCACAGAAGACAGTGACATAGTACCTCCCATTAGAAATATGTTATCTAGGGAAACGAGACATTAGAAGGATGTAATCCACAGAAAATGCACGTTGGAAACCAGTGGGAACTTTAGAAATAGGGAAAGGTTTCAATAAAAAACATATTGTCGTATCGAAGGAAACAAAGGACCAAAAGTCGGTGTGAGCTCCACTCTGTAGCCTTCAAAGGACTTCCAGACACCGTGAGGAAGCCAAACGGGAGACTTGTGTGACGTTGCGTGACGTTGCTGCTCTCTAGTGGATCATGTGTGACAATGTGGCATTTCACCATCCCGTGCAGTCACAGAGTGGTTTGCAGCCCAGAATGGTGTCACTTTCCCTCCCACCTTACTCTCCATTCCTCAACCCCAAAGAGGAATTCTTTTCCTCATGGAGGTGGAAGGTTCATCACCACCATCCACATCATCAAATGTCTCTTCTGGACGCAATGAATGCTGGATGCCTGGACATATCAGCAGGAGATTGCCAGGCATGGAGCAGGCATGCCAGAAGGTTCTTTCCTAGGTGTATTGCTCTAGATGACATGAGATGTCATGTGAATGAGAACCTGTGGCCAAATAGAGAAGACCGAGTAGATTAGCAATATTATATGTATCAGTGGATGGTGTGTATACAAATTCTTGTATTTTGGAAGTAGTCAGTGCAAAAAAATTAAAAATGAATAAAGGACATGAAATATATTGAAGCATTCTGCATCATGTCTGATTAATTCCAGTAACATATATTACAGTGAATTATAAACAGAGATGTGTCCTTGTTTTACACAAGAAAACATTGTATAATGCTACATGTTGTTAGTGTTTTTTAGGTGGTTGTTTTGTGGGTGACAAAGTGTGTTTGTTGGCTGTCAACCTTTGCTAGTGTTCTGGAAGAATGAGTTGATTTGAGACATGAATGAAGTGTTTTGGTAGTTTTACCAAAGTAGTTTAGTGCATTTTGAATGTGAAATGAACTGCTGTGGCGAGCTGAAAGTTGGTTAGGAGAACTGTGTGAAGAGTTTTGCAAAGGTGACCTAAGTATTGAGAAATGTGTCCTAGCGACTGTAAAAAACTGTAATACAAAAGGCCTCAACTACATCCTACTTAAGTTTTGTCATAGAATTCTATGGGACGAGAAGAGCCGCCCACTGGTGGTTAATAGAGAGAATGCAACTTTAAGACGTAGGGCTTTGACTTTACTTTTCAGACCTACTGGAACGTTGTACCTATTTCATCTTAAAAACCTATTTCAACCCTAATTTCCCTTAAATAAAAGCTATTAACAAACTATTTGGGAAAGACAGTAACGGTACTAACGAGTCACATGACTAACTACTGAGTAAGGAGACACTCAACATGAAACATGTGGTTGTTGTTTAGATAACTTAAATTATTATTTCCTCCCCAAACTGCTACAAAAGCGAGACTATTAAAAGCCAGTAATAACTTAGGGGCTGTCTTCTGGTTGGGGGTTTTGCTGCTTTTGTTTTTAAATACATATTTTTATTTTCTACGGCCAGAGATGAGTAAAAGAACTTGTAGGATGTCCCAATGAGCTCAGGACTGAAGTGCGTTTATGCCTTTTACAGGACAGACGTGCATATAAATGACAATAAAACAAAGCATGGAGGCTGTTAGACCATCCCAGTGGAAATCGGTCCTTAGCAACGGGCTCTTAAACCGAGCTGTACTAACTCACTCGTTGCCGGGAAACACCTGCGTAGCTACGGCCTGTTTGTCCTAAAGTCTCCTCATTTGTAATAGTGTACAGGGCCCCCAGACTAAGACTAAGACTAAATCAAAAATAGCTGCCAAAATTAACACTGATGCAGAGACTAGAACATTTGATTGGTATCAAAGGAACTGCACTCAGCTGGTTTAAATCCTACTTATCGGATCGATCCCAGTTTGTGCTTGTAAACGGTGAATCCTCGAAGACCACCAATGTTGGTCACGGAGTCCCACAAGGTTCTGTACTTGGACCGATTTTATTTACCCTCTATTTGCTTCCTCTGGGCGATCTTATCAGGAAACACTGCATAAACTTCCATTGTTATGCAGACAATATTCAACTGTATCTGTCGATCAAACCAGAAGAGACGGACCAGCTAGTTAGACTTCAAGTCTTGGAGACATCAAAACTTGGATGACTGGCAACTTCCTGATGCTAAACTCAGAAAAAACAGAAGTTATCCTGATCCTGGCCCAGAGCGCCTTCGAAGCCAGCTGTCACGTGATACAGTTTTTATGGATGGAATTGCTCTGGTACCCAGCAGCACCGTCAGGAATCTTAGAGTTCTCTTCGACCAGGATATGACCTTCAACTCGCATATAAAGAAGACTTCAAGGACTGCCTTCTTTCATCTACGTAACATATCAAAAATCAAAAAGTGATGGAGAAAAATGTATTCATGCATTTGTCACTTCCAGACTGGAATACTGTAATTCTTTGTTATCAGGCTGCTATTAAGTTGATTCAGAATGCTGCAGCACATGTATTAACAAGAACTAAGAAAAGGGATCATATTACTCCTGTGTTAACTTCTCTGCACTGGCTCCCTGTTAAATCAAGAATAGATTTTAAGGTATTTATCCTTAAAAAAAAAGGTATTATTTGAAATATTAATCATAATACTGTAATATTAAACCAACATTACTCTCTCCTAAAGTCTCTGTGCTCTCCCTCCCCACAGGCTTCTGTGCATGGTGGTTCTATGTGATGGTGGTTCTATCTGATGGTGGTTCTATGTGATGGTGGTTCTATGTGATGGTGGTGGTCCCTGCAGTGGTCCTGCTGTGCGCCTGGCTTACTACTCACAATTACTTGAATCATTTCTGTCATCGGAATTGAATGTATAATACATTGTTCATTCTGTACACATGGCATCCATTGTAGTCTGTCCATCCCGGGAGTGGGATTCCTCCTCTGACGTTCTCCCTAAGATTTCTTCCCTTTTTTTCCCTCTTGGAAGGATTTTTTTTTCGTTTTTTGGGGAGTTTTTCCTGTGCTGATGTGTGGGTTTCGGTACAGAGGATGTCGTATGTGTACAGACTGTAAAGCCCTCTGAGGCAAATTTGTAACTTGCGATTTTGGGCTATACAAAATAAAATTAATTGAATTGAATTAGATTCTATTCTTGCAGCAGCAGCAGAGACCCGGTGGATGTTGTGAAACTTGCAATGTTACGCTTTCATTTGTTGCTTCTACCTGTGCTGTTGTTGTGGATTTTTGTAAATTTTGTGAATATGATTATAGCGGAAATGCAATGAAAATAAAAACTTTTCAATGTTGTGGGAATGTTTTATTTTGTGCAAAACAAGGTGCCAAAAAGCTGCAATGAAAAGCTCTCACAGCGTTTTTTTAATTTTTTTTTAGCCCTACCTGATCAGAAGCGGTGAACATTTGAGATAAAACAACATGGTTCATGTTCACTGACCTTCTGCTTTAGAAACACATGTATTATGAATCTATTAAAAGCTTTCTAGACAAACCTACTCTAATGATTTTATGATCCTAAATATTTCTGACGTTTAAAGTAGTTCAAATAGTTCACAGTATACTGGCATTTTAAATGCTCCAATTAAAACAATGGAGATAACTACGGGTGTGGTCAAATCAGGAGGAAACATTGAAAGAGAGTCAGAGAATATGAAGTATAGTGGATTTATTGGTATAAATAGTGTATTGTAGGTGCGGCTAATCCTCTTTTTGTTCTTGGGTTCCTAGCAGGAGTGGCCTTCAGCATTGTAATGCCCAAGAGCACACACACAATACAAGAACCCGTGATTCATGCACTCACTTTTCTTCAATTAGTAATTATATTGCACGGATATAAAACATTTTTAATGTTTTTCAGACACCAGTGTTACATACTCTCAAAGGCATTGATTACAAAGTGGATGCGGATGACAACGATTAACAACATAAACGACATAAACTACACACCAAGATAAAAGACGCTGCCAGTTTTTGCTCTTCACAGCCTTCATCTTCACCTTCATGATTAAAATCCACATCGAGTTGAACGGCCACTGCAGAAGCATCACAACGAAAGCCACGGCCGCAAACTTAGACGCCAGAAAGCCTCATTAATTTCAGTTTCAGTTTTTGACACAACGTGTCCAAAAGGTTTTCGTCAAACCACTTTCAATCAACAAAGCGAGCTCTTCAGCAGTCAGACAGTCAGCTGTTAATTTGTCTGTTTCTTTTGTCGTTATAAAATAAGAAGATAACTAATCACAAATTGGAATAAGACCCCTAAAGTGCTCTTTTCTGCTCGGTTGTTTGGGCTCATCGGTCACACCAAAGTTCCAGTGTTGAAGCGCCGGCGAAAGTCACCTTGAAAGCTGAGGTCATCGAAGTCCTCGCTTTCTCCGTCAACGATCTGTAAGAAATGCAGGTACTGAGACAGCCAGCAATTACACCGCACCCCGAACGCAACGTCAGGACAACAGGCTTGGGGACGCTTTCTTTGTTCTGAGTTGGCGGAGGACGGGCGAGGTGTGGACCGCCACGCACCACCTGGAGCGTGATTGACACTTCTGTTCTACTTTTGACACTTTAATTGCCCCTTTGTGAAAAGCGGTGCTCTCCCCAATTGTGCTCGTAAAAAAGAAGGCCACACAAATACTGTACATTCTGTAGGATTGGTACAGCGTAACACTTGTGTGACTGTTAGTCACTGAATGTCTTTGTACGATTATAATTATACTTGAGTTAAGTGTATTTCATCATGGAAAATTTGTAGTACCAGCAACAATTAAGACAGCCGTAGCTGTATTAGCAGATGTGGTAGTGGTAGAAATATTACCGAAGTAGTAATAATATATCTACCTTTTTAATTGGCTGATGATGGTTTTGCTTGGTAGACATGGGCTCTGTACTCAGGAAGGCCACATAATGGATCAGGGTGCTCATTCTGGAAAGAAAACCACAGAAGAATTAACTTGCATGTAACAGCATGATACATATATACATGAATATAACTCACAAGGGATCGGTTACCTGTGGTACAACATGCCGAAGAACTGGATCACCACCAGTAGGGCGAAGGACAGGATGAACATGAAGCCCACGGGGTCGATGTCGATGTACTCTCCGGTAAACTCAAGGTCAAAGTTGATTTTTGGCACCCTGATGAAGACGCTCGAGTCTAATAACTGGAGAGTGAAGGTCACCACGAGCCAGAAGGCGTTGATTATGAAGTAAACGAAGGTCATCTGTTCAAATGAGGACGGAAAGAAAAAGGATCAGTTTGTGTTCATCGTCATGTGATTAAGTTCACCAGTCAGAGACATGTTACCTTGTTTCTCAACTCCCTGAGTTTATTAATCATTATTTCCTGTTTCCCTTTGTCCTCGGGAACGGGCTGCAGGTATTTGCTGGTGAGCTCTCTGAAGAACTTCCCCTCCTCCTGCAGACACATTTCAATAAACGATTTACTTCATTGGTTTATCGCGCTGGAAAAGTCACATGTCGCACACCCGTCGCACATGGAAACCAACTGTTTTTTTAAAATAAACACGTGATTAAAGGCGTGAGGCTGAAATACTCCTATAAATATAACAATTCCTTTGAGCACAAAGCACATTTAAGGGTACATGGAAAAATATACATACCAGAACTCTTGACTTCCTTTTTTGGTTAAAGAAATAGACCTTTTAGAATTTTATATTTTTCATTTCCTAAAACTATTACAGAAGAAAACACAATTGGCCTGTATGCTGTGATGAATTCCACACGATTGGATTAACAACATTCGCCTTCACGCGTAATCTTTAGACGACAATAGGGACACACAAAAATAAAGATTGTGCACCTCGTCCAGTTTGTCCTCGCTAAGATTCATGTCATTGGATAAACTCTGCAGCTGTGCGACCCAGTCTGAAGAAAAGAGCAAGATAACAGAAAATTACACAACGTGAGTGTGTTGAAATAAGCACATTCTTTCTACCTTTTACCATTTGTGTACCTACTTTGGTGAGGGGGGGCTAAAGTGGTGCTTCGCCTGAAACAAAATCACAGACAACAATTAAAAACAGTGTGTTGTGGTCGTTGTGTGAAGTTAATAAAATACACACGTTATGGTGCAAATCATCAATTGGCCGTGTGAATGGATAAAATACTGAAACACACACGTTGTCATGAATTCTCCATCTTATTAGTTTTTTCCTGCCTGCGTTCTTGTCAATTAACTATACTCATTGTCATTCCAGATCCTGTCATCAACAAGAAATCACCTCATTCTCTTCACCTGGTCCTCATGCCCTTCCTACCTGCAACCCATTCCCTCATTAGCCCCTCACTATATAGGTACCCACACTTCCACTTGTCCTCTGTCAGATTGTCTTGTGTGCATGCCAAGGTTTCCAGCGTTTTTCCGATTACCGATATCCTGACCTAGCCTGCCTTCTCATTACTATGAACTCTTCGCCTGCCCCTTTTTGGATTTGTTTGCCTGTTGGATTGCCATCCTGTTTCTGAACCCTGCCTCTCCCCGTTTATGGATTTGTTTAACCATTGGACTTCTATCCCGGTTTGACCCTGCCTGTATAAGTAAAGAACTTTTGATTGGATTCTGCCTCGGAGTTGTGCTTTTGGGTTCCAATACCTGTAACCCTTACACACTTATCCATTGATACAGTCAATCGTTTTGTTACCTTGGCTGCTCCCCAGGCTGCCCCGCCTCCTCCACGATGCTGTTCTGGGGTCGAGGCTCCGGCTCCTCGCTCGGGACGTCCCGGCTGAGGATTCGCTCGTCTGTTGCGTCCGTCAGACAAAGTCTCCTGCAGCACCTGGACCGCGAGAACCGCGCGATGGTGCTCCTGACTGCTCCTGAACGAGAAGGAAAGCATAACTTTCATTGTCCAACTGATTATTTACCAGAGGTGGGACAGTCATTGTTATGGAAGTCTCAAGTCTTTGCCCTCGAGAGTCGAGTCAAAGATGAGGCAAGTGTCGAGTCAAAAGTCAGACAAGTCTCAAGTAGAGTCTTACCATTTTAGTTTTGAGTCATTTCAAGTCCTCTTACCACCGAAATAAAATTCATACAAATCATGTTTGTCTGTGAGATTTGTATTTATTTAAACAGACATTGACCAAATACAGTGAAGAGAACATGTAATTATCACAAACAGTTTAACTTTCAAATCAACATGGGTCCTTTTTAGCCTAAACTTTCTTAAACATGTCATCAATAGAATCATCACTCCTCAACATGATAACTTCTGAAAAACTGGACCAACCTGATAGTATAATTTCAATCTGGTATGAGTGAGTGAGTGAGAGCTGTGTGGACAGGTGATGAGCAGAGAGACCGGTGGAGGGAGGCCCCTATACTGCATTGCATTTGCAAAAGATAAAATTGGCCAAAAGTCTGTCAGTCATTTGTGCACGATGGGGACGCAGAATGATTCCACCGTGGCTGATAACTCTCTCCACTGGAGCACTAGAAGATCCGGATGGCTACTTGAAAGAGTGAAGGAAGCGTCTTACTGTTCAGTGCCCAGAACACAAGGGCATTCAGTCCTTCTGCCATGTCAATGTAGTGACTTAGCTGTACTGCTGGTGGGGTCCCAACATCCCTTTTCTGCCTCTTATGGTATGCAGCAAACAGCCCTTCTCCTTCCATGTCCTCTAGTTCTTCAGCAGGCACAGGCAGCTGAAGAAATTCAACCTGCCAAAGACAATGATGGTCCACTTCTCCACGGCCATCATCGAGTCCATCCTCTGCTCTTCCATCCCCGTCTGGTACGCTGCAGCCACAGCCAAGGACAAGGGCAGGCTGCAGCGCGTCATCCGCTCTGCAGAGAGGGTGATCGGCTGCAATCTGCCGTCCCTGCAGGACTTGTTCGCTTCCAGGTCTCTGAAGCGAGCTAAAAAGATTGTGGCCGACCCCTCTCACCCCGGACAAAACCTGTTTGTGTCTCTTCCATCTGGCAGGAGGCTGAGGTCCATCAGGACTAAGACCTCCCGCCACACCAACAGTTTCTTCCCGTCGACAGTCGGGCTCATCAACAGAGCCGGTCCCCCACTGACTGACTATAACACTCCACCGGTCACTCCCCTTCACACTGCACATGCCACTTTAACTGTAATTCATCACTTTGTCGTCACTCGTCACTTTGTTACTTGTTCGCTAGTGCACTTTATGCTTAATATTTAAACTTTCTTAATATTTTAAATTTGTAACTTTATTCCCTTGTTTTATACTAACCCATAGCCTTATTCCTTTTTCTTTTTTTTTTTACTAACCCATTGCATTAGCATTTCATTTTACTTTATTTTATTACTTGTGCACTGCTGTCCTGTTGTCTATTGTTACACTGTCTGTCATGAACCAACCGCCAAGACAAATTCCTTGTATGTTTGACATATTTTGGCAATAAATGTTTCCTGATTCCTGACAGGTTGCTCTGTCTCTGCAGCATCTTGCAGGATCAATTCTAAAAAAAACGTGTCACAACAGCAGAAACAAAAGGGCCCTTATTACCATTACGGATGTTGATACTATGAAAGACTGAAAATTGATTATTGTTGCTGATCACAACGAAGGACTGCTTTCACCTGCTGCAGGGATGCCTCTGTGCTCCCCAAATTCACCATCGAAGATGTCTTTAAACGTTGTGCTTGTGTGGAGCAGGGAGCTAAGTCTTGATAACTTGGAGAGAGAGAGAGAAGGACATGCCGCTTTTGTTTCTTTCAAACAGTCTCCCACAACCAGCTGCAATGTGTGTGTGCAAAACACTGCAGGCGCTGTTTCTTTGCCATAGCAGCATTGACGGTTTGCTGCTCTTCTAGGGTTAAGTCATGCCATAGCTCAGGATCATCCAGATTATCTCCAGCATCATCGTTCGCTGGGGAAGCAGACCGTAAATGCCTTGCGCATGTTAGCAGCATTGTCACTAATGATATAGTCCAATTTAGCTTTGATGTTGTATTCATCACATATTGCCTCAAATTGGTCACAGATGCGCTCTGCTGTGTGAGCCTTTGAAGCGGCCAAGAGATTAGTCTTTAGCTGTATCCTCTCTGCATCTCTCTCCATCCAGTGCACAGTGACACCAAGGAATCCCCTCATCTTTCGATCAGACCAAATGTCCACAGTGACTGAAACATGGTCAGTGTTGCTCAATTGAGTCTTTAACTTTGAACGTCTCTCCTCAGCAAGGCTCTGTTTTTGTGGTCGGCGTTCGGCGACAGACTGGGGTATACTTGCTGTCCAGCACAGCCAGAAAGTGACGAAAGCTCTTATTTTCCACAATAGACAGAGGAAAATTGCAATCAATAGTCAAGTCAGACAGTATCGAATTGGAGATGGCCTTCTGCTGTGGGTGGCTCATGCTGTAACCCCCTACATGAGTGTCCAGGAATTGTGAGATTGGCTGTTGTGATTCATCTACGATGCTTTTGTTCATCTGATATTCTTCATACCTGTAACAGAGAATAATATGAAACAAATGTCCGAAAATCCCTTATAGCCACACATGTCGTATTTGAAACTACTTTTTCACTAAAGTAAACCAAACGAAACCAAAAATAAGCTAAATATTCCCATTAGTTAGGAACTGCACTATAATAATCTATTGCATCTCTGAACATTACTACTATAATCGTTATTATTTTATTATATACTGTATATATCCCAGTAGTGCGCTGCCTCACAGACCTAGACTACGTAGCACTCCATGTGTCCATGCGCTGCTTTCTGTTTGGGCATGATATGAAAAGGGAAGGCTAATGGTGCATCTACTGTGACTGTTATGGTACTTTAAAACGGACGTTGACATGATGTTGGCGAGGTTTTCCATCTGAGTGTGCTACAGTCATGTACCTCGTATAATCCGGGTTTAAAAATCCCTATTTTTGTAACCGTGAACAAGCTGTCTCTTTGATACAGTAAATATGCAGCAGCTAGCTAGTAAGTTCCGGTACACCCAGTAAGGTGCTTAGCATTCGTTCAAAACTTACCTCTTTGTGTAACTTGAGGTGTCAAACAAAGTTGGATGTTGTGGCAGCTCAGTCTGTTATCTTCTTCCCGCAAATTTTGCAAATTGCAACACGTTTTTTGTTCACCACCTCGTAATTTTTATAGGCAGACGAGACAACCCTCGGTATCATTTGGCAGGCAGCGTGCGCGCTCTCTGCACGCATATAGAAGGTGCACATTGTTTCACAGATGCAGATAAACTGAGAGCGGCGCGCCGTGTGAAAATGATTTTCATGGAAGTAGCAAGTCTTCTCGAGTCAAAAGGCGCAAGTCCAAGTGAAGTCACGAGTCATTGATGTTAAAGTCCAAGTCGAGTTGCAAGTCTTTGTACATTTTGTCGAGTCAGAAGTCATCAAATTCATGACTCGAGTCTGATGCGAGTCCAAGTCACATGACTCGAGTCACACCTGTTATTTACTACTATTTACTATTTAATATGCAATAGTTTCATGTTTGGAATATGAGTGCCTGTAATACTTAATCACCCCCAAAGAGTGCGCATTGCTCCACGGCAGTAACCTGCAGCGCGCCGTACCTTTCTCGGCTTTGGTTGGCGAGGCGGCCTCGTCTCTGGCGGCAGGCGCCGTCTCCCTGGTGCCCCAGGACACGTTGTTCATGTTGACCATGGAGTAGATGGAGAGCAGCAGGTAGGCGCTGGGGATGCAGATGATGTAAATAAAGCCGTAGAACACCAGGCCAATCTCCTGAGGGTGGAGCAATGCAGTGATGACGTAGAAGAGGGCGAGGAAGATGAGGAAGAGACTGCTGGGAGTCAGGATGGTTTGGTCCTTCACTATGTTCCCTGACGGAGGAGGAGGAGATGGAGGAGGACATGAAGTTGCCGCAAACCATGAACCATGTGAACAGCACCGGTTTGGTGTTGAGTGTGTACCTATTATGGTGATTGCCGATACCATCATGAGGAACGCGTACAGGATGCTCAGGATCGCAGCGACGAGGATCTGAGTGTCCGCCTTGATTCTGAAGCTGGCGCCGAGGAAGATAGCTGGAGGTATCACAGCCAGGACCAGAGAAACGCTCGGGTGAACATCGAGCAGCACAGTCAAACTACCTGGAAGGCCGTCAGGAAGCAAAGAAGAGCTGGTTTAACGGACAGATGATAGATGAGCGCGTGATCTTCTCTCCTAAACTCAAACTCAAAAGTATCTATTCAGATTCTACGCACTTCAGATGAAAATACACATGAAAACAATAAAAAAAATTACAAAAAAACTTATTTTGGTCCAGCTAAGCTTTTTTTTACTGGCTGAAAAATAAGAAAAAAACAGCCAGACCTGCGATCATAAGGATGACGGTGGAAGGTGCCAGAATGGACGCCGCCAGGCTGATGAGCTGGTACAGCATGTAGACCTTTGAAATAGACGTGTTCTTCTTGGAGATCACAGTGGCACAGCCCAGCAGGTCCACCATGTTGGCCATGGTCGACGGCCCCCAGCGGCGACGCTGACAACGGCAGAAAAACCAAACATTAGCACCAATTATCACTGTTAGAAATGGTGACCATTATTCATGCAGCTTGTTGTAGCTGAGTGTATAAACAATTAGGTTAAGATGTGTCATGGATAATTATAATTAAACTCAAGCTGGATCTGGTCCTTGCCAAGAGTGTTGCCAGAAACATTTAAATACATATTTAACATTTAATAACAATAACATGGTGCAACAGGAAGGATTTCATATAGTTTTTTTCTTGTGCAACAAAAACGTCAGCAATTCTCTCCTTGAAGGGTCCTTGAATTTGCCTTCACATGTCGGCAACTGGGACTGATCATTGTTTAACAGCCTCCTGATGGAGAGTCCTGTGCTTGTTTGACCAATTGCCTTCCATTCCCGCCCTTACTCTTGTGCCGGAGGGCCCGCTCGCCCTGCGGGCCGAGGAGCTGCCGCCGCACGCTGAGAGCCAATCTAAATTGTGCTGCGTCGGGTTTTGAGTCCCCTGGAATCACCTGGTTGTAAAACTCTTTGAAGTCCTCCGGGGCGTTGGTGTGGGCGTCCGAGGCCGCGTTGTACTCCACCCTCCAACCCTGCTTCAGCAGCAGAGTGCACAGCCAGCGGTCCTCTCCTGCAGAGACCGTCAGAGTCAAATCTTCCACCACATCCGCTGGGTTTTGTGACTTCCATCCGTAGTTGGTGCGAAATAAGGAAGCCAGCCGGGCGCTCCGGAGACGTACCTTGGTCGTACTGGATGTAGTGTTGCGCCTTCGACGACATGACGGTGTATTTCTTCATCACGTTGTCGTCCATCAGCGCCTCGGCTCTGAACAGGCTGAAGCAGCCGGGGCTGCAGAGCACGCAGCCGAACACGTGCTCGGCCGTCTTGTGAAGCCAGTGTCCGACGGCGTATTCAAACTTCTGGTACCAAACGACGGGCCCTGCCAGAGGAATACACAGCTGGTTACTACGTGGTACAGGGTACTCACATATACAGTACGTATATAGTGGTGTTAACTTTTCATTTGATCTATTATTCTGGTTTTGTTTCCCTTTATATGTTTTGCCATCCATCATCAACCATTAAATCCATCCAGATTCTGGCTTGTTAGTTTAGCTTCTTTTGAACTAAATATACATTTTATTCTTGTCTGTTTTTCTGACTGGTCTGACATGAGTTTGCATTGACTTCATTGATGATCAGTCATCGGTCTCGTTGTGTCCAGCTGTCCTCTAATCCCTTACGACCCACCTGAGCCGGTGGGGTGAATCCGGCCGCAGGCCGCCCCGACCTGCGGGTACAGTTTCAGGCGATCGATGAGCAGCATCACGGCGGCCGGCGTGAAGTCTGTGTCCCCATCCAGAGCCAGGATGTAGGTGTTCTTCTTCTCCCTCTGGAGGAACAGACGCAGTTTGCTCCGTCACACATTTCATATACACAGATTTGGAAATATATTCATTGTTTTATGGCCGTTTGTTTTCTCTCGTCTTACCTCAAACTCATTTTCCACCTCAACTTCCTCCTCCCCTTTCCCCCACCTTTTGAAATACTTGGTTGAAACTTTCCATCCCAGGAGATAGTACAAGTACATGACCTGGAGAATACCACATGCAGTTCAGTAAACTCACTCTGACAGAGCAACCCTGTCACCGAATAATGAACTACTACATGACGGGAGGGATTTGATCACCTGGGACCA
This sequence comes from Gasterosteus aculeatus, assembly GCF_964276395.1. NCBI lineage: Eukaryota > Metazoa > Chordata > Actinopteri > Perciformes > Gasterosteidae > Gasterosteus > Gasterosteus aculeatus. Next base: position 16,750,628 of record NC_135697.1, on the reverse strand, counting down.
TCTCTTCTTGTGGCGGATGAGCTTCTTGTTCTTGTAGTGAACTGTTAAGGTGTTCCCATGTGGCATGGTGACTACCAGACGTCCTCCATACGGCGTTGTCACAATCGTCTGATCCGGGATCTGCTGCTTCTTTGTGAAGAGGTCGTTATTGATGTTCAAGAAGATGCTGACGACAGAAGAAAACATGGTTCATCTTCACTTCTCGTCAGAATCTCTTTCTTTTTCTTTAAATCAAACTTTTACCTGTAAACTTCTGCGATAATGTTCACAAGCATCTCAGCGTACTGGTTGACGTGGGCCCCCCGGCTACCGGCAACATCTGTGAAGGCGTCGTCGAAGAAGATGTGGCCTTCAAAGGTGACATCGCCAGCTTCTCCTTCCTTCTTTGGCCTGTACTTGTCCAGTCTGTGGAGGAACAGGAACCACGTTAAGCTCCCGGTACCATGTTGTTGTTGAGGTAAAAGAATCAGCAGGAACGCTGACTTGATCCATTTGGAATGACATGTCATTACATGACATCACATTACATCACATGTCATTGAGCTGAAGCTTTTATCCAAAGCGACTTACAATAAGTGAATTTCAACCATAAGACAAATTCAAAGGAACAAGAAATTTGCAATTTCATTAAATATGCCAATTTACAACTTGTTATAGATAAGAGCCATTATAAGTCAAATTCAAGTGCTATAATTTGTCAGTGTTTTTATTATGACGTTGTAGAGACATCTTGCTGAATGCACCAAATCCCGCGCTGGGCCGCAGCGACTTCCCAACGCCGCTGGGCCGCAGCGCATAGTTTCCCCGGCCGTCTGGCCGCCCACCGGGCTGCCTGCCAGAGTTTCCCAGGCGGACCATCCCTCGCCTCTGGTTTCCCCACCTCCCGCCCCATGTCTGCTTTCTGCCGGTTTAGGGCCATCTGGAATTTGGCCCTTGAGGGGGGGTTCTGTCACGGTTTGGGTTCACGTCCTGTCTTATTTTGTAGTTTTCTGCCACTCGTATCCCTGGGTAACTTCACTTCCTGTCATCCCCTGTGATTGTCTCATAGTTTCCACCTGTGTCCAATCTCCTGCACCTCCCTAGTGTATTTAAGCCGTGTTTCACTTTTTGTGCCATTCTTAACTGTTTGGAAGTCCTGTTTTTGCCTCATGCCTACTTTTTCGCCTTTTGATTTTGAAAACCTTTTTTGACTATTAAAGTCCCTTTTTGTTGCTTGAAAAAAGTTGCGTTTGAGTCCTGCCTTTGTCCCCACGCAACTCCCTGACAATTTTAAAAAGTGGTTTGATAGAAGATAGGACATTCTCTTGCTTCTTCAAACACAACAACCATCCGTGGGTTCCCTTATGCTTCAAAAGTGAAACATACAGGTGATGAAAAACATGCAAATTTCAAAGAAACGACTTTGCTCAGATTCAGATAATTATTCTAGTGCCAAGTATTGAGCGGTTTAAGATGGAAAACTGAACATAAGGAGGTGAACGCTTAAACACCAGCGTGTTTAACCCATGTAAAACTTACCGAAATATGGAAATGAGGATATTCATCATCTCGTCGGGCGTTTCGTGCCACATGGTCGCGCAGAGGAAGACTTTTACCGGGTCTAGTGATTTGAATCTGAAAGGACAAGATTTGCATTACTGGCATTAATTCTGTCCCTTTCGTCCTTCACACGTCTCTGGGTTTCTGTTTTATAGAAGAAGATGCGGTCAACTGGATTCGTTTGCATTGTGAATGTTTCCAGAGATCTTCTTTGTTCAGAAATGAAATGGAAATGATTCTATTGTGTAACATCCTCGTCTTGTTTGAAACAACATGTTGATGTGCAGAAGTTGTCCTTGTTAGACAATGTGAATCCAGTTTTGACACGTTGTTTGTCACCTTTTAATTGTCTACTAATTCATTCTTAGGATTGTCATGCTCATTGGTTGATTGTGGGATAAACAGTAATTACGCAGCTTCTTTTGCTTTAGCCTTTGTGTGAAGGCCCGGGCCACTCCTATGAAATAATTGGCCCTCAAATATGTGATTATAGATTTCAAATAAAAGATGAGGACCTAGAGGAGAAAGACAAAACAACTGACTAACCTTTTGTTTTTCACGCTATTTTATTTTAGGATAATGTGTTGCGCAGCAGAAAGGAATGTTTGGACTTAAAGAACCGAACGTTTATTAAAGGAAACGGGAGGAGTAGATCATCCACAACAATTCCTGTCTCAAACTAGCCACAAGAACCCTTATCACACCTTCTAAACCCTTAAAGGCCCCCAGGCCCCCTGACATCACAAACACACACACTTACTGCTTTTGCTTTTCCGTCGTCTGGATGTCAAATCGAGTGTTCAGAAGCAGGGACTGCTCTATGAATGCTCCCTCGTAGAGCCTCCTGACGAACAGGTCCTGAGTCCTCTGGATGCGAAACAGACTGAGGAACCAGAGGTGCAGAGTGGCCAAAACCAGGCCGATGCACCAGCACGCCGCCGAGCCTGAGGAGCGGGAAAAGAATTGAAGTGGAATCGGTACAACTTGTCAAACAATATATACATAAAAATGCTGCCTGAACAGATGGTGCATCTCTAGATTATTACCTGTCAGCAGGCCGATGTCATATATCCTGGACAAGTCCAGGAAGCACAGAGTGTGAGTGACGTCCCAAACCAGATCTGGGAACACGTTGCCGCTCAGACTTTGGTTTCTTGCATCCACAACGTCGTTGCAGTAGCCTCTGAAGTTGGAACTTTGAGTCCCGTTCAAACTGTTTCTGTAGTTTTGATGGAAAACGATAACGGGGACGACGAAGAGGACCATGGCGGCCAGAGACGCCAGGTACAAAGGCAGGATGAAGCATCGTCGCATGGCGTGCATCTTGCAGGCCACCAAGGAAAACCAGTGGCAGAGTGCGGAGGAGATCAGCTGGACTCCGATGATGATGCCTATAATCCTTGTCTCACGGCTCGGGATGGAGGTGACGATGGCCCAGTCCATTTTGTCCAGAGGGACGTAGGCTCCGAGCACGCCGGCGGTCACCGCGATCCTGACCAAGCTGGAGAGGATGTGCAGAACGTTCTGGCACTCTTTCACGTCTCTGCTCAACGCTGTGAGGAAGTCGGAGCGGCTGTTCTCGCTGATCAGCTTGAAGTAGTTCTCCCACCAGTTGAAGGACACTAAGAAGGACGCTCCAACTGCCAGACCCGCCCAGATGTTCCTCCGGGTGTCAGTGGGATCCTTTGTGATGTACAAGAGGAGGAACAGCACGTAGCCGAGCAAAATGAGGAGGAAGGCGGTGATGGACGGCACCAGGAAGCGGTTCCTTTGCTTGGCGGTGCACTGCGTGATCACCTGCAGGAGCGTGGAGAGCACGGCTACGCCGTTCAGTATCGTCACGTTGGTCACTATGTCCAGGTGGGGCATTGCCACAATGGTGAGAATCGCTGCACCCATAGCCACCAGGAACTCAAAGAACAGAACCTGAAGAAGCAGAACAATTAATTGTTGCACATTTTCTTTTTTAAAGGAGGGTTTCGGCTATAAATCCGACATTATTAGCATCCGTTTAGCTTTGACACGGCCGAAACATCTTGTATTGAATTGTCCCTGACACGTGCAGAATGTGCATGCTTCTCACCAAAGCCACAGTTCTTTTGTCCGGCATCTTTGAGGATTTGTGACACGCCTTCCAGACGCTCTTCAGCAGGAGAAGCAAGCTGGAGGCGATGAGAACGCAGCCGATGCAGAGCAGGGCGACGGGTTTCTGTCCATCGGGGAGAGTCTTGGTGCCCTCGTTAGACAAAGTGACGAGGAGGAGGAACGACGTCTGGAACAGAGAGATCGAAAGTCAAAGCTCAAAGATGAGAAGTTATAAGTGAGCTCTTTTTACAAAGGGAACAATTTTTGCAGTTTAAACGCATTCACATTACAATTCCGCTCCGATTCCTCGAGCTCAGCAGATTCATTCTTGTAACAAGTTGTGTGGAACGAACCTTGCTACACAGAGCCAGTCCGAACACCAACACGGCCACCACACAGAGGGAGAGGACCTTCAGCAGCTTGAGCATCTTCCATGGCGTCCGCTCATCCTCCAGGGGGGGGACCTCTCGGCAGGCGTCCCACGACCTCCTGAACAAACAAAGCCGGAGGGAAACTTTGAACGTTGAACTAAACGCTTGGTTCTGCGTGTTTGCGGGAGATCGTTTTTTTTCTATCTCCAGGTAAAAATGTAGTACATTTTAATTAAATTAATTACACATCGTTTTTTTTTAAATTTAATGTTCAAACCTGGATGACAAAAACTACGTTGTTGCATTAAGTTCAAAGTGATACATTTTAGAAGCACAAATGTAACAGAATAAAATGATCAATCGACTGCATCAAACCCCCAAAAACCATGAAATGGAGCTTTGACGTTACCTAATTTACTCACAATCGCTGTTTGGTTTTACCACAAGTATAAAACAAAGGGGTCTGGAGGTGTTGATTCCAAATTCTTTTAAAATACCTTTAAACTTTCCTCCATTCTGGATAAACTGAAGCGCCAGTAGTGCTCCTGTGTTTTCTGTATTGCCTTCAGGTATTTATTCCGCTGTAGATCAACTTCTTTTATACAATGTCACACCTGTTGGGTCACGGAGTAGTGATGCACTCTTCCCTCTTTTGGGTCCTTAACTATTTTAGATACGCATAAGGAACCTAATCCTGTAAACAATGTGTTTCAGATGGATTTCAAATCATGGTCAAAACATTTCCCACATATCAGTGTCCTCTGAGAAGTGAAAAATAAAGTTTTGATCATTTGAGAATTAAATATTGGTTGGGACGATTATTCCCTGCGGTATTAGTACCACAAAGTACAAAAACAAAAAAAGCCTCTAAAATAACAGTTTGAATCGTGAATATGTTTTGTATGAATACAAATTTCACAATCTCCTTTTGAATTATAGAAGAAAATGATATTAAGAAAATCCAATAAATAAAGCGTTTCCCCCAAATTTTCATGCAGTCAGTTCAGAATTGTTCTCAAATTATCTAGTTGACTTTTCATATTTCAAACAAGTAAGCAAATAAAATATTACCAATCAAATGAATTCAAAAGTTTTCATTAAAGAGTCTTTACTCACTTGGATGAAGTCCTTTTGTCCTCCATGCTTCTGACGAATGTGAAGCCTCCGCTTGAGAGTTGTTTTATGACAACCTTTGAAAAACACGGTGTTCAATCACCACACCGGTAAACCATGACATCACAGCTGGAGGCAGAGCTTCCGGTTATCTCGCATTCAGAACGTGATGAATAACAGACAGTCCTGAACTTCAGGCTTTGTTTAACGTGGAAGGATTAAGCTCCATGGCTGAGTCACAATATAATTACATGTTTTATACAGGGAGGGTAAGCAAAGGAAAGGCCCCAAGCAGATGTGACTTTAAATAGTTACAGAAGATCTGCCAAATTCAATATCAAGGTTGAAAACGTCCCCTGACCTCCCTTCCTTCTTCTCCTGTTGTTATCATTTGTATTCTTGTCTCTTTTGATGTAGCTTTTGTTGAGTGAATCCACCTTTTAAAGTGGGTTTTTTTCAGGCTGCAGAACTTTGTATGTGGGATCTTGCCAAATAACAAACGGAGGACTTTCACCCAGAAAGCTGCTGTTCGTGTCCCATTCGTGCGTAAACTAGCTTATGTAATGTACATTACCTACACACGGAACAAATAGACTTACTTCCCCCCAAATATGATCCTTTGCAACCTGAATAAGTTGTGTAAGCTAACCTGGGAATTGGGTATTTTGGTTCCAGCGTCAACCACCAGTTTAAAGCGCAGCTTCAGGTCGACCTACTTGTATTGTGTAGGAATCTCCTGAGATCACCTCAGAGACTCACGACGTAGGACACCAAACCCTCTGTAGATGATCCCACTAATATTTATAGAGGTACTGAACGTGATACGCCTAAAAAGGAACGGAGTAATACGCAGTATATTTTAGGGTTTTACGTACTTTAAAACATTTAAAAACAAAAAAATATATATATTATCAAACTAAGACAAAATAAAACCCCTAATTACACACATTACTTACTAGTTTACATTACTAGTTTAGGTATATATAAATATATGCTTAAGAATAAATCAAGGTTGCTTCATACAATTTGCATTCGTCACAAATCGTTCTCATATTTTTATGAAGCAGTGTAGGTTTGTTGTGTAAGGTTTGTTAACGTCAACGACAAATAACTGAAATGCATTAATCATCGTTCACATTGTGCACCGCAGATATAAACGGGGCACGGCCTTTATACGTGACTGTATCAGTGGTTTAGCAGGTTTGTCAGGATGCCCGTGCAAGGTAACATTGTTTTATGTGAAGGAACTTTTTGCTAAACTTTTGAACAGTCTGTATACATGCGACATCCTCTGTCCCAAAACCCTCACGGCACAGGAAAAACTCCCCAAAAAGGGAAGAAACTTCAGTGAGAACGTCAGAGGAGGATCCGTCTCCTGATGGACAGACTACAATGATGTCATGAGCACACAATGAACAATGTAAAATATGAACAATACATTCAATTGATGACAGAAATGATTCAAATAACAGCGAGTATAAGGAGGTGTACAACAGGACCACTGCAGGGAGAACCACCATCACATAGAACCACCATAACATAGAACCACCATCACATAGAACCACCATCAGACAGAACCACCATCAGACAGGACCACCATCACATAGAACCACCATCAGACAGGACCACCATCACAAAGAACCACCATCACATAGAACCATCATCAGATAGAACCACCATCAGACAGAACCACCATCACAAAGAACCACCATCACATAGAACCATCATCAGATAGAACCACCATCAGACAGAACCACCATCACATAGAACCACCATCACATAGAACCATCATCAGATAGAACCACCATCAGACAGAACCACCATCACAAAGAACCACCATCACATAGAACCACCATCACATAGAACCACCATCAGACAGAACCACCATCACATAGAACCACCATCACATAGAACCATCATCAGATAGAACCACCATCAGACAGAACCACCATCACAAAGAACCACCATCACATAGAACCACCTTAACATAGAACCGTCATCAGATAGAACCACCATCAGACAGAACCACCATCAGATACATATATATATATATATACATATTTATATATATATATACATATTTTTATATATATATATATATATATATATATATATATATAAATGGAAAATAGTGAAATTGTATATATATTTGCTGTGGGAACTGTGAGTGAGGGCTGAATGTGTCACAGGATACTGATTATTTGCCACTAAGGGTCAGAAACATACAACAGCCATTGACATCTTTAAATTAAAAGTGAAAAACTACAACACTTTCAAACAAAGACTAGCGGACAACTCCGCCCCGTGAAAAGCTTACACAACGAAAAGAAAACTGGAATATTCGCGAATATTTTTTAACAACGTGATATTGAAGCTGTATCATCAGAAATGATCAATTCTGAATAAAACCAAGAAACTCACTTTAAGAACACTGATGTAGCCTCTCCTGCCATTATGCTATTAAGACAACAATGATAACATCTTAATTTTAATAAAAAAAGTACTGCCGCAACAAAATACAACATATTGCATCCCAAAATTTTCGACCTTACATTTTTAACTTGTTTTTTAAATGTTTTCAACCAACATTGACATTTTTGATATTTGGACTTTTTTTCAAAACATTTTTGATGCATTTATCTTTTTAAAGTATTTTTCCTTAATTATTTTCTGTCTAACATATTTTGACTTAAAAAACATAACATAATTCAACCTTATATTTTTTCACTCTTTTTACATGACATTTATCGACCCAACATATTTATGACCCAATTATATTAATCCACCTAAAACATTTTTCAATCTAAAATTTTTGGCATTTCTAAAATGTCTTCCTTTTTTTTCTCCATGAGATTTTTCGACCAAAATTGTTTTTAGACATTAATGTCATTGACTTTGTATTCGATTTCAATATATAGATAGAGAGGTTAATATTGTAATTGATCTGATATTTAAAATTGAACATATCTGTAACAATTCTTGAATGCGTCAGTATTTTTAACTTACTAAAACATACAATAATATTTTGGATAAAGACTTTTATTAATTAATTTTCTTTTGTTCAATGTTTAAATTGAATTATTATGAGGTATTTCTTCTAGACATGATTTTATAGCTATTCATTGAGAAAATATTTCAGTAGTGGACAATCTTCAAGTGTGAAATGATTCACCTCTTTCAGGAGAAGATGGCTGGGACTTTTTTTAAATATTTGGCGGTAACGATAAAATAAGGTTTCGGGATAAAACTGAAGAAAGTTAATCTATTAAAAGTCTCAAAAGGTGAATCATTGTTTTAACTATGAAACTCACAGATGTTTCAGTGGTAAATATATGTTTTATCTTTAGTAGTGAAACCTGCCTGCCGTCATGGTTCAGCGCTGATGCCTGGGTGTTGCCGTGGTCACGGAGCTCAAAGAGGGAACGTCTTACATTAGTTTAACATCAGTTTAAGATCAGTTTCCTCCGATCTGAAGAATGCCTAAAACAGAACTAGTGTCCTCCTCTGCTGCAGCCTCACACACACTTCATGGCTGTCTCTCGCTGCAGTGGGGCGGGTCGCCCCCACCCTGACCGTGCTGCCCCCCTCCAGCGAGGAGCTGCAGCAGGGGAAGGCCACGCTTGTGTGCCTGGCAAACAAGGGCTTCCCCTCCGACGGGAGTGTGGCGGACGGTTGTAATGTAATCATGAATGTGTGTGTGTGTGTGTGTCTCCAGTGAAGTGCGTCAGTCAGTTCGGTTTCTGTTCCTTCTGACTGAAGGAGGTTTTTGTACGACTCTTTTTCACTGTGTGAACACCCACTGACTGTTGATTACATGAGCACTCTGACAGTAGTAATGTGCTGCATCTTCAGCTGTGACTCCACTGATGCTCAGAGTGAAGGAAGATCCTGATCCACTGCCTGTAAAACGACCTGAAGTTCCTGATGCTCGACTGGTAGCAAGATAAATCAGCAGCTTAGGAGCTCCTCCGTCTCTCTGTTGGTACCAGGCTAAACGATTAGAGCCATGAACATCCTGACTGGTTGTACATGAGATGGCGACGGAGCCTCCAGCAGCAGAGCTCACTGCTCCAGGCTGAGTCACTGTGACCTGGCCTCTGGACTCTGAGGACACGGAGACAAAGACATAAAGCAGCGTCATGGTCGTGTCTCCTTCATTTCAGAGGGACGCACGTCCACAGAGGAGAGGACTTTGGTCCTCTGGACTTTACCTGTGAAGCAGAGGAGAGTCCAGACGAGGACGCAGATCAGAGTCATGTTTGTGATGAGGAGGATCTCTGTGTCTTCTGCTGTGATGAAGGACAGCTGTCCTCCAGGGTCCAACTCTCAGGACTATAAGGTCTCCCAGAGCACTGGAGCATGTGCTGCTGATGCAAAGTGTCTCTATGGAAATGCTGTGCCTGACTCCTCTGATGACGCTGGTGATCAAAACGTATAATAGTAATGAATTAGTTGCTATTCAAGAGAGTTATTTTTACCCATACTTATTTGAACATGTCATTACTTAAGTTGAACCATTCAGCGATGATTCTTGTTCACATGACGAGAACAAGCGCAGATCATCTTGTTTGAGGTTTTGGCTTCAAACATGAAAAACTTAAAGCCAGTTAACACAGTAAAAGCCTCTCAATCTGCATCCTTTACTGTAAGATGCCTGATCCATGAAACTCAGAAAGCTTGGATGAGACGACAGATTTATTTCAGTACTGAAACCTGTCTGCTGTCACGGTTGGGCGGTGATGCCTGTCTGTTGCCGTGGTTACAGGATTCAGAGAGGAAAGTGAAACTTGAAGCCACCTCTGCTGAATCTATAAGAATCTCTCTCTCTGCGGTGGGTCGGCATATTTTAAAATTATCGGAAAGTCAAATTTAACATTAAGGGTCATTGTCTTCATCCGTCACTTGTGTTCAATCCCGGACGCACCACCAGAGGGCACCGATGGACCAACACGCTGCTCTGCTCACCAACAGGCGACGACAACAGCGTGTGTTGTAGCCATGACGATGCATGTTTCGTGTGTGTGTGTGTGTGTGTGTGTGTGTTACAATAAATATACATTTATGATCATTTTGACTTTTTTGGATATTGGAAATGTGTAAAGAAACACTAAAATATTAATATACATTTTTGTAAAATGTTCTTTAGTAATCATTTATTTGTTTTTTATTAATTAAATATCACTCACAGATGTCAAACATTCATCAAATAACCGGTTGAATACACATTTACTTTGTGTTGATCAGTTTGATGGGTCGAGGTCTTGTACACACTGAATGTGTGTAGTGTGTTTGTGTGTCTGTCACAGAGTCGTGTGTCTCTACTCTCACAGGTTTTTGTACGGCGGTTCGATGCCTTCGTGTCACTGTGGATCACGTTTGGTGGAGGAACCAGACTGAGCGTTGGAAGTAAGTCAAACCTTTAATAATCTCATTGTTTCTGACTATAATGTGTTATATTTATATTTGTATTCAACAGGCAAAACAGAAAATAGATGCTTTTATATATTTATGCATGTAATTCAGGGCTGATTTTTTGCAATCCGAGAAAAACTTTCCATCAGTGAACTTTAAAACATTATTTTTATGAAAAGTCAAAGTAAAAATATCTGTTTCTTTATTTAAAGCTCTTTCTGATTTCATGCCTTAGTTTCTCCTCCTTTATACATTTATATTAGAGAAGCTCTACTAAACATTTTGTTACAAACTCCTTTCTACTTATAACGTGTAAAAAACATGAACCTCAAGAAAAATATCAGAATGTTGGTTTTTGTTTTCTTCATAATGAAAAATGATCCGATTATTTGAATAAATGTTTACGGACGAGTTAACGATCGACTTCATTCTCTCAAACGTCTTGAACTTTAAAACCATATTTTTTAAACTTTGCCTGAAATCCACATGAAGAAAGTTTGATTGCTGTTGGTTTATTTTCTCTATTAATTCACGCTTGAAGTCATTATTTTAGACCAACGTTTTTGGACAGTTTGAACATTTGTCCTCATGTGGACGTTTCTTCTGTGGTTTCATGTCCTCCTGTCTGAGGATTGTCTCTGTGCTGATGTGCATGAGAGGCTTCTTGAAGGGAAGTGAAACATGGTGTGAGTGAGTGACTGCTGGAGCAGAAGAAACATCTGGCAGAAACTCCTCAAAGGACTGAATCGGCCCTCTCACAGTGAAGGGGTCCCATGTCTGGTGCTTGATTGACAGCTGATCGTGTCTCCTAGGTGATGTCCGGCCCACCCTGACGGTGCTGCCCCCCTCCAGGGAGGAGCTGCAGAAGGGGACGGCCACGCTGGTGTGCCTGGCCGACAAGGGCTTCCCCTCCGACTGGAGTCTGGCCTGGAAGGTGGACGGCAGCAGCAGCAGCTGGGAGGAGAGCAGGAGCCCCGGGGTGCTGGGGGGGGGCGCCCTCTACAGCTGGAGCAGCACCCTGAGGCTCTCTGCAGACCAGTGGGCCAAGGTGGGCTCCGTGACCTGTGAGGCCACCCAGGGCTCCCAGACTGCGCTCTCAGAGACGCTGAGGAGAGACCAGTGTTCCCAGTGAGCTGAGCCACTGGGGCTCTGATATTGGTTCACTCTCATACTGGTTCAGTCTGCCTGTAACTCAACATTTTCTGTTCATTTCTTGTTTTAATCATTGTCTAAGTTGCTGTTTCATTCAATAAGTTCTGTTCTTTTATTTTGTTCAACATAATAAATAACATTTCATCAAATTCATTGTTATCAGTATGTTATTTTAAAGTAGACGGATGTTTCTCTTTCTCTAGTTCCAATAAATGCAGAAAAAGTTCTCAACTTGAATTTTTATAATTATTGGAAATGGCAAGAAATACTAAAATATTAGGATTGTTATTGTAAAGTAAACATAGGTTTGTCTTTCTTTGGTTGCAATACATCTAGAAACAGTTAACTCAACTGAGTCTTGAGATTTCATATTTATTGGAAATGTGTAATGAGCTTAACTGAATGTGAGCCAGATATGACCAACGTATTGTCATACTTTGTTTCACCATTAAGGGAAAAAAAAATACTTTTTTAACAAGTCTGATTTTTAAATGTATTAAGGAAAACCCCTTTAACAGAATCTACACCACAGGGTCCGTCAGTCATTGTTTATAGTCAAAATAATCTTAATTTAACAACAGTTCGAGATGTGTTAAGTAAATTGGGATTGTAAAGTAGGATATCTTCATTATTTTTTATCATAGTATTAATAAAGTTCTTTTGAGTTAGCACATTTCAACAACAATGTAATTCAAAGGGCTTTACATTAAAGCGTGTAGTGTAGTTTTAGACTCTAAATAGTAAAATACAGTAATAATATGCAGAGATGCAGTAAATCGATCAACATCCCCGTCTGGTTCAATTAAAAGCTGCAGCCAACAGAAACGTCTTCAGTCTTAATTTGAAGCCGCTGAGAGTCTCAGCAGACCTTCAGCTTTCTGGCAGTTTGTTCCAGATGTGTAGCAGAAGATGTGAAGCTGCTTCTCCATGTTTGGTTGTGACTCTGGGAACAGAGAGCAGAGCCAGAGGACCTGGGGGGTCGGGATGGTTCGTAACGTGGCAGCAGGTCACGTGTGTGTTTTGGCCCTGAACCGTTCAGTGACAAGTTATTAAAATCCTGTTGAAGCCTCTAATCCTTGATATATTCTTCAAGTGACAGTAGGGATCATAGTAGATGTGTGTGTCGTCTGCATAATAACGAATACACACTTTGTTTCTTTGCATAATGTGAGCAGGTGGAAGCATGTAGATGTTGAACAGGAGAGGCCCCAGGAAGGAACCTTGGGGAACACCTCATGTGTTTTAATCCGCTGTGATGTGTAATTAGCTACAGACACAAAGGGCTCACGGTTCTTCAAGTAGGATTCAAACCAGTTTCGTGTGACTCTTAAGCCTAGTTTATGCTTCTGTGTTTTCAGAGAGACGCAAGGACACGCAGACGCAAGAGCCACTTGCGTGTCCCTTGCGTGTCTTTTCACACGTCCTTGCGTGCGTCGACGCATTTTTCTAGATTTTTCTCAAAATCTACGCAGCCTCCTGCATATTAAAACAATATTTCCTGACAAAACGATGAAGTGTCACTCAAACGTAAAGTGTTCCTGTGCAGCTGTTGAGTGGATCAGTTCCTCTCCAGCTGAGGAGGTTTTTGTACGACGTTGTTTCACTGTGTGAACGGGGGGCTTGAACCTTGCTGACAATAATAATCTCCTGCATCTTCAGTCAGAACTCCTCTGATGGTCAGAGTGAAGTCACTTCCAGATCCACTTCCACTGAAACGATCTGAGATCCCAGACTGACGACTTGTAGCGTAATAAATCAAAAGTTTGGGAGATTCTTCTGGTTTCTGTAGGTACCAGTGAAGGTAGGTACCAATGCCAGAACTGGCTTTACACCTGATGGAGACAGTCTGTCCTGGAACAACAGACTGAGATCCAGGAGACTGAGTCACCTGGATTTCTCCTGATGAACCTGGAAAACATGAAGAAGGGTTATTGAGACAAATCCAGTTTGGAGAAAGATGATCAAGATCCAAACAGAAGAGTCTCATTTCTTCAACACGGAGAACAGGTGTAGAAGGTCCACACTGCTTGTTCCACCGTTCTCCCTCACAGCAGAACACAAAGCCTCCAGAAGAGGGTCTCACCGTGAACAAGGAGCCCCAGGCTGGTCAGCAGTAGACTCAGTGACATCATCATTGTGCTGCCGGCGTGCCAGTGTGCGTGAGGCCTGGACCGCCACTGATCAGCTCTCTTAAGGCGTGTGAGCAGAGAGGAAGGACACGTATGCAAACACACATGACCGGGTTTCACTATTTAAATCGCCTGTGATGTAACTTCTTAAGAAACACGTTAACATGACCATGAACTGAAGACTCTTCTTCAACCCTCCAAAGAACAGTTTGAGCTTTATTAAAGTTTCCACAAACACAATCATCACTCGTGTGAATTAAACAGTGAAACAGTAATCAAGAGAAGTTTCCACCAGGATCTTCAGCTTGGTTTTATTCTGTAGAACAACATTTCTTCATGGTTCACGTGTCACACACAACTCTCCTCTGAGGTGATTTTCTTCTTGTCTCCAGTTTTCAGTTAATAGTTCCTGTTTTATTTCGGTGGACTCGGCTCTTGTGTTTCCCCACTTTGTGATCGTGTGCTTCTTGGTGGTTGTGTCCCTCCTTTCATTGTGTGTTTCTTCGTGTCCTCTTCTCTCTGGGCCGGTTTCTTCTGTCTCTTTTAGAGTATCGGCCATAACGCTCTTCCCTCCCTACATGTGCTTTCCAGTCTACGTACCTATTGAACGCTGCCTTCAGGTAATCACCTCGTGCTTCAACTTCTCTGCGCATTCAGTCTTTTGTATGTTGGTGCCGGTTTCATTGATAAAACACAGTAACAGAGAACATCTATTTCAATAAGTAGACGTTCCAGTAATGAACCAGAATGAGAAACATCTGCGTTTCCTTCACACAAGTTCTTTCAGTCGTGATCTGAGTATGAGACAGAAAGAAGAACAGCCGCCGCCTGCAGAGACGCATGAACGCTGACGAGTCCTTTCATAGCTCACAACACGTAGCATGACGCTAACATCTCATTCTGTATGAACCCAAAGACAGACGCACTAATGCAACCTGGTCGCACTTATTCCTCCAGATCGTCTCTTATCTGCAGCTTCACTGATCTGAGAGACCAGATCAAATGAGATCATTCATTCAACTGGATGATAAAAGTCTGTTTGCCTCGTTGAACGTTCATGATAATTCTCTCTCTGTTTCAGGTAATGTGGTTTAAATAAGTCTCACCTACTTCTTCATTCATAGCTGTCTCACAGCAAAATGTGTAAAAGCTACGTTGGTCCACAAGGGACAACGTAGTATTGTCGCCATTTGCCCCCAAAATTGTGACAATACTCTGTTTTTTTCGGCCTATTCATTTACATTTCCTTGCAATTGGGTCACGTGACTATCAAGTTACCCTCAGCTAAAAAAAGAAAATGGCGGACTGTCGGTCTGTTATCTGTGATAAACACACTATTTTACATGAGCATAGAGGAGGTCAACACGCAGTAGGATCAAGTAAAAGCAGAGTGATACCATTTTGGGATCTGGTTTACAGACAGTTTAAAGATTGAGAAAAGACGAATATCATGTCAATATTACTGATTTCATCTTTACTTTTCTCAAAAACTATCTACTATCTCGAATACTACGTTTTTCTTTGTGGACCAACGTCCCTGTTACACATTTTGCTGTGAGACTGAGTTGGAACATATGGGGGAAAGAATCATTTGAATTCCATCAAGATCATTTTTGTCCTTGAACTCTTTGTAATAAATGTTCATTAGTGGTTACAGTAATAATAGTGAAACACTAAAAGCTCTTGATGAACGTGTACATTGTGTATGTACACGTTCAGCAGTAGACTCAGTGACATCATCATTGTGCTGCCGGCGTGCCAGTGTGCGTGAGGCCTGGACCGCCACTGATCAGCTCTCTTAAGGCGTGTGAGCAGAGAGGAAGGACACGTATGCAAACACACGGAGCCAGTGAGTCCTCGTCACATGACCGGGTTTCACTATTTAAATCATCTCACAAGGGAGAGGAAGCCTCTTAGGATCCAGACTCCATCAATCAGTTTGAACGGAAATTTGAGTTCCAGTATGATTTTAAATCATAATACACAGGATATTTTTTCACATATAATAGATATTTAGTGGTATTCTATATTTATTTGGTACCGAATATCCTAAAAAAATATATTTAACTTTAAACCGTACATTACAACTATTACTCGTATCATAGAATTTTATTTGTGTCGAAGCGCAGTTTGTCCGGTTTGACGAAGACATGTCCGAGATCTCCACAAGAGAAGGAGCACCCCAGAGAACGCGTTCCTCTCCCTTCTTCTTCTCATTCCATCCTCCTGACTAAAGACAAACGGTCTCCTACCCAAGCCAAAGAGCTGGATCTAAACAGGAGGTTGAATCTTTTGTCTGCTGCTGTGATGAAAACATCCTAAAACTAAATGTCGGAAAGACCAGAGAGCTGATCACTGATTTCAGGAGGGTGGTGGAGCAGGTCTCCCAATGACAATCGAGGGTCAGCAGGCATTGTCCAGTCACAGAAATATGTCGGGATCTACCTGGGTACTAAGTTCAACCCTGATGCCGTATTCAAAAAGGCTCAGTCCAAACTCTTCTTCTTGAGGAAACTAAGGTCCTTTGACATCAGCAGAACCCTTCTTCACATTTTTATCACGGGATCGAAGCTAGTGTCCTCTTCTACGCCAGATACCTGAGACACTGAAGGACTCCTACTAATGCTAAATACTGAGAGTGCTGAAGAAACAAGTAGTCCCTTCAAAACAAATCTTTATTACTATATTTGTATTAGTCATCAACACTGATCCACAGATAAGGTGAGCTACTGGTGTGTGTGTGTGTGTGTGTGTGTGTGTGTGTGTGTGTGTGTCTCCAGTGAAGTGCGTCAGCAGTCAGTTCAGTTTCTGTTCCTTCTGACTGAAGGAGGTTTTTGTACGACTCTTTTTCACTGTGTGAACACCCACTGACTGTTGATGGAGTGAAGACTCTGACAGTAGTAATGTGCTGCATCTTCAGCTGTGACTCCACTGATGCTCAGAGTGAAGGAAGATCCTGATCCACTGCCTGTAAAACGACCTGGAGTCCCTGATGCTCGACTGGTAGCAAGATAAATCAGCCGCTTAGGAGCTCCTCCGTCTCTCTGTTGGTACCAGGCTAAACGATTAGAGTTATAAACACTCTGACTGGTTGTACATGAGATGGAGACGGAGCCTCCAGCAGCAGAGCTCACTGCTCCAGGCTGAGTCACTGTGACCTGGCCTCTGGACTCTGAGGACACGGAGACAAAGACATAAAGCAGCGTCATGGTCGTGTCTCCTTCATTTCAGAGGGACGCACGTCCACAGAGGAGAGGACTTTGGTCCTCTGGACTTTACCTGTGAAGCAGAGGAGAGTCCAGACGAGGACGCAGATCAGAGTCATGTTTGTGATGAGGAGGATCTCTGTGTCTTCTGCTGTGATGAAGGACAGCTGTCCTCCAGGGTCCAACTCTCAGGACTATAAGGTCTCCCAGAGCACTGGAGCATGTGCTGCTGATGCAAAGTGTCTCTATGGAAATGCTGTGCCTGACTCCTCTGATGACGCTGGTGATCAATGGATCAATCAGCTGATCGCTCCATTGATCAGGAACGTGTCAGTGCTCGTTAACGAGTGTTTGATGCAGTTTGATGGAAAACTTTTCTTCCCGAATGTTTTATAAGATCTCCAAAATTTACTACAATGTAAATTAACATCACAATGAGACAAAATTCATCAAAATGGATATTTTTTCATTCTTATAGCGCACAATAAATATACATTTATGATCATTTTCACTTTTTTGGATATTGGAAATGTGTAAAGAAACACTAAAATATTAATAGACATTTTTGTAAAATGTTCTTTAGTAATCATTTATTTGTTTTTATTAATTAAATATCACTAACAGATGTTAAACATTCATCAAATAACCGGTTGAATACACATCTACTTTGTGTTGATCAGTTTGATGGGTCGAGGTCTTGTACACACTGAATGTGTGTAGTGTGTTTGTGTGTCTGTCACAGAGTCGTGTGTCTCTACTCTCACAGGTTTTTGTACGGCGGTTCGATGCCTTCGTGTCACTGTGGTGGACGTTTGGTGGAGGAACCAGACTGAGCGTTGGAAGTAAGTCAAACCTTTAATAATCTCATTGTTTGTGACTATAATGTTATATTTATATTTATATTCAACAGGCAAAACAGAAAATAGATGCTTTTATATATTTATGTATGTTTCTCAAATATTTTGCAATCAGAGAGAAACTTTCCATCAGTGAACTTTAAAACGTCATTTGTATGAAAAGTCAAAGTAAAAATATCTGTTTCTTTATTTAAAGCTCTTTCTGATTTCATGCCTTAGTTTCTCCTCCTTTATACATTTATATTAGAGAAGCTCTACTAAACATTTTGTTACAAACTCCTTTCAACTTATAACGTGTAAAAAACATGAACCTCAAGAAAAATATCAGAATGTTGGTTTTTGTTTTTTCATAATGAAAAATGATCCGATTATTGGAATAAATGTTTACGGACGAGTTAACGATCGACTTCATTCTCTCAAACGTCTTGAACTTTAAAACCATATTTTTAAAATTTGCCTGAAATCCACATGAAGAAAGTTTGATTGCTGTTGGTTTATTTTCTCTATTAATTCACGCTTGAAGTCATTATTTTAGACCAACGTTTTTGGACAGTTTGAACATTTGTCCTCATGTGGACGTTTCTTCTGTGGTTTCATGTCCTCCTGTCTGAGGACTGTCTCTGTGCTGATGTGCATGAGAGGCTTCTTGAAGGGAAGTGAAACATGGTGTGAGTGAGTGACTGCTGGAGCAGAAGAAACATCTGGCAGAAACTCCTCAAAGGACTGAATCGGCCCTCTCACAGTGAAGGGGTCCCATGTCTGGTGCTTGATTGACAGCTGATCGTGTCTCCTAGGTGATGTCCGGCCCACCCTGACGGTGCTGCCCCCCTCCAGGGAGGAGCTGCAGCAGGGGACGGCCACGCTGGTGTGCCTGGCCGACAAGGGCTTCCCCTCCGACTGGAGTCTGGCCTGGAAGGTGGACGGCAGCAGCAGCAGCTGGGAGGAGAGCAGGAGCCCCGGGGTGCTGGGGGGGGGCGCCCTCTACAGCTGGAGCAGCACCCTGAGGCTCCCTGCAAACCAGTGGGCCAAGGTGGGCTCCGTGACCTGTGAGGCCACCCAGGGCTCCCAGACTGCGCTCTCAGAGACGCTGAGGAGAGACCAGTGTTCCCAGTGAGCTGAGCCACTGGGGCTCTGATACTGGTTCACTCTCATACTGGTTCAGTATGACTTGTAACACATTCCTGTTCATATCTTTTCTTCAATCACTGTCCAAGTTCCTGTTTCATTTATTAAGTTCTGTTCACTTTTATTATTTCAACACAATAAAAACTTTTCATTAAATTCTTTGTCATTCAGTATATTCATTGTAGAGTAAACAGATGTTTCTCTCTCTCTAGTTCCAATAAATCTAGTCTTGAGATTTTAAAATTATTTAATAAGTATAAAGAAATCTTAAATATCATTAGACATTCTTGGCGTTTGATGAACAAACTCTCTGATAAGAATCAATGTAACTGAATTTGACCCAGATATGATCAGAGTAGTTTTCATGATGCTTTTGTGACATCATTAACTGAAAAAAAAATATTTTAATAATGCTGTGTTTATAGGAAAATCCCATTAACAGTATCTACATCACTAATAAGGTCTGTCGGTTGTAGTATCTATTCAAATGAATCTTAATTGAACTACAAAGTCTGAGAAGTTTTAATCAAATTGGAATAGTGAAGTAGGATATCTTCAGCATTTTATATCACCATAGTATTAATAAATATAAGTTTATTCTTACAGCACATTTCAACAACAAGGTTATTCAAAGAGCTTCACATTAAAGCATTAAAAGCATCATGAGTGAAGAACATTGATTTGAACATTTATTACTAAAACAATAAACAAGCTTTAATCTGAATAAACATTACAGTGTAGTTTGAGACTCTAAATAGTGAAATATAGTAAGAATATGCAGAGATGCAGTAAATGGATCAACATCCCTGTCTGGTTCAATTAAAAGCTGCAGCCAACAGAAACGTCTTCAGTCTTAATTTGAAGCCGCTGAGAGTCTCAGCAGACCTGCAGCTTTCTGGGGGTTTGTTCCAGATGTGGAGCAGAAGAAGTGAAGCTGTTTCTCCATCGTTGGTTGTGCCTCTGGGAACAGAGAGCAGAGCCAGAGGACCTGGGGGGTCGGGATGGTTCGTAACGTGGCAGCAGGTCAGGCGTGTGTTTTGGCCCTGAACCGCTCAGTGACAAGTTATTAAAATCCTGTTGAAGCCTCTAATCCTTGATATATTCTTCAGGTGATATTAGGGATCATGGTAGATGTGTGTGTCGTCTGCATAATAACGAATACACACTTTGTTTCTTTGCATAATGTGAGCAGGTGGAAGCATGTAGATATTGAACCGGAGAGGCCCCAGGAAGGAACCATGGGGAACACCTCATGTGTTTTAATCCGCTGTGATGTGTAATTATCTACAGACACAAAGTGCTCGCGGTTCTTCAAGTAGGATTCAAACCAGCGTTGTGTTGAGCCAGAGAGTCTCACCCAGACTCTCAGTCCGTCTCGTAATGTGTCACCTTTGACCTCGTTGAACGCCGCACTGAGTTCCAGTAATACTAAGACTCTAATAAAAGCAGTACGATCCAACTAAAACACAACTGTAGTGTTCTACTATGATTACAAGATCATTAAAACACAAACCATCCATTTAGGTTGGTTGGAAAATAAACTATAACTATATAACTAACCATATTATTATATAGTTATTATTAAACTTTTATATCTATCAAATTTACAAATAAATCTGAATCACAAAAATGATTCTTGAAAACATATAGAGGTGAATATTGTATTTCAGAGATTAATATATAGTGATCATGTAAATTGTATTAACGCAACCCATATTCAACTAGGTTATCATTCATTCTATTCGTAACAATATTTCCTAACATCTTTAAAAAGGATGAAGTGTCACTCAAACATAAAGTGTCTGTGTTCCTGTGCAGCTGTTGAGTGGATCAGTTCCTCTCCAGCTGAGGAGGTTTTTGTACGACGTTGTTTCACTGTGTGAACGGGAAGCTGTAGCCACTCTGTGAACAATAATAATCTCCTGCATCTTCAGTCAGAACTCCTCTGATGGTCAGAGCGAAGTCACTTCCAGATCCACTTCCACTGAAACGATCTGAGATCCCTGACTGACGACTTGTAGCGCGATAAATCAAAAGTTTGGGAGATTCTTCTGGTTTCTGTAGGTACCAGTGAAGGTAGGTACTAATGCCAGAACTGGCTTTACACCTGATGGAGACAGTCTGTCCTGGAACAACAGACTGAGATCCAGGAGACTGAGTCAGCTGGATTTCTCCTGATGAACCTGGGAAACATGAAGAAGAGCAGAAGGGTTATTGAGACAAATCCAGTTTGGATCCAAACAGAAGCGTCTCATTTCTTCAACACGGAGAAGAGGTGAAGAAGGTCCACGCTGCTTGTTCCACTGGTTCTCCATCACATCAGAATGTCACTGTGGAGAAGCATAGCCTCCAGAAGAGGGTCTCACCGTGAACAAGGAGCCCCAGGCTGGTCAGCAGTAGACTCAGTGACATCATCATTGTGCTGCCGGCGTGCCAGTGTGCGTGAGGCCTGGACCGCCACTGATCCGCTCTCTTAAGGCGTGTGAGCAGAGAGGAAGGACACGTATGCAAACACACGGAGCCAGTGAGTCCTCGTCACATGACCGGGTTTCACTATTTAAATCACCTGTGATGTAACTTCTTAAGAAACACGTTAACATGACCATGAACTGAAGACTCTTCTTCAACCCTCCAAAGAACAGTTTGAGCTTTATTAAAGTTTCCACAAACACAATCATCACTCGTGTGAATTAAACAGTGAAACATTAATCAAGAGAAGTTTCCACCAGCATCTTCAGCTTGGTTTTATTCTGTAGAACAACATTTCTTCATGGTTCACGTGTCACACACAACTCTCCTCTGAGGTGATTTTCTTCTTGTCTCCAGGTTTCAGTTAATATTTCCTGTTTTATTTCGGTGGACTCGGCTCTTGTGTTTCCCCACTTTGTGATCGTGTGCTTCTTGGTGGTTGTGTCCCTCCTTTCATTGTGTGTTTCTTCGTGTCCTCTTCTCTCTGGGCCGGTTTGTTCTGTCTCTTTTAGAGTATCGGCCATAACGCTCTTCCCTCCCTACATGTGCTTTCCAGTCTACGTACCTATTGAACGCTGCCTTCAGGTAATCACCTCGTGCTTCAACTTCTCTGCGCACTCAGTCTTTTGTGTGTTGGTGCCGGTTTCATTGATAAAACACAGTAACAGAGAACATCTATTTCAATAATTAGACGTTCCAGTAATGAACCAGAATGAGAAACATCTGCGTTTCCTTCACACAAGTTCTTTCAGTCGTGATCTGAGTATGAGACAGAAAGAAGAACAGCCGCCGCCTGCAGAGACGCATGAACGCTGACGAGTCCTTTCATAGCTCACAACACGTAGCATGACGCTAACATCTCAGGTGATACTCATGAATGTGTGTTCTTAGTGACCTGGATGGAACACCGGCTGGAGACCTGAACACTCAAACTGGAAGGAGTGAGTAGCGCTGCCCCTCTGAGCCCTGATGCCCTCCTTGAGGATCCCTCACATCCTCCACCAGCTCGCTCGTCGTCTCAGGCCCACAGCCGGCGTTTCTTTGTGAAGATCTTGTGGTAATAGTTGTTGCCGTGGTGTGACGGATAGCGTGTTAGTCGTGTACCCAAGCAAACTTTACAACGATGTCGACTCCATGTTGTTCACTTTGATGTCATGCTAACGTAGC
The DNA here is from genome assembly GCF_964276395.1 of Gasterosteus aculeatus. NCBI lineage: Eukaryota > Metazoa > Chordata > Actinopteri > Perciformes > Gasterosteidae > Gasterosteus > Gasterosteus aculeatus. The sequence continues at coordinate 16,728,003 of NC_135697.1, read as the reverse complement.
GTTAGCTCTCTGTCTCAGCGCTGATCCTGAAAGTTGACTGTTTGTCCCTGAGACGTGTCCTTTCTGCTGGAATCAAGTGTTTCATTCAACACTTTGTTTCACTGGTTTAAGTGAAGAAGGAATTATTAATGTCAATGAATGGTTCTACATTTTTAGGTGTATGAGGGAGAAATGTGTTTTTGTATGCGCTTTATGAACATGCAGCTATAAGAAGGAAATAGTCTTGTTTCATCATTCTTTGGTAGATCAGATCAGAACAAAAGGCTGTAAAGGGATGTGAACATATGGTGGAAAGACTCATTTGAATTCCATCAAGATCATTTTTGTCCTTGAACCCTTTGTAATAAATGGTCATTAGTGGTTACAGTAATAATAGTGAAACACTAAAAGCTCTTGATGAACGTGTACATTGTGTGTGTGTGTGTGTGTGTGTGTGTGTGTGTCTCCAGTGAAGTGACTCAGCTGTCAATTCGGTTTCTGTTCCTTCCTACTGAAGGAGGTTTTTGTACGACTCTTTTTCACTGTGTGAACACCCACTGACTGTTGATGTAATGATAACTCTGACAGTAGTAATGTGCTGCATCTTCAGCTGTGACTCCACTGATGCTCAGAGTGAAGGAAGATCCTGATCCACTGCCTGTAAAACGACCTGGAGTCTCTGATGCTCGAGTGGTAGCAGAATGAATCAGCAGCTTAGGAGCTCCTCCGTCTCTCTGTTGGTACCAGGCTAAACGATTAGAGCCATAAACACTCTGACTGGTTGTACATGAGATGGAGACGGAGCCTCCAGCAGCAGAGCTCATTGCTCCAAGCTGAGTCACTGTGACCTGGCCTCTGGACTCTGAGGACACGGAGACAAAGACATAAAGCAGCGTCATGGTCGTGTCTCCTTCATTTCAGAGGGACGCACGTCCACAGAGGAGAGGACTTTGGTCTTCTGGACTTTACCTGTGAAGCAGAGGAGAGTCCAGACGAGGACGCAGATCAGAGTCATGTTTGTGATGAGGAGGATCTCTGTGTCTTCTGCTGTGATGAAGGACAGCTGTCCTCCAGGGTCCAACTCTCAGGACTATAAGGTCTCCCAGAGCACTGGAGCATGTGCTGCTGATGCAAAGTGTCTCTATGGAAATGCTGTGCCTGACTCCTCTGATGACGCTGGTGATCAATGGATCAATCAGCTGATCGCTCCATTGATCAGGAATGTGTCAGTGCTCGTTAACGAGTGTTTGATGCCGTTTGATGGAAAACTTTTCTTCTGGAATGTTTAATAAAATTTATGATTTTTGATGAACAAAATTCATCAAAATGGATATTTTTTCATTCAGCGCACAATAAATATATATTTATGGTCATTTTGACTTTTTTGGATATTGGAAATGTGTAAAGAAACACTAAAATATTAATATACATTTTTGTAAAATGTTCTTTAGTAATCATTTATTTGTTTTTTATTAATTAAATATCACTCACAGATGTCAAACGTTCATCAAATAACCGGTTGAATACACATTTACTTTGTGTTGATCAGTTTGATGGGTCGAGGTCTTGTACACACTGAATGTGTGTAGTGTGTTTGTGTGTCTGTCACAGAGTCGTGTGTCTCTACTCTCACAGGTTTTTGTACGGCGGTTCGATGCCTTCGTGTCACTGTGGTACACGTTTGGTGGAGGAACCAGACTGAGCGTTGGAAGTAAGTCAAACCTTTAATAATCTCATTGTTTCTGACTATAATGTGTTATATTTATATTCAACAGGCAAAACAGAAAATAGATTCTTTTATATATTTATGTATGTTTCTCAGATATTTTGCAATCAGAGAGAAACTTTCCATCAGTGAACTTTAAAACGTTATTTGTATGAAAAGTCAAAGTAAAAATATCTGTTTCTTAATTTAAATCTCTTTCTGATTTCATGCCTTAGTTTCTCCTCCTTTACACATTCATATTAGAGAAGCTCTACTAAACATTTTGTTACAAACTCCTTTCAACTTATAACGTGTAAAAAACATGAACCTCGAGAAAAATATCAGAATGTTGGTTTTTGTTTCTTCATAATGAAAAATGATCCGATTATTTGAATAAATGTTTACGGACGAGTTAACGATCGACTTCATTCTCTCAAACGTCTTGAACTTTAAAAGAATATTTTTAAATTTTGCCTGAAGTACACATGAAGAAAGTTTGATTGCTGTTGGTTTATTTTCTCTATTAATTCACGCTTGAAGTCATTATTTTAGACCAACGTTTTTGGACAGTTTGAACATTTATCCTCATGTGGACGTTTCTTCTGTGGTTTCATGTCCTCCTGTCTGAGGATTGTCTCTGTGCTGATGTGCATGAGAGGCTTCTTGAAGGGAAGTGAAACATGGTGTGAGTGAGTGACTGCTGGAGCAGAAGAAACATCTGGCAGAAACTCCTCAAAGGACTGAATCGGCCCTCTCACAGTGAAGGGGTCCCATGTCTGGTGCTTGATTGACAGCTGATCGTGTCTCCTAGGTGATGTCCGGCCCACCCTGACGGTGCTGCCCCCCTCCAGGGAGGAGCTGCAGCAGGGGACGGCCACGCTGGTGTGCCTGGCCGACAAGGGCTTCCCCTCCGACTGGAGTCTGGCCTGGAAGGTGGACGGCAGCAGCAGCAGCTGGGAGGAGAGCAGGAGCCCCGGGGTGCTGGGGGGGGGCGCCCTCTACAGCTGGAGCAGCACCCTGAGGCTCCCTGCAGACCAGTGGGCCAAGGTGGGCTCCGTGACCTGTGAGGCCACCCAGGGCTCCCAGACTGCGCTCTCAGAGACGCTGAGGAGAGACCAGTGTTCCCAGTGAGCTGAGCGACTGGGGCTCTGATACTGCTTCACTCTCATACTGGTTCAGTCTGCCTGTAACTCTATATTTTCTGTTCATTTCTTGTTTTAATCACTGTCTAAGTTCCTGTTTCATTCAATAAGTTCTGTTCTTTTATTTTGTTCAACACAATAAATAACATTTCATCAAATTCATTGTCATCAGTATGTTATTGTAAAGTGGACGGATGTTTCTCTTTCTCCAGTTCCAATAAATGCAGAAAAAGTTCTCAACTTGAATTTTTATAATTATTGGAAATGGCAAGAAATACTAAAATATTAGGCTTCTTATTGTAAAGTAAACATATGTTTGTCTTTCTCTGGTTGCAATACATCTAAAAACAGTTAACTCAACTGAGTCTTGAGATTTCATATTTATTGGAAATGTGTAATGAGCTTAACTGAATGTGAACCAGATATGAGCAAAGTATTGTCATACTTCGTTTCACCATTAAGGGAAAAAAAATACTTTTTTAACAAGGCTGATATTTAAATGTATTAAGGAAAATCCCTTTAACAGAATCTACACCACAGGGTCCGTCAGTCATTGTTTATAGTCAAAATAATCTTAATTTAACAACAGTTCGAGATGTGTTAAGTAAATTGGGATTTTAAAGTAGGATATCTTCATTATTTTTTATCATAGTATTAATAAAGTTCTTTTGAGTTAGCACATTTCAACAACAAGGCATTTCAAAGGGCTTCACATTAAAGCGTGTAGTGTAGTTTTAGACTCTAAATAGTAAGGTACAGTAATAATATGCAGAGATGCAGTAAATGGATCAACATCCCTGTCTGGTTCAATTAAAAGCTGCAGTCTTAATTTGAAGCCGCTGAGAGTCTCAGCAGACCTTCAGCTTTGTGGCAGTTTGTTCCAGATGTGTAGCAGAAGATGTGAAGCTGCTTCTCCATGTTTGGTTGTGACTCTGGGAACAGAGAGCAGAGCCAGAGGACCTGGGGGGTCGGATGGTTCGTAACGTGGCAGCAGGTCACGCGTGTGTTTTGGCCCTGAACCGCTCAGTGACAAGTTATTAAAATCCTGTTGAAGCCTCTAAACCTTGATATAATCTTCAGGTGACAGTAGGGATCATAGTAGATGTGTGTGTCGTCTGCATAATAACGAATACACACTTTGTTTCTTTGCATAATGTGAGCAGGTGGAAGCATGTAGATTTTGAACAGGAGAGGCCCCAGGAAGGAACCTTGGGGAACACCTCATGTGTTTTAATCCGCTGTGATGTGTAATTATCTACAGACACAAAGTGCTCGCGGTTCTTCAAGTAGGATTCAAACCAGCGTCGTGTTGAGCCAGAGAGTCTCACCCAGACTCTCAGTCCGTCTCGTAATGTGTCACCTTTGACCTTGTTGAACGCCGCACTGAGTTTCAGTACTACTAAGACTGTAATAAAAGCAGTGGGATCCAAATAAAACACAACTGTAGTGTTCTACTATGATTACAAGATCATTAAAACACAAACCATCCATTTAGGTTGGTTGGAAAATAAACTATAACTACCTATAACTATATAACTAACCATATTATTATATAGTTATTATTAAACTTTTATATCTATCATTTTTACAAATAAATCCGAATCACAAAAATGATCCTTGAAAACATATAGAGGTGAATATTGTATTTCAGAGATTAATATATAGTGATCATGTAAATTGTATTAACGGATCTTTTCCCATATTCAACTAGATTATCCATCATTCCATTTGTAACAATATTTCCTGACAAGAATCTTTAAAAACGATGAAGTGTCACTCAAATGTAAAGTGTCTGTGTTCCTGTGCAGCTGTTGAGTGGATCAGTTCCTCTCCAGCTGAGGAGGTTTTTGTATGACGTTGTTTCACTGTGTGAACGGGAAGCTGTTACTCTGCTGACAATAATAATCTCCTGCATCTTCAGTCAGAACTCCTCTGATGGTCAGAGTGAAGTCACTTCCAGATCCACTTCCACTGAAACGATCTGAGATCCCTGACTGACGACTTGTAGCGTAATAAATCAAAAGTTTGGGAGATTCTTCTGGTTTCTGTAGGTACCAGTGAAGGTTGTTACTAATGCCAGAACTGGCTTTACACCTGATGGAGACAGTCTGTCCTGGAAGAACAGACTGAGATCCAGGAGACTGAGTCAGCTGGATTTCTCCTGATGAACCTGGAAAACATGAAGAAGAGCAGAAGGGTTATTGAGACAAATCCAGTTTGGAGAAAGATGATCAACATCCAGAAAGAAGAGTCTCATTTCTTCAACACGGAGAACAGGTGAAGAAGGTCCACGCTGCTTGTTCCACTGGTTCTCCATCACAGCAGAACGTCCCTGTGGAGAAGCAAAGCCTCCAGAAGAGGGTCTCACCGTGAACAAGGAGCCCCAGGCTGGTCAGCAGTAGACTCAGTGACATCATCATTTTGTTGCCGGCGTGCCAGTGTGCGTGAGGCCTGGACCGCCACTGATCAGCTCTCTTAAGGCGTGTGAGCAGAGAGGAAGGACACGTATGCAAACACACGGAGCCAGTGAGTCCTCGTCACATGACCGGGTTTCACTATTTAAATCACCTGTGATGTAACTTCTTAAGAAACACGTTAACATGACCATGAACTGAAGACTCTTCTTCAACCCTCCAAAGAACAGTTTGAGCTTTATTAAAGTTTCCACAAACACAATCATTACTCGTGTGAATTAAACAGTGAAACATTAATCAAGAGAAGTTTCCACCAGCATCTTCAGCTTGGTTTTATTCTGTAGAACAACATTTCTTCATGGTTCACGTGTCACACACAACTCTCCTCTGAGGTGATCTTCTTCTTGTCTCCAGGTTTCAGTTAATAGTTCCTGTTTTATTTCGGTGGACTCGGCTCTTGTGTTTCCCCACTTTGTGATCGTGTGCTTCTTGGTGGTTGTGTCCCTCCTTTCATTGTGTGTTTCTTCGTGTCCTCTTCTCTCTGGGCCGGTTTGTTCTGTCTCTTTTAGAGTATCGGCCATAACGCTCTTCCCTCCCTACATGTGCTTTCCAGTCTACGTACCTATTGAACGCTGCCTTCAGGTAATCACCTCGTGCTTCAACTTCTCTGCGCACTCAGTCTTTTGTGTGTTGGTGCCGGTTTCATTGATAAAACACAGTAACAGAGAACATCTATTTCAATAAGTAGACGTTCTAGTAATGAACCAGAATGAGAAACATCTGCGTTTCCTTCACACAAGTTCTTTCAGTCGTGATCTGAGTATGAGACAGAAAGAAGAACAGCCGCCGCCTGCAGAGACGCATGAACGCTGACGAGTCCTTTCATAGCTCACAACACGTAGCATGACGCTAACATCTCATTCTCTATGAACCCAAAGACAGACGCACTAATGCAACCTGGTCACACTTATTCCTCCAGATCGTCTCTTATCTGCAGCTTCACTAATCTGAGAGACCAGATCAAATGAGATTATTCATTCAACTGGATGATAAAAGTCTGTTTGCCTCGTTGAACGTTCATGATAATTCTCTCTCTGTTTCAGGTAATGTGGTTTAAATATGTCTCACCTACTTCTTCATTCATAGCTGTCGCACAGCAAAATGTGTAGAAGCTACGTTGGTCCACAAGGGAAAACGTAGTATTGTTGCCATTTGCCCCCAAAATGGTGACAATACTGTGTTATTCGGCCTATTCATTTACATTTCCTTGCAATTGGGTCACGTGACTATCAAGTTACCCTCAGCTAAAGAAAGAAAATGGCGGACTGACGGTCTGTTATCTGTGATAAACACACTATTTTACATGAGCATAGAGGAGGTCAACACGCAGTAGGATCAAGTGAAAGCAGAGTGATACCATTTTTGGATCTGGTTTACAGACAGTTCAAAGATTGAGAAAAGACGAATATCATGTCAATATTACTGATTTCATCTTTACTTTTCTCAAAATCTATCTACTATCTCGAATACTACGTTTTCTCTTGTGGACCAACGTCCCTATTACACATTTTGCTGTGAGACTGAGTTGGAACATATGGGGGAAAGAATCATTTTAATTCCATCAAGATCATTTTTGTCCTTGAACTCTTTGTAATAAATGTTCATTAGTGGTTACAGTAATAATAGTGAAACACTGAAAGCTCTTGATGAACGTGTACATTGTGTGTGTGTGTGTGTGTGTGTGTGTGTGTGTGTCTCCAGTGAAGTGCGTCAGTCAGTTCAGTTTCTGTTCCTTCTGACTGAAGGAGGTTTTTGTACGACTCTTTTTCACTGTGTGAACACATGCTGACTGTTGATGTAATGATAACTCTGACAGTAGTAATGTGCTGCATCTTCAGCTGTGACTCCACTGATGCTCAGAGTGAAGGAAGATCCTGATCCACTGCCTGTAAAACGACCTGGAGTCCCTGATGCTCGACTGGTAGCAAGATAAATCAGCAGCTTAGGAGCTCCTCCGTCTCTCTGTTGGTACCAGGCTAAACGATCAGAGCCATAAACACTCTGACTGGTTGTACATGAGATGGAGACGGAGCCTCCAGCAGCAGAGCTCACTGCTCCAGGCTGAGTCACTGTGACCTGGCCTCTGGACTCTGAGGACACGGAGACAAAGACATAAAGCAGCGTCATGGTCGTGTCTCCTTCATTTCAGAGGGACGCACGTCCACAGAGTAGAGGACTTTGGTCCTCTGGACTTTACCTGTGAAGCAGAGGAGAGTCCAGACGAGGACGCAGATCAGAGTCATGTTTGTGATGAGGAGGATCTCTGTGTCTTCTGCTGTGATGAAGGACAGCTGTCCTCCAGGGTCCAACTCTCAGGACTATAAGGTCTCCCAGAGCACTGGAGCATGTGCTGCTGATGCAAATGTAACCGGGGCGGCCGTTCGCCTGGTCACAAGGGTGACAACGTCACTTTGGGGCTCTCACCCAAAGTATATCAGTTGTAATGAAAAAGAAAGGGGAGCAGAGAGGTGAAGTTCCAGTTTGTAACAATGTTTTTTTTATTTACAAGTAGGTTTAATATTTAAAAGAAAAGGAATAATCAATCCAGAAACATTGGTCGGTTTTATGGCAAGATATAATCTATGCTTTAAAAAAAGATTACTATACTGGGGTACCCTACCAGTATAAGGTGACTACTTGAGGCCCACCGGGGCGGGGGAGTGAAAGGGGACAAGGGGGCCACCACCAGGTCAAAGGGAAGAAAACACAGCAAATCAAAAGGAATTAAAACACAGCAAACAAACAAAATAAACCGAAAGGGCCTTCCACCTCGTGAGCCACCCCCTGTAGGCCTACTATATGCCCACCTGCACTGGCATTAAAGGGACCCCCAGTATAGGGCGCAGTAATGGTTGTTCATGTAGGACAAAACAAAGACACTAACCCAGAAAGAAAACAAATTCGCAATTCATAATCAAAGATACTATATAAACCGGGTAACCATAATCTATTTTAAATCAAAGGCAAAAACAGCAGTGACCAGGCTCAGTGTTGCACCACCTGATCATTTCCTGTATAAAAGAAAGAAAAGGTAAATAACGCCAATAAACATTTCACTGCTAAAAAGCATATTAAAACATGAAACAGAAAACCCCTGACATACCTCTAGATTCCGCTCAAACCCATCCGCACGTGGCGAGTGCTGTGCCTATGCCGTGGGAGACCTACAGCAAGCCCCCCTCTAGCTCTAGTGGGGCAAAAGCTCCCATTTAAAGAGCACCTGGTCACACCTGTTAGGCATCACCAATTAAGGTGGTGTAGCCAAACAGGCAGGGGGGGGGGGAGGGGAGAGCTCTACCCATCACAATCTACCCCCCATTTTCTGTCGGCGACCCGCCGATAATAAAAAACAAGCAACAAGCAAACAAAAATATAAAACACGGTTTTAAGGAAAACTACTTCCACAGCCTAGGAGTGGCAGAGAGCATATTACCCGACCCAGTTACCCGAGAAGTTGCAGCCTCTCTCCCGCTTCTCCATGCGGGCACAGGGAGATTATGGGGGTTTGGGTGTCTCCCTGCTGTCTCACGCTGGCTTCGACGAAGAGGCACTGTACTGGGTCCTTCCATAGGGTCATCATTACCCACATCCACTGGGGATATGGTGCCAGCAATAGATTCGGCTGGTGCAGGTGGTTGAGGGCAGGAAACCAAGGGCTCTAGCGTAGCTGTCACTGGTTGGGGGACAATCCACCATTCACCATTCGGTTCGCAATCTCCTTCATTGGTAGGTGATCTCCCTTGCTCCCCAGAGTCTGGCTCACTTATAGGGGTGGTTAGTGGGATTGGTCGCAGGAGAGTTCTATGGACATGCTTGATTTTTCCTGCGTCGTCCAGGGGTGCGATAGAATACACTGCTCCACCATCAGAAGGGGTCTTGACAACTTTGTACCTCCGGGGACCCCAAATGTCCTGGATCTTCACTCTGCCTCGAGCACTGTTGTCTTTCAAGTAGACCATTTCACCCTCTGTCAGGTTGCCACCAGCCACATGCTGGTCATGTCGTTCCTTCCTGAGGCGAGCTGCTGCTTGGATCCTTTCCTTGGCCCCATCAAAGGCAGTCTGGAGGCGCATTTGGTGTTCTTGCAACCAATCACCGATAGTACCTCCAATTGGTTCCTGAATCTTGCCAAGGAGAAAATCAACAGGAAGTTGGGGTTCTTGGCCAAACATTAGAAGGTATGGTGACTCACCAGTGGTTTGATGGGTGGTTGTGTTGTAGGAGAAGGTAACATGTGGGAGGTAGCTGGGCCAATCTGGCTTCTTGACAGGTGGAAGGGCCTGTAATAGGCCATGTAAGGTCCTATTAAACCTCTCACATTGGCCATTCCCCTGGGGGTGGTATGGCGTGGTGCGTGTTTTTTTTATGCCATAGAAACTGCACAGCTGCTGGATTAACAAGCTCTCAAAGTTCCGGCCTTGATCCGAATGTATTCGGGCTGGCACCCCAAACCTATAAAACCATTCCCGGACCAGTACCCCTGCCACAGTGGAGGCCCTTTGATCACGGGTCGGGACAGCTTGAGTGAATTTGGAGAAGACATCGGTCATAATGAGAACTTGTTCTCTTCCATCGCGAGCACGTTCCAGCAGAGAAAAGTCAATGGCTAAAATTTGATTCGGTCGGGAAGCTACCAGATGGCCCATGGGTGTTCTCACAGCAGGGTATACGGGTTTGGCCAGGGTGCATCGTTCACATTTTTGACACCAGTCCTTGACATCCTTATACAGACCTGGCCAGTAGCACCGCTGCCTTACCAGATTAGTAGTTCTCTCCACTCCTTGATGTCCATGACCCTGATGCAGTTGTTGAAGCACCTCCTCCCGCAGGGAGGCTGGCAGCAGCAGCTGATGAATTTCTTCTCCACCATCCGGACGGTGAATGCGACGATATAGGAGCCCATCTCTCTCCACCATCCTATTCCACTGTCGCACCAGTTCCTTTACTGGTTTCGAAAGAGCCTGGCGTTCCTTCTTGTCTGGGGGGTGTTTGCAGCGCCAAAACTGAAGGAAGCTTCTCAACACTGGATCTGCATGCTGGAGGGTGGCAAGGTAATCTGGGGTGTGAGACGGAAGGGCAAACACTGACATCTGGGTTACCTGTACTGAAGGGTCAACCTTGTTCATCAGGAATTCTGGGAGGGCGGTTCCTGGAAGGAATGTCCCCAGATCTGGCGGTGTATTGCCATGGTGAGGCTGCCTGGAAAGGGAGTCAGCATTAACATTAGAGCGACCCGAGCGATACCTAATGGAGAAGTCAAAAGCTGCTAGTTGAGCCGCCCACCGCTGTTCTGTTGCCCCCAGCTTTGCAGTGCTCAAATGGCTAAGTGGGTTGTTATCAGTCCATACAACACATTTTTGACCCAACAAATAGTCCCGAAATTTTTCAGCCATTGCCCATTTTAGGCCCAAAAACTCAAGCCTCATGGAGCTGTAATTGGGCATGTTTCGCTCTGCTGGCGTCAGGGTTCTGCTGGCATATGCTACCGGCCTCACTTTTCCATCCTGCTCCTGAGAAAGCACTGCCCCTAATCCACTGAGGCTAGCGTCCACCTCTAGAATGAAAGGCAGAGAAAAATCAGCATACGCCAACACAGGGGCACTAATTAATCTGGATTTAAGGTCCTGGAAGCTCTTCTCACATTGTTCAGTCCAAAGCTCCCCAATTATCTTCCGAGATGCTTTTTTTGTGCGAGCGTCTATCATGTTGGCTACAAGGCGATGTAGGGGGGCTGCGATTTTTGCAAAACCCTCCACAAAACGTCGATAGTAGCTACAAAAACCTAAAAATGACCTTAACTCCGTTGCATTTGTTGGTCTCGGCCAATTTGCCACAGCTGATAATTTTCCTGGGTCTGTGGCCACGCCATCTTCGGTAATCACATGACCAAGATAGTTTACCTCCGTGCGAAAGAAGCAGCATTTCTCGAACTTTACTTTCAGTTTCTCCTGTTGCAAGCGAGACAGCACGGCATCGAGGCGCTTTAAGTGCTCATCTACTGTGGAAGAGAAGACAATCACGTCATCCAGGTATAGTAACAGTGTCTGAAAATGCTGTGCACCAAAGATCCGTTCCATTAACCTTTGAAATGTACCAGGCGCATTACAGAGGCCGAAGGGCATGCGGTTAAACTCAAACAAGCCGAAAGGTGTACAAAAGGCTGTTTTTGCCCTATCTTTCTTTGCGACCGGTACCTGGTTATAGCCGCTTGCCAAATCCATAGTTGAGAACCAACGTGCTCCTGCCAGGGCATCGAGGGACTCCTCTATCCGAGGTAAAGGAAAGGCATCCCTGCGTGTCTTGCTGTTGAGTTGACGATAATCCACACACATCCGTAGGCTTCCATCCTTCTTTTTGACGAGGACTATTGGGGACGCGTATGGACTGCAACTTTCTCGGATTATCTGGGTCTCTAAGAGCTGGTTGATATGATTTTTAACAGAATCGTAATCTGAGGGGGGGATTCTCCTAAACCTCTGTCGCACAGGCACATCATCTAGCAATGGGATTTCATGCTCTATAAGGTTAGTACATCCCAGATCCCCTTCAAATGCCGAAAAAACAGCATGATGTTTCTCAAACATGGACCGTATCCCAGCCTGCTCTGTCTCTGGAACATTGCTAAGATCAAGAGAAGCTAGTGTATCAGAGATGTTTTTCACCTGCCCCGTCTGAGAACTCATGGTCGCCAGGGTACCCATTCCTGCTGGCTTCCTGGGAACCTCGTTGATGCCTGTAGGTAAACTCACTATCTGGGCCTGGTTTAGCATCCCTAGGGCACAGCGGGGGTAAAGTTTAACATCAGTGTCACCAACATTCACAACTGGGATGTAAGCAGTACCATGGTGCACTGTGACCATCGCAAGAGATACTAACAAACCACCAGGAAGAGCTTCTTGGTTGGCAAAAGGTTCAAACAAAGCCTGGAAAGGTGGAAGACACCTCTGCGGACAGGTCGCGGCCACCAATTTAACTGTCCCCCCGGGTATGTAGACTGGATGTTTCCCCCTCACCCTAGCAACTCCACTGGCACCTGTTGCAGGTCTGGCCCGGCTCTCGTGACACTTTTGGAAAGCTTTCTTCCATGCCTCAGGGGCCTCTTTCACAAGTGAGACATCAAAAAGGGGTGAGGCCTGTTGCCCGAACAACTCTGCATAACATTCACGTAATACATTCATGCCTAAGACACCAGGAACGTCAGATTCGGGCAAAGAACCAGGAGGATCCTTAACCACTAGGATCCCCCTTTTGGGAATAACTGTACCCATTACAGAAACATCGAGCTCTACATACCCCACATATGGAATGCTAAGTCCATTAGCTGCTGTAAGTTGTAGCCACTGGCATGCCTGGGGAGAGTTGTCAAAATGCTGGTGGAAAAAGGACTCCTTAATGGTGGAGACCATTGACCCCGTATCCAGTAGACAGTCTACCTCAACCCCACCAATGACCACTGCAACATGTGGACAAGGACTAACAAGTTGAGAGAGACACTGTTCATCCACTGGATAACATGAACCTGTAATGGCCCCTTCTGAATCGTGGTTCTGCAAAACAGAGGGCATTAGTTTTCCGACTGCTGATTTTGAGCAGTTGCCCTTTGCATAGGATGCGCCTGGGGGCGCTGTTGCTGAAAAGGGACCCTTGCATTATCGCAATTACGAGCAAAATGCCCTGGCTGCTGGCAGCGTCTACAGAGAACAGGGCCTGTATTCGAAGGCCGAGACCATTTGGAGGGGTTCTGTAATTGCAAGAGGTGGGTGGAAAGCTGGTTAATTTGTTCTTGTTGTGCTTTAAGCATCTCTTTTATCTCCGCCATTTCACTTTGAGATGAGGTACTCGTCTGCTCAGACACCCTTGAAAGGTGGGTAGCACAGATGGAGGGGACGGAAAAACTGCGGGGCCTACTTTCCAGCTGTCTACCTTCCCTCTCCCATCTGACTGCCTCCCCTCGTACATCCAAGAGGGTAACTAATGGCTTAGCACGTACAACTTGTTTTAAAGCTCTGCGGAGATCTGAATCATTAACATGTTCCACAAACTGATCTCTCAATAGAATGGCAGAGTTAGGTATAGCCTGAGGAGCATTCCTCATGATTTTTTCCATAAGCTCAAATAACGCATGAGAGTAGTCCTGCAACGACTCACCCTCTAGCTGTTTTCTGGAGAAGAAATCCTTCTGTAAAGCAACATAAGACAGTGAACATCCATACACTTCCTGTAGTATAGTCAAAACCTTCTCTGGATCCTCACGATCTTGCTGGGGCCTATACTTGATCTCATCTTTGGCAGACCCCTCCAAATGATCGTAAATGAAATAGGCCTGATCTATGAGAGTTAAATGCCTGGCCCGCATGCTAGCACGGACCTCTTCGACCCATTCTACCACTCCTATACCCACATTCCCCCTAAACATGGGGCACTTCCTTTCTCTGGGGATGTAGAGTAGGCGTTCAGGCGCTGCCCCTGGGAGACCAGCAGATCCAGAGGGGCCAGGGAGTTCAGAAGAGCCAGGAGTCAAGCTTGCTGGACGTGCTTGCGTTGCTGAAAGTTCTTGTGAAAGTTGTTCATTTTGAGCCCGGAGTTGAATCACCAAGTCCCGTAAGTCCAGCTGGCCTTCCTCCATTTCTATAGACGTGGGTGGTTTTGGCACCTGGGAGCCAACAGGGATACAGGTTCCTCTTCCTCTTTAAGAAGAACCTTTGGCCAACTGCTGTTTTTGCCCAAAAAGAAATAAATAGTAAGCTATCCGAAAAATATACACATGGGGGGGGTCCTACATAAAGCAACTGTCAGAAAAGTGAACTAGAAGGACACGTCTCTGCTCTAAAAAAAAAATAATAATAAAATAAAAAAATAAAAAGAGTCCTGCCAGCAACGCCAATTTGTAACCGGGGCGGCCGTTCGCCTGGTCACAAGGGTGACAACGTCACTTTGGGGCTCTCACCCAAAGTATATCAGTTGTAATGAAAAAGAAAGGGAGCAGAGAGGTGAAGTTCCAGTTTGTAACAATGTTTTTTTTATTTACAAGTAGGTTTAATATTTAAAAGAAAAGGAATAATCAATCCAGAAACATTGGTCGGTTTTATGGCAAGATATAATCTATGCTTTAAAAAAAGATTACTATACTGGGGTACCCTACCAGTATAAGGTGACTACTTGAGGCCCACCGGGGCGGGGGAGTGAAAGGGGACAAGGGGGCCACCACCAGGTCAAAGGGAAGAAAACACAGCAAATCAAAAGGAATTAAAACACAGCAAACAAACAAAATAAACCGAAAGGGCCTTCCACCTCGTGAGCCACCCCCTGTAGGCCTACTATATGCCCACCTGCACTGGCATTAAAGGGACCCCCAGTATAGGGCGCAGTAATGGTTGTTCATGTAGGACAAAACAAAGACACTAACCCAGAAAGAAAACAAATTCGCAATTCATAATCAAAGATACTATATAAACCGGGTAACCATAATCTATTTTAAATCAAAGGCAAAAACAGCAGTGACCAGGCTCAGTGTTGCACCACCTGATCATTTCCTGTATAAAAGAAAGAAAAGGTAAATAACGCCAATAAACATTTCACTGCTAAAAAGCATATTAAAACATGAAACAGAAAACCCCTGACATACCTCTAGATTCCGCTCAAACCCATCCGCACGTGGCGAGTGCTGTGCCTATGCCGTGGGAGACCTACAGCAAGCCCCCCTCTAGCTCTAGTGGGGCAAAAGCTCCCATTTAAAGAGCACCTGGTCACACCTGTTAGGCATCACCAATTAAGGTGGTGTAGCCAAACAGGCAGGGGGGGGGGGAGGGGAGAGCTCTACCCATCACACAAAGTGTCTCTATGGAAATGCTGTGGCTGACTCCTCTGATGACGCTGGTGATCAAAACGCATAATGGTAATGAATCCTTGTTTCTCCCAAACTGACGAATTAGATGCTATTCAAGAGAGAAGTTATTTTTACCCATATTTATTTGAACTCGTCATTACTTAAGTTGAACCATTCAGCGATGATTCTTGTTCACATGACGAGAACAAGCGCAGATCATTTTGTTTGAGGTTTTGGCTTCAAACATGAAAAACTTAAAGACAGTTAACACAGTAAAAGCCTCTCAATCTGCATCCTTTACTGTAAGATGCCTGATCCATGAAACTCAGAAAGCTTGGATGAGACGGCAGATTTATTTCAGTACTGAAACCTGTCTGCTGTCACGGTTGGGCGGTGATGCCCGTCTGTTGCCGTGGTTACAGGATTCAGAGAGGAAAGTGAAACTTGAAGCCACCTCTGCTGAATATATAAGAATCTCTCTCTCTGCGGTGGGTCGGCATATTTTAAAATTACCGGAAAGTCAAATTTAACATTAAGGGTCATTGTCTTCATCCGTCACTTGTGTTCAATCCCGGACGCACCACCAGAGGGCACCGATGGACCAACACGCTGCTCTGCTCACCAACAGGCGACGACAACAGCGTGTGTTGTAGCCATGACGATGCATGTTTCGTGTGTGTGTGTGTGTGTGTGTGTTATTGCCATCGTATTTGTGTGTTTCTGTCTTTTTCTGTCGTATTACATTCCGTAGCCTTGTACATCAGCTGGAAAATGAGACTCAGATAGTTCCAGGTGACCTCTGCTGAATCTGCCTCTTTAGTTTGACATAACAAGGCGAAACTACGGCCGGTGGCACAACCAGATGCCATGAGCATATTTCCCATGAATACAGTGGACATTTTATATTTTACTACTAAGTAATCACCAATAAACACCCGTAATTTCAAACTTTAAGCTGTAACGCTGTAAAAAACAAACATTTAGAATGAAATACAGCACTTTAAAGACTTTTGATGAAGATAATGATGAAATTCATCATTTGTTTGATTTCCTTGGAAATTGGTTGGGCTGATGTACTTTATTCGCTCTTCAGATTGTATTGTACACAAGCCTCACCTGCGTACGTATGTTTTAATATCCACACAGCCTTGCGGGGTGTGCCCACTGCTCCCTGCTGTTACACGCTTTCAAGTCCTGTAATTATTCCGCACCAGCTGTCACTTTCTTTTGCCGTGGGTCAGTTTGTGCAGCAATGTTTTTATAATATTGACAGAACTCAAACGCTGCATCTGGATTCACAATGCTCAACCCGACTTCACCGCGCTCTCTCTGCAAACATCAGAGACGGGATCCGGCGCCACATGAAAGCACCAAAGCCCTTGAACCTGCACTAATGGTTTTGGCTTTGTTCGGTGGAGCCAGTGCAGCAAGATGCAAAGCCAACAGGGACACTCACCTCACCAAGGTGATTTACAGTTCTTTGTTGAGTCTAGATGACTCCCTCTGGTCCACGGAGGGACATGTTTGTCTCTTTAACATGCTCACCGGTTAGTGGCTAACTTTGTCTGCACACCATTGATCCTGTTTGCATCAAGCGAGAAGCAGAGGGTCGTTTAAGGACTTTTATGCAATCTGTCCCCTGATAGAGAGAATGCAGGTTTCAGGCACAGACCCACCGGCTTCCCTTCTCAGCCTGCTTATGACCCCATGAAAGGGGAACCCGTCAATGAGAAGAAGCCCAGCTATAAGGGCCACCCTTTATGAAGCCTTCGTCCATTAATAAGTACCTGTTGTGTCGGTACCTGTTGAAAACCACCCTTTAATAAAACTATTTTTGACTTCCCATCTTGTATCGGGCGCACAGGCGCCCTCGGGCGTGTGAGGAATGTTAATTGCTTGTGTTTTGTGTCCTTTAATTATGATTGCATGTATTTTTGAAGGCGTAGTCTTACACGGTAGTTCAGGACATATTTCATGTTATACAGGTTTGACAGATGGAGGGGGAGGGGGGGGGGGGCAGCTTCTGAGCTGCACATAGACAGAGAAGTAAGCGCTCAAAACATGTGGTATCATCAGTCTAAAGTGTGAAGCTGCCCAAAGAAAACAGATGAGTTTCAGTTTTCTCCTCTTCTTCTTTTATATATATATATATATATATATAATATATATATATAACTGCTTATAAATAAGCTGTATTCTACGGTGTTAATAAAGAAAATGTGACTAATTATGCTCAGAATATTCCTCTGTATGCCCTTGGTGTCATGTTTATCACGTTGACTGACATTTTTAGAATGTTGAGACCATGGAATTGAGATCTGGGGAAAAGTGCAAACAAAAACCAATACACATGTAATCTCATACAACTTTATCACGGTGCGCTTTATTAAGAAACAAGAACAAGCAGAACACCTCCGCTAGACATCATTGCATTAAAAGGTATGAATACAGAACGTAAATCATAGATAATTCTTTCTCCTACATTCAAAAGTAAATTCAAAGATAGTATACTTTTCGGTGTCTAATGCGCATCCTCTGATAAATAAAATAACCCCTGCATCTTATTTTTTACCCGTCAGATCGCAATGGTGACATTTCTCCCAAAAAACTAGTAAAAGCTACGTGTCTAAATTTATGGGCTGCGAATGGTTTCAAACACAGTGTAACAAATACCGTCATCATGTAAATATATAAAAAGAACACAACAGCAGAACATTATAATGATCACATGCTCTAAATGTAAGACAAAGCTTTATCAGATAATCTATTTTTTTTTTTACAGTACATCTCTTAGGCTCATTAAGGAAAATAAAAATGTCTCTGTAGTTGTGTCTAAACTTCCTTCATTGCACTTCACATTCGTTTTTTAAACACATAGGCAGCAAACTCAAAGAAAACCAAGATGTGCAATACATCATAACATGATATATTAGCTCCTTCATAAACGACAATAATAATGTGAGATTTAATGACCTGGTGCTTTTCTGCCACACGCAACATTTATCATTTGCTTTTGTGCATTTTGTCACAAAGCACAAGAGTTTGGTCACAGACTTCAATGAAATTGAATTTTAAAAATAAATTATATGTGCATAAAAATACATTTTTCGGGAGAATCTCGCATAAAGTGTATGGTTTAAAGTGCCACAGAATTTGTGTTTACGGCATCGTATCAAACCCATCGTCATAGAACTCATCGTCATCACTTTCATCGTCAAAAGATTCCAGCTCGGAGTCGGTGTTGTAGTCGGTAATGGAGACGGTGTCGGACGCGGCGTTGGAGACGGAGTCTGTGATGGTTTCTGCGATGGAGTCGGTGTTGCCTTTAGATTTGAGCTGGGTGGAAATTAAAGGAACAATAATTAAATTAAACGGCACCACACCTGGTGACCTTCTGGCAGGTGACTCAGCAGGTGACTCAGGTAATTGTTCTAATTCAGGAAAGTTCAGCGCAGTTAGCAGGAGGCTGTGGTTGCTTGCGTCCTTAATTAAGGAAAAGTATTTGTAGAGCAATTATATGTTCTTTCCTGTATGCTTTGTGATGCATCTGCTAATGTTGTTTGTCGTGATCAACATCTATTTTAAGAATGCCAACGGTTGCTAAGAACACAAACAAGGGCCATCTAATACATCGTACATAATACATTATACTAAATGAAGAATAATATCATTACTCTCGGAGTTAAAGAGGCAACACTAGGTAATAGTTGAAGTAAAACAGTGGTTGGAAATACCTTTTTGCCCTTTGTGTACTTTGGTTTGTGCTCTTTGGGCTCGGTGTCCAAAAAGGCCACATAATGGATCAGGGTGTAGATTCTGGATGAAGACAGAACAAGAATGATTGAGGTTGACTGTCCTTCAAGTGAACATCCTTCAAATTAAAACCCTTTTGTAGAAAAAGTGGTTACCTGCTGTAGAACATCGTCAGGAACTGAATTACAACCGATATTGCAAATCCCAGAATGAACATGAAGGCGATGGGATCAATTGTGATATTTTGTCCGGTTGTATTGAGGTTGAGGTCGACCAAGGGGATCCTAATGGCGAAGTCGTCCTGCAAGAGCTGGAAGGTAAACGTGGCCGCCAGCCACAAGGCATTCACCATGAAGAAGGCAAAGTTCACCTGTGTGTGAAAGAGAAAGAGTCATTTAACAGGAGTTACTGGTGGTCACCAGGAACATTTGTTCCATAGTTCCGCTCCACGGACATACCTTGTTCCTCAGCTCTCGCAGGTCATTTTGACTCTTTAGTCGGGTCTCTTTGTTGTCCTCCAGAGGTTTCAGGTACTTCTCCTGAAGCTCTATAAAGAACCCCTCCTCCTCCTGCACAGAAAACCCTTTCAATCAATTATTCTTGTATTTCTGCATATTTAGAGGCACCGCTTAAAAATAACTCATGATCCGTTTTATAGAGAATATGGTACCATTGTGACAATGTGATTCAGTGGCAGCTAAAAACGAGGAATACACACCTTGTCGAGGAAATCCTCCTTCAGCGTCATCTCAGGGGAAGCCATCTGTAGTTGTGTAACAAAACCTGGACAGAAGAACAAGGCATCATCACATCCTGAACATGGCTGAAAACTTTAAGCAAAACATTAAATAGAAATTGTTGTAAACTTGTTTTAACTTACATTGGACTGGGGAGTCAAAGACGGGGGGTGCTTCCCTGCAAGAGAATCATAAAATTAATTAGTGTCATCTCACCCTTTTTGACACTGGCAGTTCCAGGTTCAGGACTTACCTCTGTTCCTCTGGGATCCTTTCGTCACACACATGCGTGTTTTGCGGCTGCGGTTCAGGCTCTTGGGCCTCTGGGATCACGATCTCCTGATCTCCATGGCTGACGGGTAACTGCATTCCTCCAGCTCTCTGGTTTGAATTTTTACAACATTTGCACCACAGGGAGAGCCGTTGTATGATGCTCATCGCTGCAAGGGTGAAGATCAGCTTAAGTTCAGTGAGCAAAAATCAATAATGAACATAATACTGGTGATTGGCCCATAATGATCTCTGTACTTATTTTGTATATACCTTTCTGTTTTTTTGTCTGCTTGATGACCGGATCTTCTGTTGCAGGTCCCGCCGTGGGTTTTGTCTCCCGTGTGCCCCAGGACACATTGTTCATGTTGACCATTGAGTAGATGGTGAGCAGGAGGTAAGCGCTGGGGATGCTGATGATGTAGAGGAAGCCGTGGAACACCAAATGTGCTTCTTGGGGATGCATTATGGAAGTGATTATGTAAATCGAGGCCATGGCGATGACGAAAATGCTGCTGGGTGTCAGGATGGTTTTTTCCTTCACCATAGAGCCTGAAGAAAGATAAGGGTGTGTTGGGTTAAAGCAACATTAACTCGCTGCACTTGTATCACAAAAGTCATAGCTTAAATACAACTTACCGACAATGGTTATCGCCACCACCATCATGAGGAATGCGTATAAGATACTCATGATCCCAGCAATAGCTAGTTGATGGTCTGCCGATTTGAGTTTGAAGCAAAGAATCAGGTAGATGATGGGAGGTACAATAGCCAGGACCAGAGCAGCGTTGCCATTTATTGAAATGACAAAGGTCAAACTCCCTGGATACCGCAAAAGAAGGCACATACATATTGGTATTTTTCACATATGTTTGAACAAAATAGAAAACATTATTAATGAAAATCAGCTGATTCAAAAGGAAATTGTGTGGACAAACACAAAACACCAACCGGCGATCATTAGGCAGATTGTGGCCGGGGCCAGAATGGACGAGCTGATGGCGAAGAGCTGGTACAACATGAACGGTTTGGAAATAGAGGAGTTCTTCTTGGAAACGACGCTGGTGGCGCCAATCAGATCCACCGCGTTGGCCATTGTCGACGGCCCCCAACGGCGACGCTGAAGAAGGAAAATAATCAGCATGACGCGTGTGATTTTTAGTTTAATGACAACTTCTAACCAATTAGATTGATATCGTGGTTGCTTTTGATGTAGAGTATCTGAGTTTGTCAAACTGCGGAACAAGTTGCAGCGCTCACCTGGTTGTACAGTTCTTTGAAATCCTCTGGTGCATTGGTGTAGGCATCAGATGCCGCGTTGTACTCCACCCTCCATCCTTGCTTCAGCAGCAAGGTACACAGCCAGCGGTCCTCACCTGAAAGTGCACCGAAAACGCATCCATGTGTGAGAGGAGGGGACCGATTGGCAGAGTCAGTTCTGGGAAATCCCGTCAAACAACATCCTCACCTTGGTCGTACTGGATGTAGTGTCGCGCCTCCGAGGACTTGGTTGAATATGTCTTCATCACGTTGTCGTCCATCAGCGCTTCTGCTCTGAAGAGGCTGAAGCAACCGGGGCTGCAGAGCACGCAGCCGATCACATGCTCGGCTGTCTTCTGCAACCAATGACTCACGGCGTACTCAAACTTCTGGAACCACACTACGGGACCTGTCGCAGAAAAACGGGACGTATTGTAAACCTCAACAGTTCACGACCTCTCCGGCGTGCATCCCAGAGACCTCCCTACGATTGGACAGTTGTTTAATGTTGAATTCGTCTTCTCCTAGTTTGTTTTAGAGGTGCAAGGTGCATACCTGATCCGGTGGGGTGAATCCTGCCACAAGCTGCACCAACTTTTGGGTACATTTTCAAACGGTCAATGAGCAGCATCACAGCAACCGGTTGGAAGTCTGTGTCGCCATCTAAAGCCAGGATGTAGGTGTTTCTTTTCTCCTTCTGCAGGTACATGGAGAGTTTTTTTAAGTTGACATTTAGGATTCATTTAGAAATGATCTGGGTGCCTTTTGGAGAAATCTCCAAAAATTTGAGACCACATCTTACCACAAGCGCTTCTTTCAGTCCAGGCGTGTCCGCATTTTTCTCCCAGTCTGCGTAATGTTTGCCCATGAGTTTATAGCCCAAAAGATAGTACAAGTACATGACCTAAACAAATAAACAAAACCCATTTTTAGCAAAGTCTCGTTAGATTGTGACCCAACGTGGGCTGTAATGGAACTCGTTAATGTAAAGACATCATTTCCGCACCTGAGACCATCTCTTCTTGTGGCGGATTAAGTCTTTGTCCTTAAAGTGAACAAAGATTTCATTCCCATGAGGCATTTTAATCACCAGACGACCTCCGTACGGTGTCCTTATGATCTTCTGATCGGGGATCGGGTGCTTATTTTTGAAGAACTTTCCATCGTTGTCCATGAAGATGCTGATCATGCAGAATAAGAAAACTTTGCTAGTAAATTTCATTCATTTCAACATCTCTGATACTTGATACTGATGCTAATACTATAATGCACAGTAACAGTAGGCCATCTCTAAAAGTTGTTTCATACCCATAAACCTCCTTGAGGACTTCTACGAGGTCCTCTGCATACTGGTTGAGTTGATTCCCGTGACTCCCTTCAACGTGATTGAATGCGTTGTCAAAGTAAATATGGGCTTCAAAGGTGAAATCGTCGTACTTTTGTTCTGTCTTTGGTCGGTACTTGTCCAGCCTGCAGATTTAAGATAAACAAAAATAGGAACTGTGAAGAAATACACTGTAATAAAGTAAGCAATGTGGTTGATAAGAATACAACTGTCCGGGTTAGGTACACAAACTATTAATTAAAAAAATAATTAAAAATATGAAAAATACCACTTCATGCAGCATTTCCTTAACTCAAACGTGAGGTTCACGTTGTAGTTTAGATATGGAAGTTCAGATCAAAAGACGTGACATTTAAAGGATTGGAAGGAAAAAAACTCACCTGAATATGGAGATAATAATGTTCATCATCTCATCGCGGGTTTCGTGCCACATGGTTGCGCACAGGTAAAGCATTGCAGTATCAAATACCCCTTTCCTGAACATGACAGGATTTGCATACGTGAGAAAAATAGTTTTGTCTGAAGAAGAGACAATACATCTCTAACTTAAACATAAAAAAAACATAAACTACCCAATCTAAAATTATACCCCAATTCCAAAAACGTACCTCTTCCTCTTGTTTTTTGATGGAATGTCGAATCGGGTGTTGAGGAGTAGGGACTGCTCGATGAAGGCCCCCTCAAACAGCCTCCTGACGAACAGGTCCTGGGTTCTCTGGATACGAGCCACGTTGAGGTACCACAGATGAAGGGTGGCCAACACAAGGCCGAGCCACCAGCACACTGCTGAACCTGGAGGAAGAATAGCAAACACACTTGATGAAAATTACACCTTTGGATACTGAAAAGTTTTTCCTGCAACACAAAATAACAAAAGAGCCATGCGAATTTCACTGGTAATACTGTTAGTTGAATACATCATGGCCCCAAGGTTCTACAATTACCTTATACTTGTGCATTATTTGTGTTGAAATGCATTGCATTCTAGATTATTACCTGTCAGCAGGCCGATGTCATATATCCTGGACAAGTCCAGGAAGCACAGAGTGTGAGTGACGTCCCGAACCAGATCTGGGAACACGTTGCCGCTCAGACTTTGGTTTCTTGCATCCACAACGTCGTTGCAGTAGCCTCTGAAGTTGGAACTTTGAATCCCGTTCAAACTGTTTCTGTAGTTTTGATGGAAAACGATAACGGGGACGACGAAGAGGACCATGACGGCCAGAGACGCCAGGTACAAAGGCAGGATGAAGCATCGCCGCATGGCGTGCATCTTGCAGGCCACCAAGGAAAACCAATGGCAGAGTGCGGAGGAGATCAACTGGACTCCGATGATGATGCCTATAATCCTTGTCTCACGGCTCGGGATGGAGGTGACGATGGCCCAGTCCATTTTGTCCAGAGGGACGTAGGCTCCGAGCACGCCGGCGGTCACCGCGATCCTGACCAAGCTGGAGAGGATGTGCAGAACGTTCTGGCACTCTTTCACGTCTATACACAAGACTTCAAGGAAGCCAGGGTTGCTTTTCTCGCTGGTCTGCCGGTTCTCGCTGATCAGCTTGAAGTAGTTCTCCCACCAGTTAAAAGACATCAAGAAGGACCCTCCGACTGCCAGACCTGCCCAGATGATCCTACGGGTGTCAGTGGGATCCTTTGTGATGTACAAGAAGAGGAACAGGACGTAGCCGAGCAAAATGAGGAGGAAGGCGGTGATGGACGGCGCCAGGAAGCGGCTCCTTTGCTTGGCGGTGCACTGCGTGATCACCTGCAGGAGCGTGGAAAGCACGGCTACGCCGTTCAGTATCGTCACGTTGGTCACTATGTCCAGGTGGGGCATTGCCACGATGGTGAGAATCGCTGCACCCATAGCCACCAGGAACTCAAAGAACAGAACCTGAAGAAGAAGCAAATGATGAAATTAAACAACGCGGTGAAGACAGTCAGGTTGCCCGTTGTTGGCAACGGTCGATGTCGTGTGGGGTCTTATCTTACCAGGGCAACGGTCGCCTTCCTTGGCACCTTTGATGTTTTGTAGCACGCCTTCCACATGCTTTTGAGGAATAGAAAGACGCTGGAGGTTATGAGGACGCAGCCGATACAAAGCAGAGCGACGGGTCTCATCTCGTCCGGGAGGGTCTTTGTGCCTTCGTTGGACAAGGTGACCAGGAGGAGGAACGAAACCTGAAACAGAGTGAAATTAAGTCACAATCCTTTAATACTGTGACATGAGCTACTCCACAGGCAATGCATGTGTCTTGTTTAGTGTAATCCTTGTGATTTGACTTACTACACCTAAAATAAGTCTGTCTTCTCACAGTCAACTTGCTCTTTAATATATAACAAATGCAAATTCATGTATGTATAACACAATGAATAATAAATGTAAGCGAACCTTGCTACACAGGGCCGTTCCAAACACAAACACGGCTACGACACACATAGAGATGATCTTCAGTAGTTTGATCATCTTCCATGGCGTCTGTTGATCTTCGATGTCGGGGACCTCCCGGGCGGTGTCCCACAGGCGCCTAAATAAAGACACCATGGATGAGTGGATGGGTGAAATAAAAAAAATGTAAAATAAAAAAAGAACAAGAGTTTATAACACACTGAAGTCGTAAGGATACATGAATAATTTATAAAATAGGATACAACGCAGTTGTAGTGAGCAAAAATAGTTCTTTGAAGAAGTTGAAAAAATACTAAATCCTAATCGCGTGTATAAATACTGCTTGATGAACAGGGAAAAAATATTTTCACGCTTTCTGATAATTATTTGTATTTGTTTACCAGAGACTGTGCACATTAATTAACACTTCAATGGTCAATGTCAAAATGTATCGGAATTACCCTTAGTGGCCTTAAATGAGGTTAACTGTTTATTCAACATGAAAGGTAAAGATATGAGCTCACAATTATTCACATTATTTCTGATTGAATAGACGTATCAATCGTTAACTGAAAATGTCTTTTAATTATATTATCAAAACATAAATAAAGATGACATATTAAATCAAATCTAAGTAAAATGTCTGTACTTACGTGGGCATCTCTCTTTCTTTTTCCATCTCTCTTTCTTTTTCCATCTCTCTTTTTTTTTCCATCTCTCCTTCCTGCAGACGGGTTCCTCGAAAATAGGCTGCAGGATTGATTTCCCTCATTTAAAGGCCTCTGAAGAGGGCGTGGCTACGTTTTCTACAGGTGACTCCCATGTTGAAATGTCTCTGAACACCCAACCCCGAACTGCTCCTACAGCAGCACGCTGCTCCCACAGTGTGTGACGGGCCAATAATGCGATCAATAAAGGACACTTACGTACTTACTTACCTGCTTTACTCAATCCTTGTGCAGGTGAACCGCAATTAACGGAGCAACAACAAAGGAAATGGCTCATTGAATTTTATTGCCGTGTTCCTTCTGTTTCTCCTGCGTGTTCGGAGCAGTTCAG
Source organism: Gasterosteus aculeatus (assembly GCF_964276395.1). Classification (NCBI taxonomy): domain Eukaryota; kingdom Metazoa; phylum Chordata; class Actinopteri; order Perciformes; family Gasterosteidae; genus Gasterosteus; species Gasterosteus aculeatus. The sequence continues at coordinate 16,702,064 of NC_135697.1, read as the reverse complement.
ATGTTGTATTCGTGTAAAAGTAAAACGGGGTAGAACTGTTTTTGTCGGTAGTAAAAGTTGAATGTTTCAACCATTCAAAGTGTGTCCTTCAGAGTTTACTTTAATTATTAAAAGCACTCCTTACGCCTACTGTGTTAACATATTGTGTCCGATATATTTCTATTAAAATATACTTGTTGATGCACTTCAGGTTAATTGTTTATACACTCACCTGGGTTTCTAAGGGAAAATCTCCTTAAAGGAAGTTACCTGCTCTTATGACATCAGGAGTCCATCGTGGGTTGGAGGTGACGCTTGAGATTTGACTGACTTCTGACTGACTCACCTTTCGCTGGATGACGACATGATTCACCTTCTGGGGAACATGAAAGAAGGAATGTCCACTTCTTTATAAACATATCCTCCACATCCAGCCGGCTCTGATTACATTTTAGCAGCTTTGGTCCACTTTTTACTAAAACGTTTTCAATGGAAACAGTTTGTTCAAAACCAGCACGTGTTTTTCCCCCACATGGCGTTCCACAACTACGAACCTTTAAAACACAAACGCGCCGCTTCGATCATCTTATGAATGCACTGAGGAGTGTTTGTTAAACATAAATGAGGCTAGGACGTCCCGCGGGTCCACCTGAAGGGGCTTTAGCACGTGTCATACGGCGCAAATGATCAAACTGAACTTAACCTTCCATTTGGAACAAGACTGATGGGAGACCGTGAAACGTCTCGTGATAAGATGAGCTGAGGATCAGCTAAGGAACAGAACGTCTTTGTCATTTACACTTACTCTTGTAATACGCGTCAGAAGTTATTTATTGTTGTCTAATTCACTCTGAGTGAGGCGCCTCCATACATCTAAATTCATCAGGAGCACAAGAGTGACGGATTGTGAACCCAAATACCGCAAATACAAACTTCTGCGTGCTCAGGTACAGGTCACACCAGGGTTTTCAGTTAAATATAGACGGTATCAGAGGATTGCGTAATGTGAAAGTGGAGGTCTCACAACAAGCCAAAGAGGGCTTGTCTGCACTTGTCAGGCGTGTCGGCTCCAGTGTCACAACTACGAAGGCAACGGGCCAATCTCCAGCTGTTGTTCTCACTCAGGCGCTTTTGGGGGATTTTCAGAAGATACGGGTCGACCTGCATTTGTTGGAAGCGTAAAATCTTCCTGGTAAACAACTCTTACTGGGATGGTTTTAGGAAAACACTTTTGAAATGCATGACAAAATGACTGTGTGGAGATATGGTTTGTTTGGGTTGGAATAACCATGGAAGTGCAGTAACAGACTCCTCTTCTCACATGTGGATCTGTCTTTGTGTTGGACCACAACATTCACAATACACGACAAATAACACGTTATGAGCCAGGTTGTAAGAGCTTAAAACCAAAAGCAGGAATGAGCTGCTGTAACAGTTTCGGAAACGTGAACCAAAATCAAAATCTCGTTTTTTTATTGATCTGTTTCTTATCCCAAACAAATAGCCCGAGTATCACTTTATAATTATAAAAACGTTCCTTTGAAGGAACCAGGAAACTCTTGTACCTGGAGGAAGTTGGACAAACACACTTATATATCAAAATAGCCGTGCGGGTTTGCTGCAACTTGTCTTTGCATCAGCGGCACGGAGCCACCGTCTTAGTCTAAGGCCTGCGAGCGGAATTCTTTTGAATTTTACTTCCTTCTTAAAGTAGGGCAAGGGAAATCTGCATGGGGGGGGGGGAATTCTGTTCTCTCTTTCCTTGTACAGTTGTTCCTCATGGCTGAAGTCAAATCCCTCGTAAGTCATTCTTTACTTTGTTTGTCCAGTAAGGCGGCGGCGACCCACACTCCAAACTACCCTTTGTCACGACCCCAGCTCCCTGAGCATGTTTCCCTATTGTCTGTTTGTTTTTCATGGTTACCGAGCAACGTGGAGAGGCGGAGAGTTCCAGGCCTGCGGCCAATCAAGCCAACACACCTGATCTTGATTAGCCACCCTAGTTAAGCTGAGACCGACATCCAGTCCTTGCCGGATTGTTAGACGAAGTAGTACGTGTGCCTGCATTCGCTACCACCGCTACTTACTGAGATCCCGAGAATTCCCTTGAGAAACACTTACTTGTCTTTTGTCCTGTTTTCTAGTTCTGCACCTGGGAACCCGTCAACCTCGCCTGGCCACGGAGACGCCTCCACCCCCACCACCTCACCTTGACTCGCCATTCTGCACGTTGGACTACTCCTGCACAGTGTCAATAAAGACTCTTTGTTTTCACCTGAACCCATCTGGTCTGGTCTGCGTTTGGGTTCCATCAGAGGGACGTGACAGAACAATCCGGCCACCATGAACCCAGCGGATCTAGACTCTGTGAGCCATGCGGTGTCCCTACAAGGAAATTTGTTAGGGCAACACAGCACCGCCCTACAGGAGATCATGTCGTCGGTACAAGCCTTATCTGCCAGCCTGTCTGCCATTCAGGCCCAGCTAAATGCTCCTGCTGCGTCTCCGCCAACTGCATCACCCCCAGCCCTGGTCGAGGCTGGAGAAGTTTCCCCATCGGTCCGGGAGCCCAAGGTGCCCACACCGGAGAGGTATGAGGGAGATCTGGGAGGTTGCAGATCCTTCTTGTTACAATGCGGTCTGGTTTTTGACCTCCAACCTCAAACCTACCACTCGGACAAGGCTAAGATAGCCTTTGTTATTGGGCTGCTCCGGGGAAAAGCGCTGGAGTGGGCTTCGGCTATTTGGGAGCAACGAGACCCCTGTACCACCGCATACCAGGAATTCACGGCAGAGCTGAGGAGGCTGTTCGATCACCCCACCCGGGGTAAGGATGCAGCAAAGCGCCTGTTCGCTGTGCGTCAGGGAAACCGCAGCGTGGCAGAATATGTGATTGAATTCCGAACACTGGCTGTAGAGAGTGGGTGGAACAACGAGTCCCTACAGGCAGTGTTCTACCAGGGGTTGACCGAGCCACTGAAGGACGAGTTAATTTCCTATCCTGAGCCACAGAATCTCGAAGACCTGGTGGCCTTGTCCATCCGGGTGGATAACAGATGTCGGGAGAGAAGAAGGGAGAGACGGTTGGGATTGCCAAACCATCCACGGTCACCCAATTTCTTTCAAGGCACAGGGCACCCCAATCGCCCGACACTTAGCGAGACAAGGGAGGTGAGACTGCCTGACCCTGAACCAATGCAGGTGGGCAGACAGGGGTTGTCCACTGAAGAGCGCCAGCGGCGGCGAGATACCAGGAGCTGCCTCTACTGCGGACGTGCGGGCCATTACATCTCTTCCTGTCCTCAGCGCCAGGGAAACTCCCGGGCTCGCTAAATTTGGGAGGCCTTCTAGCGAGCCAAACCACTCAGACCCCCTCCCCTCGTGCCAGACCCCTTTTTTCTGTCACCCTCACCAAGAGAGACCAGTCTGTGGAGATTAATGCACTCGTTGACTCTGGCGCAGATGACAGCTTCATCGATGCTAGTCTGGTGGAACAGCTGGGGCTCTCCAAGGAACAACTTCCGGAGGCCATGGAAGCGACCACCCTCGACGGCAGACTACTAGCACGGGTAACCATGAGAACGGAGCCAGTGAAGATGCAGTTATCGGGCAACCACTCGGAAGACATCTCCTTCTTCCTCCTGTCCTCACCACACATGCCCCTGGTTCTTGGTCACCCTTGGCTGAGGAAACACAACCCCACCCTGGATTGGGTGACAGGCAAGGTAACTAGTTGGAGTACTCACTGTCATGCTAACTGTCTTAAATCTGCCTGCTCCCACTCTACCCCCCGCCAGGTGGTGTCTTCCCCCCCCCCGGATTTGACTCTGGTGCCAACGGTTTATCACAGCGTAGGTGAGGTTTTTAGTAAACAACAGGCACTGGCCCTTCCTCCTCACAGACCCTATGACTGTGCAATCAACCTGATTCCTGGCGCCACCTTTCCCAAGGGACGCCTCTATAGCATCTCCCGACCGGAGCGCGAGGCCATGGAGACCTACATCAGGGATGCCCTGGCAGCGGGCCTAATTCGTCACTCATCTTCCCCCCTAGGGGCTGGATTCTTCTTTGTGGGTAAAAAGGATGGGTCCCTTCGGCCTTGTATTGATTACCGGGGTTTGAATAATATAACCATCAAGAACAAGTACCCTCTGCCCTTGATGAACTCTGCCTTTGACTCCCTGCAGGGCGCTTCGGTGTTTACTAAGCTTGATCTCCGCAACGCTTATCACCTCATCCGAATAAGAGAAGGGGACGAATGGCTGACTGGGTTCAACACCCCCATGGGCCATTTCGAGTACCTAGTCATGCCATTCGGCCTTACTAACGCCCCTGCAGTATTCCAGAGGATGATAAACGAGGTACTTAGCGACATGATTGGGCGTTTTGTGTTTGTCTACCTGGATGACATACTGGTCTTCTCGGAGAACTACAGTATCCACACCCAGCATGTCCAGCAGGTCCTTCAACGCCTTTTGGAGAATCGCCTCTTCGTTAAAGCAGAGAAGTGCGACTTCCACGCCCACAACATCATTCCTTGGATACATTATTTCGGAGGGACAGGTGAGGATGGATCCCGAGAAAGTGAGGGCGGTTCTGGACTGGCCTCAGCCTGTTACTAGATTGCAACTCCAAAGGTTCCTGGGGTTTGCAAATTTCTACCGCCGGTTTATCCGCGACTACAGCCGGGTGGCCGCCCAGTTGACAGCCCTGACGTCCAGTGCCAGGCCCTTCTGCTGGAGCCCGGAGGCGGACAGAGCATTCCGGGACCTAAAGCACCGGTTCACCACGGCACCCATTCTCACACAGCCGGACCCCAAACGTCAGTTCGTGGTGGAGGTGGATGCTTCTGAGGTTGGCGTAGGCGCCATCCTGTCCCAACGTAGCTCTGCCGATGGTAAGCTCCACCCGTGTGCTTTTCTCTCTCGTCGTCTTTCCCCAGCAGAGAGAAACTACGACGTGGGGAACAGAGAACTACTCGCCGTCAAGCTTGCCTTGGAGGAGTGGCGCCATTGGCTTGAGGGAGCGGAACAACCATTTATCGTCTGGACCGACCACAAGAATCTTGCATACATGCAATCGGCTAAACGTCTCAACTCACGTCAAGCCAGGTGGGCCTTATTTTTTGGTCGCTTCAACTTTTCCCTCACGTATCGACCAGGCTCCCGGAATGGCAAGGCGGACGCGCTGTCCCGGGTATTCGCGAGGACCGAGGAGACAAGGGCCAGGACGGAGACCATCCTACCCCGGAGCCTCGTGGTGGGGGCAGTAGTCTGGAGGATCGAAGAGGAGGTAAAGACTGCCCTTCGGAGCCAACCTGGTCCAGGTAATGGCCCACCGGGTCGTTTGTTTGTGCCCGAACCCCTTCGATCGGCGGTACTCCAGTGGGCACACGCCTCGAGGATTGCTTGCCATCCGGGCGTGGCCCGTACCATGGCGCTGTTGCGCAGACGCTTCTGGTGGCCAGCCATGGGAAAGGACACTCAGGGGTTTGTCGCTGCCTGTCCAGTCTGTGCACGGAATAAGGGAACAAATCGACCCAGTGCAGGACTACTTCACCCTCTACCAATTCCCAGGCGGCCCTGGTCCCACCTGGCTCTGGATTTTGTAACCGGTCTTCCCCTATCTGAAGGTAACACAGTTGTTCTAACCGTAGTTGATAGATTCAGCAAATTTGCACACTTCGTGCCCCTCCCAAAACTACCCTCAGCTACACAGACTGCTGCTATCCTGGTCAAGGAGGTTTTTAGGATCCACGGTCTGCCGAGGGACATCGTATCCGACCGAGGTCCCCAATTCACATCGGCGGTATGGAAGGCATTCTGCACTGCCATCGGCGCCACTGCCAGTCTCTCCTCCGGATTCCACCCCCAGTCCAACGGCCAAGCGGAGAGGGCCAACCAGAAGATGGAGGCAACACTGCGATGCCTGGTCTCTTCTAACCCCACCACTTGGTCCTCCCGGCTGCCTTGGGCTGAGTATGCCCACAACACGCTCCCTACCGCCGCCACAGGTATGTCGCCCTTTCAATGCCTATACGGCTATCAACCCCCGTTGTTCCCCTCGCAGGAGAAGGAGATTGCGGTTCCCTCGGTCCAGGCTCATTTCCGGCGCTGCCACCGGACATGGCACCAGGCCAGGGCAGCCCTCTTGAGAGCTTCTGGTCAGTACCAGGCCCAGGCCAACCGTCGCCGTTCCCCCGCACCCCACTATAAGGTGGGGGACAAGGTCTGGTTGGCCACCCGGGACCTTCCACTGCGAACTGAATCCAAGAAGCTGAACCCCAAGTATATTGGGCCGTTCAAGGTAGAGAGGGTCATCAACCCGGCAGTTGTCCGGCTGAGGCTTCCCAAATCCCTCAAGGTACATCCTGCTTTTCATGTATCCCGCATCAAGCCGGTCCTTCTCAGTCCCCTGCTACCCCCTCCCTCTCGGCCTCCTCCCCCTCGGATGATTGACGGAGGTCCTGCCTACACGGTGCGACGCATCATGGACTCCCGGCGACGAGGCCGGGGTTTCCAGTACCTTGTGGACTGGAGGGGCTATGGTCCAGAAGCAAGGTGCTGGGTTCCGCGGCGTCAGATCCTGGACGCTGACCTGCTGAGGGTGTTCCACCAACGCCACCCCGGTGCACCGGGTGGTCCGCCCGGGGGCGTCCGTCGGAGGGGGGGTACTGTCACGACCCCAGCTCCCTGAGCATGTTTCCCTATTGTCTGTTTGTTTTTCATGGTTACCGAGCAACGTGGAGAGGCGGAGAGTTCCAGGCCTGCGGCCAATCAAGCCAACACACCTGATCTTGATTAGCCACCCTAGTTAAGCTGAGACCGACATCCAGTCCTTGCCGGATTGTTAGACGAAGTAGTACGTGTGCCTGCATTCGCTACCACCGCTACTTACTGAGATCCCGAGAATTCCCTTGAGAAACACTTACTTGTCTTTTGTCCTGTTTTCTAGTTCTGCACCTGGGAACCCGTCAACCTCGCCTGGCCACGGAGACGCCTCCACCCCCACCACCTCACCTTGACTCGCCATTCTGCACGTTGGACTACTCCTGCACAGTGTCAATAAAGACTCTTTGTTTTCACCTGAACCCATCTGGTCTGGTCTGCGTTTGGGTTCCATCAGAGGGACGTGACACCCTTGTTCAATTAAATTGAAGGCCGCCGCTCGATTGTTGCCGTGGCGACTTAATAACTTAAAAGGCGATAAAAGGCCGGGGAGAAACTTCGGCCTGACCTTCGGTGGCTGTGCCAAGGGCACGCCCCAACCAACTATGTCCTTGAGAGTTGAGCTCTTTGGAAAACGTATTCCAGCTAATTGTGACTGTCGGCATCTTCGCACTCGCCTCTTTTGGCACATGAATTCATAAAAGAAAAGCAGCGAACAAACTACCGGTAGCGACTCGGGCAATAAGATGAACAAGGTTGATTTGGAAAAAAGATTAGAAGATAGACAATACATTTCTTCTATCTGTGACTCCCTTTGAGACGTGTCGAGAAACGCGCTTATCTCAGCTCGTGACTCACATGGCGATGCTCGATTTGTTTCCCGTACGTCTGTTGATATCTTCTTAACCACATCTGGGTGATACAAGGAAGCACATTTAAAAAAAGGAAACTTCATATCATATCATACAGATCTGAAGACATAATTAGCTTTGGGTCGCTCAACATGCGGCTTTTACCCAAATGTACAATCAGATTATCCAGTTCCTATATGGATGTTCTATGTACGGCAACAGGAAACCGGTCAAATGTGATCTCATTGATAAGATTACATTTCGTAAGGAGTGTGCTGTTACATTACAGTAGAATGACATATTTTGATAAGTCTCAAATGTCCACAAAATGAAACAAGAATTTTTAACCAGGTTTTCTCCAATGTTCACATTAATGTTTATCTTCTGATATCTTCGGGGAAAAACATTTTTGTGATGCCATTTGTTTTTATTATTAAACAGTGTCTTGATATTATGGAGCTAAAATGGACCTGTAGGATTACCACATTACCACATTAATCACACATTACGGCATGAGCTTCATTAAGCTTCATTAAGCTTTTTGACCCCTTTGTGGGCAAATGGTTCACTTCTCAAAGGATCTAGTTTTCTAAAGATGCTTGATGATTTGATGATGATTGATGATTTTTTTCACGATAACCCGCCGGTGGATTGGTTTTGCAAAGCGGTGTCTTTGCTTTGCTTTCACTAATTGGTTTGATGGATCATGTTTTGCCCTTTCGTGCCGCCGGCCTTCATCAAACGAGGGCGGGGGAGGAGGAGCACCTGCTCAGGAATGTTGACGTTGCTGATGGGATTCCAGCTGCAGCCTCGCCTGCTCCGCATCATCCGTCACACGGGGGACCGTGTCACACCGCAACTAAACCAATCAAAGAATCACCGCCGTCGAAGCCGAACGGCCGTCCCTTCAGGACTGAAGCACCTCGAGACGCCGAATCTCGAGCATGCTGAATCCTATGGCGGGCGATGTGTTGCCATGACAACGTACTCTGTGGCGTTTTTTCAGGACAGTAAAATGTAGAGAAACCGAAACTAGCCACGAACCTGTCAATCAATCACCACACCTCAATATGTGACACTAATAAATCCCAAAAAACACACTTAAAGCTGTGTGAATCGTGTGCTCTTAAAGGTCATTCACTTAGGAATAAATGAATTGGACTAAAAAACTAAAAAGCAAAGCACCAAACCTGTGTCGTAATAAACATTGCATAACAACCGCTATTTGTTGGAACGCATTAAGCATTCCAAGTATTGTTCCTCAAATCTTTAATCAACTTAATCTTCTTCTATTTCTTCGTGGCACCTTTCAACTCCTTCACACTTTCAGCTATTAAAACCGTTCAAATGTTAAAATGTTCAGCCCATTCAGGAGCTATGACTTTTTAGCTTTCTACCTCTTAAGCTTGATTTTATAGAAATCAATAATCATTCATATTTTAACATGGTTTTCAAATCCTCTTAAACTTCTTCAACTTTCAGATTTTTCATCTTCGCCAATCTTTCAGCTACAGACATCGTTTCAACTTTCAACTGTTGACACAAGTCTCAACTGTTTTATGAAAAAAACTGCTTGTTTATATCTCTTCTACTTTTTTCATAATCACTGATTACGTTTCACTAGTTCTTCGCTCTGTTTTTGAGTTTTACATGAGTGTGTATTGCGTTTCTTAGAGTGAGACCTGGGCCCGGTTTTTCAAAAGTAATCCACTAGGATTTGGGATAACGGATTGGATCAAATCTTGAAAATGGATATTTCAAAAGAAAAAACGGATTACATAATCGGATTAGATCACGTAATCCAAACTTGGTTTTGATCCGGATCAAACCTTTAGTTTGGGTTTTTCAGAACTTTTTTGTAGGATTTGGATCACTTTGATCCAAAAAATCTGGATTAAACTGATCCCATCAGAAGGGTGGATTCAGCGTAGATTTCATGCCCAAAATGTAATGAAAACTTGTATCAAATAATACTATATTTGGTTCATGCAGTATCTTACAAGATATCCTATTTATTCATAAGGGTTTAATTGTATTTGTTCATCCGTCAGGCTACAGTGATTAGGTAGGCTTTAACGTATCCAGCCTTTCAGTATAGACCTATAGCAAAGTAGAAAGAGTTTGGCCTCATAAAATAATCCCACAAACAGCTGTCAAAATTGACCAAAAACAATACATTTTATTCTGTCACTAATTGATATATATATTCATCACAATCGAAAATATTTTTGTTTTTAGGATATTTATTAGTGATGCATGCAATGATTACAGAATAACCAAACAAATGCAAAGAATGGCAATCACTGATTTTTGAAATCCAAAACAAACCCGAATCAGAAATGTCTAACTATTGCGTCCCTTGTTGCTCGTCCCTTGTTGCTCGTCCCTTGTTGCTCGTCCCTTGTTGCTCGTCCCTTGTTGCTCGTCCCTTGTTGCTCGTCCTGTTTGCTCGTTCTGGCAGAGAAACAACTGACTCTCACCAAACTGCTGCAAACCAAGGCCAGACGCTCACACAGTCGCTCCACATCAGATGTGGAAGTCTGAAATTACTGTGGAGTATTTGACATGAAGTCTTTTTTTTTAATTCAATTCATCTATATTTGAAACTTGTTATAAATATCCTCAATGTACAGTGTTTGTGTTGTAGGTCTCAGATGAGCGGGTTTTTTAAATGTGTGTGTTTTCATTTCAAATAAAAATAAACTCATATTGACCCCACACTGGCTATTCTACTTGTTGCTCTTTACATATCTATAGTTTGTGATTTCCTATCCTGTTGGAGGACTGGTTATCCAGATTTGGTGATCCTGAAAAGTTCCTATCCGGATCAGATTGATCCAATCCGATGTTGCTTTGAAAAACAAAAGTAAGCTGGATTACGTGATCGCGGATCGCAGAAAAAAGGATTACTAAATCCGGGCCCAGGAGTTTGTTTGTTTGTGAGGTGACACACTTGAGCTTTGACTGCCTTCTGACTGATTCACATTGGATGATGACATGATTCACCTTCTGGGGAACAGGAATCATGAAAGGATGAATGTCCACTTCTTTAAAAACACATCTGTCGACATCCAGCCGGCTCTGATTACATTTTTACTAAAACGTTTATAATGACACGGTGGAAACAGTTCATCCAAAACCAGCGGGTATTTTTCACCCACATGGCGTCCCACAACTATGAACCTTTAAAACAGAACAAAAATACTTTTCAAATACCTTCACGCCAAGAGGTTGTGGCGCCCTAAACTTATCCAAACATCTAAAAAGGCCCAGCATTGCTTTTTGTGACTTGTTGACCGACCTTAGTTTATTTACCTACCGACCTAAGTGTGGTATTCGTATCCAAGTACTATATCGGATTTCAAAAAGGGCTGGCCAGCAAACGGGTATCAGTTACGTTGCAGTTTCTATAAACTGGATCTCCGCGTCGTAACTGTCCCAAACCGACGTCACGCGGGCGATTTGGGGAGGAGTCGGTGGGCCGTAATAAGATATGATGAGACCTAATGGGACACGCTGAGCTCAGAGGAGTGACTCACAGAAAGCAGAGGGTCACGTTGTTCCTCCCTTCTGGAGGGGGGGGGGGGGGGGGTGGTTCTGCAGAGCTGCAGCCCGCAGGGTAAAAGGGTGTGGACATGGGACATGAGCAATTTAAACAATGTGACCTGGATTATTTAATTGAGATGTATAAAAGAAGTATTGTTGTTACTTTGTTTGCGCTTTCTGCTATCCAATTAAATTAAACAACAGTCAGCAGTGGTGGCTGACCAATGGAGGCCGATGGGGCGTCGCCCACCTGCAGCCCAAAAAGTAATATTTGTAAAATATGATATCTGCGCAAAATACATCGCTTTTGCTTTTCCTGCCTGTCCTCGTGCACGTCCTGTCCTCGTGTTTTAGGACATTCTGGTGGAGGCCGCAGATGTTATCGCCATTCAAGCAGACGACGTACAGATTATTCCCTGCTGATTATTATTATTGTTATATCATATTATACTGAATTGCCTGTGAGGGTGACAAAATGATGAAAGTGTTATTCACTGCTTTTGTTTCATGTTGGAATAAATATTAAACATTTGATGTGTTCTTGATACCTCAGTTGTTTTGCGTTAAATCCACCTGGGACCTTTGCTCACATTGATTCGATTGTCTACCTACGATTTTTCATCCGCCACCACTGGGCTCCATGACAATCAAACCTCTGAAGCCTGCAACTTATTGCTTTTTTTGTTAATGAAGACAATGTGAAATATTTCCCCGCTGCGGGACTAACGAAGAAATTATCTCATTTTATGCTCTAGTCTACAAAAAACGCAATTTTACATTTGTTAATATCTCAACAAACCTTCATGGACTCCTGGATAGTTCTCAAAATCAACACTGAATCTTCCTGTGACCTCGTGGTTAGAAAAAGACATAAGGAGGAATAAATTACACGTGCTTTGTCATAAAGAGGAGGAGCTGATAAAAGTATTAAAAAAATCATCTAGTCTCGCTTTTTGGGGGAATATTTCATAAGCGAGTAAAGTATTGATGAGCAGTTACTCCTTTTTTTTCTTAATCTTTTCATGATGTCAATTAAACTACGAAGTGAAATATTATTCCCAAGGCTTGAAAAGTGTTTGGGTGCATTGAGTGATTAGCATTTCTTTAGTTAGCGATATAAACAATATAAAGTTACGAGCTTTAGGTTCGTGTTTCTGATGTCAAACATTCCAGTTTTATTTCTCACCGTTTTGAAACTGCTTCTGCAGAATCATAAATACTGCTTTTAAGAAGGCAGTAATTACACGCCTTCAAATGAGAACGGTTCGCATTCCACGTGCCCTTCTGTTTGTTCCCTTCTGCGTGCGTTCGTCTCTTGTGGTTTTCAGAATAAGGAAATAACCTCAATGAAGGATTACAGTTAATTATCCCTCCGCATGCCGATGGATGATACGTGTTCATGCCTGTCAGCCACGTCTGCAATGTCTGCAATGTCTGATTACGAACAATGGATATACAATGATTCTCACAAACACATTCACACGCATATAATGAAACTCCTACTTCTATATGATCATCTACATACATATGATACATAAGCTGATACATATGATACATACATCATCATTTATATCCTGTTTATTCGTATCAAGTTGATTCTTTGGGTTTATTTTCATCTACATGTTGTGAAAGAGTTGAGATCATTATTCTCATTTGATGATGATCATCCATGAAGCCTCCTGCCGGCAGACACATTTAAAGAGATATAATGTGGTTGATTAGAGGGACGAGGCACTTCAATGAGCCGTTACATTTTACCAACACGCATGTTAACTTGTGTGATACTTTGTGGCGCTTGTAGCCTCGCAGAGGCCGCTGTCAGTTGTTGCCATGATCATATGATTTAATTAATTTTAATTAAATTTGCCTCATGTGTCTTTATCTTCCGCCTTCTAACTTAAGACAATTATCCTGATCATTAACACCTGGTTCAAACGAACGAGACGGTTTGAGCGCCGATCCGCCTTCGAGGAACCGAGATCTGAGTCTGATCATCAATCATTGTCGGTAACTTGAGCTGGATAATCGGACATTTCACAATCGGGCCGTGGAGTGCTGCCATAATATTTACTTAATAAACCGCTACTAAAGGGCCTTAATGATGACAAAGGCTGTTTAAGTTAAAATGACAGAATACTTTACAAGAAGGATTAAAAAGAGGAAATTGCTTCGGGCTGTAAGCCTAATTTTCCTCAGCTCGCTTTATGAAATGTTGCCCTGAAGTCGTTTACATCTCTGGGTAAAATGAAAAAACAAGGCGTGACCTTTTATTTTCCCTCACATGGAGGTCAAACCCACCCGTCACATCCGGTGGTGTTCCAATTATAGCCCTCGGCGTGCGCGTCCTCTTCAGGCGTGAAGCCCATTGTCTGCACCTCCCCGTCATCAGGGCCTTCTCAGAAAAACCATCACGAGCATCACGAGCATCACCGCGGTGACGGACGGCAGCCTGTCGTGTCCACTTCATTTAGGAGTGGGGCACGATGCGACACAGTATTTGGTATGCAGGTGTATTCTGTTCATGGCGAGGCCCGGTTGCTAGGTTACCTGGGTACACGTTTAGCAATTAATGTCAACCTTCTGATTGTTTCCACGTGTGCGCGAAGCAATTCCTAACTTACTGGTTAGGATGTTTTAGCAAGTATGAACATGAACGGTTCATTCGTTGCTTTCAGTTCCTCATTTCAGCTTCCATTTTAGCTGCAACATAGTATTTATTTCATTGCAAATGAATGGCTTCACTAGTTACCCATTGGGCGAATACGAAGGCAACGCTGACCTCGGGGGTCACACGGCGATCGATGGGGTGGGATTTAACACAAAACAAAAGCAGCCAGACTTCTCTTCTGTTTGCACAGGATCGTTTCTCCTTCTCGGGATTAATGTTTGTGATTCAAATAGTCACCACTGTTCCTTTGGATGTGGTCACAAGCAGGTTGCCTCGTACTTGACTCTCATCAACAGAATGTGCAGCGCCGATCTTCCCTCCGACTCGAGCGCTGACGCCCACTCACGCCCCCCCAGGAACGAGCTTCTTATCGACCTGTAATTATATAACAACTGTTTGTATAAATATATGTTCACGTTCATTTTGCCATCGGCGGGACAACTGGTTTTTCACGGCGGCGGATTGGTGCGTTTATCCTTCCACACTATTGTAGCGTTGAACGCACAGACATCTTGCGCCCTCTTCTGGTCGAATCTGAAAACCGCAGCAACGACGATGTTCCAGCTTGAGTTTCTGTTAGATATATTTTTATGAAGGTATGACCAGAGCAAGAGTCATTAATGAGAGAACAGGGCGAGAAGTAACCGTTGATAATGATGACGCTTTATTGGGGATAATCATCACAGCCGTCGGGTTTTGAACCTTAAAAGATTTTGATGATTTTAAAGTATTTGTGGAAACCACAAGACTGACTTTGTGGAATGTAAAAGATATTAACATTCAATATCCCGTAAAAGTGACTCAGCTCTGCGTAACAATAGAAAGTCACAGCTGGAAGATGAACGCATCGAAGCCGCGTTGGGAGGAGACCAGGCGTCAGTTCGCAGTCAAAGTGTGTCTGAATGGTCGGACCCCCCCCGTCCCAAAGGCGGAGCAGTAGTTCCTCGAAAACGTTCCCATCAGGCTCGTTTCTTTCCAGTTCAAGTTTTTGTTGTTAAAGTAGGCGGAAAAACAAACGTTGACACAAAAATCAGGGATGTGATCACTTAATACAACGAAAAACCGTCTCTCCTAAAGCAGAATTAATTTAAAAAAAAAAATAAATAAAAAAAACACACCCCAGGCCAATTATGATCCACTTGAAAACTACAAAAAAAAGGACACAGCATTTCTTTCCATCCTCTTTCTCCTCCTCCGCTCCGCCTCACTCGTACTCGGCGATCAGCACCATCATGCCGACCCCGAGCAGCAGCGCCAGGACCTCCATCAGGGACTGGCCGAAGCTGGAGCGGCCCGCCAGCAGTTCTGGGAGCACGGTCACCGTGGCGATGTAGACGAACCCGCCGGCCGTGAAGGGCAGGATCCAGGCGGTCGCCGCGGCGCCCACGCCCTCCGCCAGCAGGGAGCACGCCGTGCCGGCCAGAGCCCCCAGGGCCGTCAGCAGCTGGAGACACATGGCCTGATGGGAGAGGGACGTCAGTCTACGCAGGGGGGGGGGGGGGGGGGGACTCCTTTCCTCTTATACTCACGCGCTCCAGTTTGTGCGCCCCACCTTTTTCTTGGTGCAGCCCGACTGGACGAGGATGGCGAAGTCTCCGATCTCGTGCGGGACCTCGTGCAGCAGGATGGTGACGGTGGTGACGGCGCCCACCGTCGGGCCGACCAGGAAGGAGGCGCCGATGGCCAGGCCGTCGGTGAAGTTGTGCGTGAAGTCGGCCGCCAGGTTGAGGTAGCCCGACACCTTGATGTCTGAGCGGGGGGCGGCGTCTTTGCTCGCTTTCCCCTCTTTCTTGGGCTTCTTCTTCTTCTCGTCCTCGCCATCGCTGTCCTTCTCCTTAGGGGCATCTAAAAATATGGCACAAAGTTCTAACGTGACCGTCTTCGTCGCCGTGAGAATACTCGGCGAGTGACAAGCCAAAACCTTCCGTCCGTACCGTGCGAGTGGCCGTGGGAATGTCCCTGGCCCTCCTTCAGCGCTCGCACAAACTTCTCCACCACCAGGAAGGCGATGATGCCGCCGAGCACCCACAAGCCCACGGACATCATGTGAGCGTGCGCCGCTCCTGTGCAGGCAGAGGGATGACATCATTATCGTGTCACGAGGAGGCGGCCGGCTCCGCTGGAGGAAGGAAAGGGGCGGTTACTGCGTACCGTGGGAGTGGCCGTGGTCATGTGACCCCTCAGTCGCGTGCGAGTGGTCTTCTTCTCCGTGGTGAGAGTGAGGCTCTGTGCACGAAACAAACACAAGAGGGAACGTTAGTGTCTTTTGCGTTGCTTCGTCAGCGCCGGGGTAACAGACGTTCACGCCAGCCTCGGGTCGACGGGGAAGGAAGCGCCGTCTCTTCGGCGGTACGTCCGCCGCCGTGAATATACACGCCCCTTTTGTCTCTGACGCAGCCTTCTTATGTTCAAGTATTTGACAACATGAATGCACCTCAACAGCAACGCACCTTCAAAGTTGAGGAGGAAAAAAAGAGAACAACTGATCGGCAGACAGATTAGTGATGAAGCAGAAACGTCTACGGATCGACTACCCACCCAAAGCGTGCGGTATGAGGTGGAGGAAGGCGTCGCCCAGCAGTCCGCCTGAGGCGAAGCTGAGCAGCACCTTGAGCAGGTTCTGGTGCTGGTCGCTGTTGGACTGAACCGGGATCAGGAAGAGGATGAGGAAAGGAGCGGCACTGATGAGCAGAGTGGCTCCGATGGCCTGCAGACAGGAAACGGCATCGGAACTCAGAATTCGGAAAGGAAGCAGCCTGCTCCGAGGAGAATGAATCTGGTGGCCGATTACCTCCTGATAACCAACCACTTCTGTGCACAACTAGATTCTATGGCTTCAGCGTGTGCGTCTCTTTTCTCTAAGCCGCTGTAACCGATGACCTCACCTGTGTCCACAGCTCCACCGTGTCCCTCTTCTCTGCTGCGGCCTCCCTCTTCACCCTCTCCCCTCCGTGGGAGTGTGCATGTCCACTCTCCACCTTGTGGACTCGAACCACATCCTCCTCATGAGCGTGCCCGTGGTCATGAGCGTGCCCGTGGTCGTGAGCGTGCCCGTGGTCGTGAGCGTGCCCGTGGTCGTGAGCGTGCCCGTGGTCGTGTCCGTGAGCGTGCCCGTGGTCGTGAGCGTGCCCGTGGTGGGGGACGTTGGCCTCAGCGCTCCACTTGCTTGCTCCGTGGAACATCCTCACATCTTCCTGGTCGTCTTCCCCGTGGGAGTGCCCGTGGTGGTCGTGCCCGTGGTGGTCGTGCCCGTGGTGGTGGTGGTCGTGGTCGCCATGGGAATGGCTGTGGGCGCTGGTTGAATGTGCGGCTAACAGGAGCGTCAGTGACAGCAGAAGTACACAGCCCATATTATCCCCTTTGGACACAGAGAGAAACAGTGAAGACAAAGTATCAAAACTCACACGTTTCTGATGATTGATCCCAATCGCACCGTTTACACCGATCATAACAAAAAAATGTTTTTTGTGCAAAGAAAACAATAGCTTCACTTTGTTTTCTTTGTCGTGGCAGATTTCTGAATACAATTGCAATAAAAATAAGCTTCACTTTGCCCCCAACTGGTGTGATGTCCACACGTACACACGCTAGACCATCAAGGAGCATCACAGAAGGTGTAACAAACAGATCCACTGAAGATCAGGCAAGTAGGCGTCCGTTCCAGAAAGAACCGGTAAGTTGCAACAGGTGTGATTTTAGAGAACGCACAACACGCTATTTCAACATTTAGTGTGCCGCTGCTGCTCCGTTAAGAACACGTGAGGAAACAAATGATCTATTTAGTGACTGTATCTATTTATTTGTGAGAAACCACTGCTAAAATGGTTTTGTTGGTTTGGTTCCAGCGTGGCAGACGTTCCAAACGTTCTGCGTGGGAGGATTGTCTGCTCCACCTCACACTCTGTTAAACTACATCCCCCTGTGTGTGTGTGTGTGTGTGTAATCTAATGAGTTGCAGTGACCAGGGAGAACGGGCTGTGCCATCTTCTCCTCATCAGCTCTACCGGTTAGTGTGACCGTGCCAACGCGGCAGGTATTCACGTTGCATCGTCATTCTGCAGTGGGACTCATTGTGCTGCACCACGGTCATCGGTGTGTAAAGAAAAAAGCACCAATATCTCAGCGAAAAAGGTCCCGCATTTGCAGCATTGCCTATGTGAAGTAATAGTGTTGACATTAAGATTGACTGAAACATTGAAAAAGCATGCATAATGCAGATTACTAAACTGTTACAGTATTATATGTGCATCACTTTAACGTTAACGTGGATGGGGCTTGTGGTGTAAGTTACCTTACTCCTTAATCCACCTTTATGATGAACGCAGAACAGAAACGCTTTAAGTGCATCTCATAACTTTCTCTTCACATATCTCAGTGACTCGGGTAGCGGTAACGTTAACAGATGTTTGATTATTGGGGCGAACTGTCCCCATCCTCAGCAGTGGGATTTGGAGCCGGCTTTCGTTTTTAACTCGTGTTCGTGTTAGCTCAGGGCTTCGCGGAACAACGCTGTTATCTTTGAAACGTGTTGACTTTAATCCCCCAGTAAACAGTCATCAGACGACGAGCGCGCATCACACACACACGTTGAGAGAGAAACGCCTGCTAGCTTTACGAGCTAACGCTAGCTAGCTAACCAGCCAGCTAACGTGTTGCTGACAGACACCGCTAGCTGCGACAGACAGTGATACAAATAAACAAGCAATTCTCACCGGGATGTGTCGGATATCGCTGCCCGCTGGATGGCTGTCTGTCCTGCGTGCAATGCGTCTGATAAACCGCGAATACTTAGTCTACGTTGATGCTACCGGTAGGACGTGGCGTTTACTCGGGTAAACACCGAAATCTCGCGAGAACTCCTTAAACTCACGCGCGTGCCTCTATTCAGCGCTCCCCTGTGTTTTATTTGATCAAGAGACGATTATTATGTGATGTGAAGTTGTGTTAACATTCATTTTATATGTAAAAGCTCCCACGTTGGATTCCGGTTGAATGGTTTTGTGATGACAAAAGAGGTCTCAGGTCTTCAAATATCGCGAGATGTTTCTGGCGCGTGGCCACATCACTGGAGGCTGCTGGAGGAGAACAGGATGTAGGTCCGCATACAGCAGCACAGCAGCACAGCTGCACAATGCTTCATGTTTGTATGTGCATGCAGTGCTAGAATGTAACTAAAGATGCCCAGTTTAGTGGGATCTGTAGCCTGCTCGAGTATTTCCACGTTAAGCTACTTTACTCTTCTTCTCCGCCAGATTTCATTGGCTCATACAATAATGTCTATGTGTGCGACAGTTGTAGTTACTTTGCAGATCCCGGTTATTAGAAACTTCCCTTATAATTATGTGTGATAGCAAGTTGTGCTTTCCAGAAGTATAACTTGAAGTTCATCTTTACCAGCTGCGACATTAGGGGTATAAGTTATATTTACATCAATAATTCAATTCCAGTAGTATATGAATCTGACTATTCTGCATGGAGTAGCTTTACCTTTGGTACTTACTTATTCTACGTATGTAGAAACTTAATAAAAAATGATAAAACGTTTCATGAAGTCAACTGATGTTTTTGTATCTCTCAATAAAGTGGTGGACTGTCGGCTAACTACGCAATTTTATTCAAACAAAATATGGGTATTTGAGTACTTCCAACTATTTATGACGTAATGACGCGCCGCGTCAACTGCGCATGTCCGTTATCAAAGTCCTTTCGGGCGAGTCGCCCTTATTAAACCTGAGGCTTCTTTATCAAAACAATATGGACAAGTTATTTATGTTGCTCCTGTCCTGCCATGTTGCAGCTACAGGTAATCTCACATCCTTCCCTGTTAGTATTGTCAGTGTAGAACGTAGAAGGTCCATCGTCATTGTGCTGCGTCGTTAGGTTCCACTTTCACTTTCAGTGCGTCACCTCAAAAAGTCGAACGTATTCATTGGGCATTAACATATTATTATGTACCGCTCGTATTTAGGACGCGAACTGCTAAAGTAACAGCTAAACTTCAAATGACCCCGAAGTGCACAGTTGCAGAAATAAGTCTTTTGAGATTCCTCCCCCCTGTAGTTTGGCTCTCTTGAAGAAATTGTACTTTCTTGATTTTTGAGGTTCTGGTTCTGCTCCCTCTTGATTGCGATTACACTTTCAATGAGGCTATAAAAAATGTGTTATTGTACTCGACATAAATAAGTACCAAGAGTGGGTCATATACAATATTCCTTCAGTAACACATTGTGATTCAACATAATGGTAAATTCCTCTTTACATATTATTAACTTTAACTTTGGTTGTCAGTTCATTTCGGGAATTGACAACACAAAACATGCACAAAATGTATAAAAATTCAGTTCCCAAAAACGTATTTCTCCTGCAGCGAAACATTCCTTGAAATATTTCCTCACCTCGACTTCTGGCCTCCCAAACTTCCCGGAGTTTGTGGGAGCAGCGATGGTCGACGAGGTCATGGTCGGTTACTGTGACAGCAGCATCAGGACCGCGCAGCCCAAGCAGGCCTGGATGAGGGATCTGATAGAGAAGGACCCGAGACTCGGGGAGTGGTACTCCCAGAAGTGTTCTGTCAATCAGCAGGTCTTCAGAGGCCACATGGACGGCCTGAAGAAGCGCTTCAACCGGACTGCAGGTAAAGGCACCTTTCACGCCCGTCCTGCGTCTGCGCTGGAGATGTGATCTGTTGACGCAGTGGTCCGTGCTGCGATGTCGCCTCCTCCCTCAGGCGCACACGTCCTGCAGAGGATGAACGGCTGTGAGTGGGATAACGCCACCGGGGAGGTCGTGGGTTTTAATCAGTACGGTTACGACGGGGAGGACTTCATCGCGTTGGACCTGCGGACGCTCACGTGGACGGCTCCCAGCCCGCAGGCGTTCATCACCAAACGCCGATGGGACTCCGACGCGGCCCGACTGGAGTTCAATAGGAACTACTACATCCACAAGTGTCCCGAGCAGCTGAAGAAGTACGTGGAGTGTGGGAAGAGCTTCCTGCAGAGAACAGGTACACGGTCACGTGACAGACACAAATACTATTACTCATTTCAGAAAGAAGCAGACAATAGAGATGAGGTAAAAGAGTTGTGAACTTTATTTGAATCTGACCCCGTTGTTATTGATTAATGTCCAACATATGGCTGATGTAGGGCGGCACGGTGGCGTGGTGGTTAGCACTGTCGCCTCACAGCAAGAAGGTCCGCCCAGTGGCCTTTCTGTGTGGAGTCTGCATGTTCTCCCCGTGTCTGCGTGGGTTCTCTCCGGGTTCTCCGGCTTCCTCCCACAGTCCAAAGACATGCTCTGGGGATCAGGTCAATTGGGGACTTTAAATTGCCCGTAGATGTGTGAATGTGAGTGTGAATGGTTGTATGTCTCTGTGTGGCCCTGCGATTGGCTGGCGACCAATCCAGGATGTACCCTGTCTATCGCCCGAAGTTGGCTGGGATGGACTCCAGCCCCCCGCGACCCTGTGTGCAGGATAAGCGGTTTGACAATGGATGGATGGATGGATGGATGGCTGATGTAGTGCAGAACCTCACTAGTAATACTTCAGTGAGCCGTGTAATATATTCATGAAGGAGACTTGGGCTCCCCCTAGTGGTCCAGGTGGAAAGCGTGACATTTAAATCACATGATAAAAGTCATCTTTTTTTTCTTCTTTTTTTAAAATCCCCCCCAAGACCTCCCCTCGGTGTGTCTCCTCCAGAAGACTCCCTCCTCTCCGGTCACCTGCCACGCCACAGGTTTCTACCCCAACACAGCCATGATGTTCTGGAGGAAGGACGGCGTGGAGCATCACGAGGACGTGGACCACGGTGAGATCCTCCCCAACCACGACGGATCCTTCCAGCTGAGCGTCGCGCTGCAACTCGCGTCAGTCGCCCCCGAAGCCTGGAGCACGTACGACTGCGTGGTCCGTCTCTCTGGTGCGAAGGACGACATCGTCACCAAACTGGACAAAGCAGTGATCAGGACCAACCAGGGTGAGACTGAGACCAGATGTGACCTGCAAAGAGACTTCAGAGGTGGTGTCATTGTTAATTGAATAGACAAAGAATCTGGTGTGTTTAAGGCCAGAATGTTACCGTCAGCTTTAATGTCCCCGGCGGGATGTTGTGTGTATGATTTGTATATGTGCGTGTGGGACCCTAGAAAACATCAGTCAGGTTAACAAAGCTGGTAGAACACATCTGGTTGCTCTGCAACTAGTTTCACCTACTGAGTGTTTCTGAACCTCCCAATGCAAATGTTCTGTCTCCTCAGAGAATCGCGCTGGTGTGGTTGGCGTCGTTGTTGGAGTTGTTGTTGGGCTTCTTCTGCTCGCGGCCATCTTCTGCATCCTTCTCTTCAGGAGGACGATTAGAAGAAGAATCTGAGCTCCACAAAATCACATTTGTTTTCTAGACAGGATTCTCTCCAAGAGGGAAACGTGTGGAGAGCAATGGCTGATGCAGCAGGATGTTGCCTCATATGACGACTATGAGAGACGCACCAATATGATCTGCAACACACACACACACACACACACACACACACACACACACACACACACACACAGCCTTTGTGAGAGGTGAAACGAATGGGCCATCTGACCCATGATGATGATACAAGCCAGCAAACATTATATAGTGAAGTTACGGGAGAACGTCGTGTGTGTGCTTTTTTTGAGCAGGTCCACTTTTTTACCAGAAGCGTTGAAGTGGCCTGAACGTAGCTACCCGGGTTATTTTAAGTGCAATGTAGACAGATGTTCCTTGTATAGTGAATTCTGTAAAGTATTTTATACCATGTTAATTATAGATTTGCACTTTTAGTGCATGAAGTAAATGTCCTTGGCTTTTACAGCCTTGTGCATCTGTGCAGTGTGAAGTTTAGTGAAGTTCCATCGGTGATTACAGTGCACAGAATCTTAACCCAGTAAATAAATGATTCCCCAAATCTTTGCAATGTGCTTGTGAGAAATGTCCAGTTTACTTTGTCAGAGACGGTTTGAAGCTGGAAACATGTTTGAGTTAATTGTTCAGTGTTCAGTTCATATACAGCATTAAACATGAAGAGTTGTCTTGTTTTTTTATCTTAACGTCATCAAACCATTATGTTTTCATTTGTAAGAGCAGAAGCTGGTTTCCTTGGTGACGTGCATAATGCTTTGGATTGTGTTCCACGTTGTATAATCATACTCGATATGAAAGAAGCAGAAGCATTTGTGAGGAGCGTCATTCTCACAATATTCAAGTCACCCGGGCTGGATTTGGCCGACGGGCCCTACAGGGACACCTAATATTTGCTTATTTGTTATATTATATTGTATACTGACTTATTAATATACTTGGAGTCATTATTGGCACAACTTCATTTATTGTTGTGATACTCAAGAAACGTCAAAGTCTTAAACAGGCTAATGTTCAATGTTAATCAATGTACAGATCAGATAAAACACAATGAACCAGTGTAACACATCAGGTATTTATTAAGTCACGGGGGAACAAACTGAACGCGAGCTCGCTATCACAGAAACATATGGACATTATGGTTTTATTACTGATTTTCTTAGCTGCAGATAAGGAGTATTAGTAAAAGCTGCACAGCAGCACAACAACCTGTTCAATTGTGTGTTTCTTCATTGACTTCGACCAGTCGGAACGCTTCAGATCATTGCTTTATTAAAACGGCATCACCAGGTTATCCATTAATCTCATTCTGAGTACGCTGAAAGTTCTGAACAAACACGGAACGCTTAACCATTAAATCCTCATGCCTTATGTTTTTACAAGAGACTCCGGTGACCTGAATCCCTCCTAAAAAAAACCCAATAAAGTCTGTAAGCGTAACCGAAAGCTGCCACTGATTAACCGAGCGGAGGGACAGCACCTCTGCAGGCAGCGAGCCTCGAGCCGGACTGCTCATTGCCGGCTGACGATGGGCAAAGCGAACGATCCTGGGATGGAGGGGCGACCCGAGTGGGACAACAAGGTCCAGTACCTGCTGACGTGTATCGGCTTTGCAGTGGGAATCGGCAACGTGTGGCGTTTTCCTTACCTGTGCCAGATCTACGGAGGAGGTGAGAGGCTGACATGATGCACCAGATCCATTGAGTTTACCTCGCTGTTCTTTTAAACTGGATTTCCAACACTTATACACTTTATATTGTCTGCTAGTAAGAAACTGAACTGAACGGGTTTTCTTTCTGCCACGGTGTAATCATCGAATATGAATTGGACTTGGCCAATCATCGTCATAATGATGAATCTCATCACCGTCTTCTACGCCTCAGATTTCCCTGTGAAATCTCTTCCATCTTCCGCTTAACTGAGAAAAAAAAAAACATGGCTTCATTTAGGGGAATCCTTTGTTTACTGACGTTGTTCACAGCGTTGTTGACTAACTGTGGGGTCTCCAGGTGCTTTCCTCATCCCCTACCTGATCGCCCTGGTGTTCGAGGGCCTCCCCCTGCTCTACCTGGAGCTGGCCATAGGACAGCGGCTCCGCATGGGCAGCATCGGGGTCTGGAACTCCATCTCCCCCTTGCTGGGTGGAGTCGGTGGGTGGCCTTCAACCATTGGTGACATCATTTTGTCGTTTGAGAACTTATCGTAAGCGTTGTTCATCGTCCGTATTCCCCGTGTGCAGGGATCGCCTCCATGTTAGTGTCGTTGCTGGTGTGCATCTTCTACAACACTCTCCTTGCCTGGGTGCTCTGGTACCTCTTTCACTCTTTCCAAAACCCGCTGCCGTGGAGCCAGTGTCCTCCCAGCGACAACCTCACAGGTAACACACGTACCGGTCGCTCTAGCTGCTGACTAATCTCTGCACATTTAAATTCAGATATCAACGGAAAACTACTGGATGTGTTTTTTTTATTGTTTTAAGGCCCAACATATAAAGATACCACTAACAGATGTTTACTGCCTCATCGACGCTCTGGGTTTGGTATTTAGCACCTCTAAGATCCAGCTGCTTGCGCGTGCGTTCATGTAGGCTACAACGCAGAGTGTGTGAAGAGCACTCCGGCAAACTACTTCTGGTACCGCGAGACCCTGAACATCTCAACCGACATCGGCACCAGCGGCTCTCTGCAGTGGTGGCTGGTGGTGTGTCTGGCCAGCGCCTGGTGCGTGGTCTACGTCTGCTTCATCAAGGGCATCGAGTCCATCGGGAAGGTCCGTCCGTGGCTTCCACACCCAACACGGCGCCGCGCGCACCCCAGCAGAGGCTGTAAAGCGTGCGTTTGTCTGCAACAGGTGGTGTATGTGACGGCCATCTTCCCTTACCTGGTGCTGACCATCTTCCTGGTCCGCGCCCTCACTCTGCCCGGAGCTACCGCCGGACTGGTCTACCTCTTCACCCCGGACGTGAGTTCGTCCACGGGGGTTCCGCGGCCGGTGGTGAGATCGTAGGACCCGGGTGACCCGATGTGCTGTGTTTACCCGTAGTGGGAGGTGCTGAAGAACCCTCAGGTGTGGCTGGACGCCGCCACCCAGATCTTCTTCTCGCTGTCTGTAGCCTTTGGAGGTCTCATAGCTTTCTCCAGCTACAACAAAGAGAGGTATTGACTGCGACTGTGGGCCTTATCGGGATGATTTGTGTGTGACTCCTGCTTCTGTTCCGTGTCCTTTAGAAACAACTGTGAGCTGGATGCCGTGCTGGTAGGAGTGATAAACAGTGCCACGTCCCTCTACGGCGCCATTCCCATCTTCGCCATCCTGGGATTTAAAGCCAACTCCGCCTACAACTCCTGCATGAAGGAGTGCGTATGCACACACATTCTGGGTTATTCAGAAACGCATCGCTTTTTCTTGCTGATACTAAGAGGCACGTTTGCCTTGCAGAAACATCTTGGCTCTGACCAACCTCTTTGAGCTTTCGGACCAGAACATAACAGCAGAGAGCTACGACCACTGGTTGGAGTACCTGAACCGTACATCTCCAAGTGAGGTGGCTAGTCTGGACCTGAGGCCCTGTGAGCTACAGACATTTCTGGACCAGGTATTGCAGCGAAGGTTCCGCTATCGATGAGCATTTGATGAGCATGCATGTTTCCAAATGTCTTTCCTACTCTTACGTGCGGGAACGTGCGTGAAAGTGTGTCGGTGCTTCCTCATCCCTTTGCTCGTCTTCTCCCTCAGAGCGCATCCGGCACCGGCTTGGCTTTCATCGTGTTCAGCGAAGCGGTGGTGGAGATGCCGGGCGCGCAGATATGGGCCATACTGTTCTTCACCATGCTCTTCAGCCTGGGTCTCTCCTCCATGTTTGGTAACCTAGAGGGCGTCCTCACGCCCATCAGAGACCTCCAGCTGCTGCCTGTGTGGATCCCTAACGCACTCGTAACAGGTGGGCTTGAAGCGATGTGTGTGGGGGGTCTGGAGAAGTACACATCTTCCTGCTGCCTCCTCTGTGAAAAAAATAATTTTTTTTTTCTTCTCCTTGCTGCCCCAGCGGTCACCTGCTTGATGGCCTTCTCGATGGCTCTCATCTTCACCATGGCTTCCGGCAACTACTGGGTGGAGATCTTTAACAGCTACGTGGGCTCCGTCCCTCTGCTCATCGTTGCATTCTTTGAGATTATTGCAGTCATTTACGTCTACGGCATGAAAAAGTAACCTCTCCTCCTTCTCTGTATGAGATTCCTACAACATGGAGGTCCCAGGCTGATGAAACATCTTCTCCCCTGACAGCTTCAGTGAAGACATCTACTTCATGACGGGGAAGAAGCCCAACCTGTTCTGGAAGGTGTGCTGGAGGGTGATCAGTCCTCTGATGCTTCTGGTGGTGTTGATCGCCTACGTCGTCACCCGGATACAAGAGCGCCCCTCCTATGGCACGTGGAACCCGGCCTACGTAAGGAGGTCCAGGGTTCTGAGACGGAGATGGCACTTCACGAAAAAAACATCAGCGAACAATGTTCTTTATCTTCTCCTTCAGGAACTATTCCCCAAAACGGAGGTGAAGCCTTATCCAGACTGGGTGTTCGCCATCATCATCCTCCTCTCCGCGGTGCCGGTGATTCCCATCCCTCTGGTGGCGCTGTACCACCTGATCAAGAGGTCCTCCGCTCGCGCCGACCTGAATCCCTCCAGCAATGAGGGCTTCGAGATTGAGCCGCGCGACCAGCAGAACCCGAGGGCTCCCCAAGTCGAGTCCCGTCACTGAACAAAGAGGACGATCCTGATCGTATAACCAGTGGTGCATGTTTACAGTCATCAGGAATGAGCTGGAACGGACAACTGTGGATTTATTGAACTTTCCTTCATACATTGTTGTGAACTCTACATGATACAAATGACGGCAGCGTGTTCTCGTCTGAAGCTTCCTGCTGTCACCTGAATTTACATACAAAAAACTACCCCAGTGTGAGTCAAAGTCCAGAGATACAAACAGCTATGGGACCAGGCCAGGTCCAACACAGTGGCTTTCCATTCCATGTGTGTATCGTTTATGACGGAGATCTTATCACTTCAGTTTTATGACCGATGAACATTTGTCTTTCTCTAAAAGTTCTTCCTCAACACTCGTCACAGAATCCTCTTATCCGGGAACACTGAAGATCAGACACCTCCGAATCACGGATGTCCAATCTGAGGATGAGACAGGAAATTCTAGTTCTAATTTTGATTAACTGTAACACACAATGACAATATGTGAATGCCGACGTATACTTTTGAACGTCCCGTTGGGCGCGGCGTTTGGCGCTGGCTGCTGGTCTACTTCTGGATGGCAAAGAAGTCCCCGGGGGTCCTGGGGTTGGTGGCCTGCCGGACTCGGGCCAGCCGCACGTCCCCCAGACGTCGCTCCAGACTGCGCTTCCCTGTGGAAGACGACGGCAGAGAGATGCTTTGATTGTCAGCCGGGGAAAACTAAACTAAACTAAGTGACGCCAGCACCTGTAAAGCTGAATTAAAGAAGGTGTGGATGTGGATGGAAGAAGATGGTCTTGTTCAGGGGTCTCAAACTCAAATCAGCTGCGGGCCAGATGCAGCCCACTTCAACCGAACGCGGGCCAGACTAGCGTCCGAACGGCATGGTCGACAATAACACAACTTAACACTCACTTTCAAAAGGAGTCATTGAACCCCACCCTGGGGGATCGGTCCGAATGAGACTACAACACTAGTCCTCCTTTGACTCAGCGGGGGAGACCTAAGGTCATGTGACCGTGGAATTCCTTTATAGCCAAACGTGAAGTTACGTGAATCGAAGCTGCGTAGTAATGGACGGAGACGCTCGTCGGTGACGTCAGATGCTTCATGTGTTGTTAGTGTGAGTCGTAAAGGAAAACTTTATTAAACGAGCGATGCTAACGGTTAGTCACATGATCACCTGCGCGAAAGAGGGCAGGAAACTGAATTTCACCCTCCTGCTCTCTGCACCTCGGCCGACACACACGACCCGCCCCCCATGTCAGTCACATGCATGCCACGTTCACTGGACAAGCACACAGTAGGAAACCAGAACATCATAACATGTCCCACACAGCAGCTGACAGTGGGGTTACAGTATAAAACTTGCGGGCCGCACTAACATTACACTTTCATATTAAGGATGGGGCCACAAAATATCGTCCCGAGGGCCGCAATTGGCCCGCGGGCCGCGAGTTTGAGACCCCTGGTCTTGTTGGTTCACCTTTCGTCCATCTCCCATTCAAAGGGACGACCTCTGAGGAGACGTTTAATGACGTTCTCACGCGGTTCATTCATGGGGCGTTTTGTCAGTGTGACCGAGTGGCTGTGAGGTCGTGCAGTGGGGTCATTCCACGGCTCTAAGCAAACACCTTTAGTGCCGCTGTGTTCATGATTAGCCGGTAAAGAGCAACTGTGGTTCTGTTTTTATTGCAACAGTGAGGCATTGACGATGGCTTTGGTTAACAAAGCGCTCAAAAACCTGGATGAGTTGTTAGTCTTTCGCTTTACCCACTTTCAGCGCAGACTAAAGAAAAGTGTTTCCAGTGACTCATTAATAAATCATCCCAGCCTCCAGGAACTTAATGCATTTCCTTTCTTTCTTATTTCACTGCATTATGAAGGAACTTTAACCCAGAGTGATTTTAACACAAACGTGAGGATTAGTCTTCTTAAGTTATTATAGATTTGAATCTTAGGGTTCTTTGGGAACCTCTGATTGATATTTTCATTTTAAAGACTGAACTACAACCAAACCATTTAAAACCGATGAATCCCTTTTCTAAATCACTGTTGGAGGCACGATTCACTGTTGTGTGCGTGTTGTGGAGAACATTGCTTTCAAGCGGCCTGTGTGAAATGGGCTTTGTAGGAGCCATTCAGGATGTTTGTGTACCACTCTCAGGTTGGCCGTGTGGCCGTGTGACAGTCCACATATGGGGGCACAGGTGCAATTAGTGGGGGTAATGATGCATGGGCGACGGGGGACGGAATATAGATAGAGTTGTGTTTTATATAATCTATAATTAAATAAAAGACTGCGAGTGAGGAACAGGGTTTCCTCCCGCACGCTGCCGAGTGGCTCAAGAAAATCTGTCACTACAGGCTCCTTTTGTACGGCACATCCTGCGCTGCCGGGAGAGGCGGTAGAGCCGCTGCGTCGGCTCCCGGGGGGCCACCTACGTCTGTGCAGGTGTGGGAGCAGAGCCTCGTAGAGAGGGCGGTGCGGGGACAGCACCAGCAGGAAGGAGAAGCAGAAAAGCAGCTCCACCGCTTCGTACTGCACAACGCCCCTCTGGGTCTTACTGCCGAGAATCATTCCTGAGGACAAAACCCACAAAGACAACCGTTAGAACTTGATCTTTAGCGTCGTCGAGGATGTCCGGATGTGTGAAACGGGGAAACGCTGCCTTTGTTGCTGAGCCTGATGAGCTGATTGCCGTATTCGGCCATATCCAATATCATCTGCAGGAAGTAGACGGGGTTCTTGGCAACCGTCTGACCGTAAGGTAAACTCTGGGCACACACATGGAACCTAAAGCAGAAGAAGACGGAGTCAAGAGAGCCTCAAGTATCTAGTCTGAGCTAGAAGAAGGTGCCATAAGACGCTGATCGACACACAAGCAGCCATTTGCTTTGTAAAGTGGGGTCAAATCTCTTACTGTTGTATTCTAGCATTTAGAAGTTCTGTACCTGCACGCGTGCAGCAGCACCAGCTTGTAGATGTTTTTGTACACAGCCTCAAGAGAATTGGTCTGAAAAAGAAAAGCGGGAAAGCGAACGTGGAGAAATGAAGGGATGCGACTGAAACCGAGAGGCGTTTGCGACGCGCCGCGAGAGGTAAACTTGACGCGAACTCTTCAACATTTGTACGTGATACAAAACATTGTTGATATTAACTAGTAACGCACGTCATCAGTCCGCTGCGTTTTTTGTAAGTCATAAAAAATATTTAGTTTTTGTGAAAGTCAACATATTTCGGCGGTTAATTATTGAAACAAGTATTGTTGACTGTAGATGTTTTTCGGCTCCAATTATGGAGCTCCTGTTACTTTACAGGCTCTCTAATTAAAGGCTGGTTGTTTTTTAAATAAATAAAAGGACCTTCAGGTCCAGGAACAAGGCGTGACACTTGAGTCTGAGGACGGCCATCAGCTTCCTCCTCATCTGCTGGCCGGCTGAGTGGCACGAGCCCAGAGTGAGGCTGTAGCGCAGAGACAGGCCCGCGTAGCTGTGGGAGACGGAAACATGAAGCTGGTAAAGAAGCCCGAGAAACACTGCAGTGGCTCAACCTCCAAGGACCACCCTGCAGGAGGACTTCTGACGCGTCACCTGGAATAGTCCTTGGAGACGTCCAGGGACCGCGTGTCCAGCAGCAGTCCACACCAGGGGAACAGGCAGTGGGGGGGCAGCACGCGGATGCCCGGACATGAAACCGCGTCTCCCGTCACCGGGAAGTTGACCGCCACCTTCTGCGGGTTGACCACCAGGCCGTACTCGGGCACCCCGGCCAGCAGGACGCTACACCCAGCGAGAAAGGGCCATTGGCGTTTTTTCCATCGAAGGGATGTTTGGTTGATTTGAAGAGCGAGTCGGTGTATTAGCTACAGGATTTGTACTCTGACGGGGGATCAATACTTCATAATAACCAACAAACTAGAACTTCAGCCATGTGTGAATGAGCTCATACAAGTATTATCTTCTGGGAACTAAACACTATACACGTGCATCATCTCTGGGATTGATTTCCCTTCCCTCAGTTTCCCTGGACTACACTGGACTCCAAATGTGGAGAAAAAGCTCCCAGGAAGTGGATCAGTGGATATAAAAGAGCAGAATAAGATGAACAGGAGAGAGCCCTTGTCAGCGGGAATGTGTGTGTGTGTGTCACACCTGAGAAAGGTTTGTGCGTTGTGCAAGTTGGGCGTGATCAGAAGGAAGTCATCCATCAGTCTCATCAAACATCTACAAGGCAGAGAGGGTGGAAAAGAACACAAACCGGTGAACACAAAGACAGCTAAAAACCAAAGAGACTGCCCTCTGCGGCTGCAGATGTGTTACTACATCTGTGAGAGTGGCTGCTGTACCCTCTCTTTTCCACAATGTCTTTGAACAGGACGTTCTCCATGTGACCGTAGCAGAGGCAGCAGAGCAGGCTGGACACGACCGATCCCTGAGGAATCCCTCGGCTCTGACGGTACGTTCTGATACACGGAGGTACAGTCAGGTTGTAAGTAAAACAGAGGGGGAAATAAGCGTGAACATGTTCTTTGCGGCGCATGAACAAATGCTGCTCCCCTATCGGGCTGTTTATTGATGGATGCACTTACTTCTTGCCAAACTGAACAACGCTGCCGGTTAGCATTTGGGTGAAGAACTGCAACGCATCTCTGCCATGAAGATCCGGGCTGAAATACTGAGAGACAGAAGCAAATAAATTGGCCAACTTGCCCGTCTACAAAGCACATGTGGGGACGTCACCTCTCACCTGCTCCACGAGCACGGCATGGTGAACTTTTCCTTTTTTCTGCTGTGTCATCACAAACCCCTTCATGTTGATGGATCCTACGCTATCCTTCAGGAAATCAGCCTGCATTTAAAAAAAGAGACGCTCATCAAATCAACACACACGCGAGCAGTGGAGCAATAGAGGTCTATAGTGCAGAGGAGTCGCCCCCTGGTGGTCACTAGAGGGAATGCAGGTTAAAGGCACTTCACTTCTCAGAACTGTCTCTGTCTTCTCAGAACTGTTTTTTTCCATGAGTGAGTGAGTGAGTGAGTGAGTGAGTGAGTGAGTGAGTGAGTGAGTGAGTGAGTGAGTGAGTGAGTGTGTGTGTGAGAGAGAGACGGACTTGTCTAACAAAGGACTTTTTCAAGCCCTCGTGGGAGTCAGCCCAGATCTTGGCATAGCAACGGACGATAAAGAACTCATTCTGGACGGGTTTCAGAGCCTGTTCCACCACTTCAATGAGTTTGTCATGAGGCAAACTCTCATAGGCTCCACTCACATCCACCTAAAGAACACACAAAATGAAAGAATGGAGTGAACTGTAAAATTACAGCATAACGCTGTTTGTAAAATGTATCATTACGACTGAAAAACATCACAAGCATTTGTTGGGTCTCTCTCAGGGCAATTACCACACCGGCGGATGATAACCAACCTTAACAAAGTAGAGGGGCTGGTGTTCCTGCTTCTGGGGCGCGGCGAGGGGGCTTAGCACCTTGTGGATATCGGTCATGCCCCACACCGTGGAGCCCAGGAGGGAAGGGGTGGCACGCACACAGGCCCGCAGGATGTCCAGCAAGTCCCGGACACGCCCTCGGTAGAGCTGCATACAGTGTTACAGAAACACAGAATTGAATAAATCCACCTCGTCGTCGCGGATATCAGCCTCAGCTCGATAGCGCTATCGGTGCGTCCCGACTCACGCCAGAGTAACTCGCGGATTCACAGCACACGGTAAAGACGGCGTGTCATTATGAAGACGTACCCTGGTTTTGGCATCTGCTCCTAGGACCCGTGTTATGGGCCTCATGCTGTCGGTCTTGGGGATGAAGCGGAGGCGGGAGACGACGGTGGCTTTGGGGAGAGCTGCCACCTGAGCCGGGGTCAACTCCTCCATCTGACCCTTGGAGATGTGACCTCTAAATTACAAAGAGATGGTGTGTCCCGTCCCATCGCTGCACCAGTGCAAACCATTGCAGAAGTGTGTGTGTGTGTGTGTACCTGAAGGCTAAGTCCTGCAGCTTAGACCAGACCTCCTGCCTGTAGAACCTGACGGCGTTCTTCTGGCTCATGCTCTCAGTCACATAGAAGCAGGCTCGGACCAGGGCCACCACGTACCCGTCCAGAAGCCAAGCCAAGAACTGGCCCAGGATCTGCGTCCGGTAAGACAGCTCGCTGGGCGGGAACCTGCCTGCAGACCAGGGCGGTCCGGTTAGGTCGGTCAGAACACACACGTGGCAGGTGAGAGATGTTCACCTACTACGACGATCTTACCAGTTTTACTGATCTTCAGCCAATCACAGTCGTTCACCTTCATCTTCCACATCAGTTCGGCCAGTGAAAGACGCTCAAACTTGCCGCTGGACAGGAAGCTCCTGACCCGGAAGAAGAACTGAAGTCTGTTGTGGTCGGAGCCCCACAGCTCCCGGGGCACCACAGCGGAGAGGCATTCCCTGACAAACAGGTAGACCCTGTGAGGAGCGCAGTGTTGAGGCAGGAGGGAGCTTAACTCGCCATGTGAGGCATCACTCGCCTCCGCCACCGGGCACATCTTCTGCAGTGTTCTGCTGTAGGGACATCTCCTGTGCAGACGCAACAGGCGACCGAACACGGGGACCACGTTTAAAAAGCGGCGGGGCAGTTTCTTAGGCTTCCTCTCCGCTCCGCTCAGATACGCCAGCCCTTCAAAGAAGACCACGCGCACCAGATCTTGGCCTTGTAGCCTCCTGCCGCCACCGGGAGTCTTCTTCTTCTTGTTGAGGAGGAAGCCCCGCATGCCCCTTCCCCCGTACAGGAATCCCAGTGTGCGGATGAAACAGTGCGAGGGAGGCAAGGGGGGGAAAGTCCCCGACCTCCAACCGGGTCCTCCCTCCGAGGGGATTGCAGTCGTTTGCATTTTGACAGGGTGTTTGGAACCAGTGGGGCCATTTTCCAAAGGCTTCATGGATGGTGTTGCGTCCGCAGACATGGGCTGTCCTTCCT
The DNA here is from genome assembly GCF_964276395.1 of Gasterosteus aculeatus. Lineage (NCBI taxonomy): Eukaryota > Metazoa > Chordata > Actinopteri > Perciformes > Gasterosteidae > Gasterosteus > Gasterosteus aculeatus. The sequence goes on along the minus strand of NC_135697.1, from coordinate 16,668,246 downwards.
CCACTGATTCACAGGCAACTTGTGCCATTTCCTTTGTGGGCTCATGGCGGCCCAACCGCCTACGCTTGCTTGAAGTCATAATCCCCTCCTCATTCTTTTTGTCAGTGTCTCTCTTTCTTTTTCCCTTCGTCGTTCTTACATCCCTTCTGTCACCCACACTGCTGATAGTGGGAGTCCCAACTGCCGGTTTCCTTTTTGAGGACACTGCACCTGGATTCCTCCCAAACGGAGCCCCTTTACGGGTCCTGGACCGCGGCTGCAGAAAGAACCCAGCGGAGGCAGTGCTCATGGACACCTTGTCATAGACGGGAGGGCCGCACACCTGGAAAACACATGAAGGAGGAACCGCCACGAACAGGCAGCAGCTGTCCAGCAGGTACCGCATGAGGTCCGTGCCGAGGCGCGTGGCGACCTTCTTCCACATGTCACTGCCGTGGATGTAGGCCGCACTTTGAGTTACATCTCCCTGGAGTTTAAACGGGTCGGCATCTCGCTCCTCCTGAGCCAAGGACAGAAAACTGTAGCCGTTTGCCAAGATGTTTCTTTTTCTCTTCCTCTTCAGACTGTTCAGAACAAAGGCCAGCAGCTCGGGGAGAGTGCAGATCTGCATAAAATACATAACACCGGAATGAAAACAAGCCAACGTAAGAAGTGTCTCTTTTGAGTTAGATGATGAAATCCGGCATTCCTTTTCATTTTGCATTCAGAAAATTAAATTAATTATCTTAGAAACCTGACAGATCTGTGGTTTGTGGATTCATAATGACAATGAAAATTACTATTGTAAATGCGGCGAGGTTGCATTATCAACCACAACACGGCAATTGACCAATAGATTGTTCCCTTGTATTTTAATATAATAATACAGTCATTAAACGTATCTATAAAACCTCTTTAATAACAGTTCACAGCGACGATGCAACAATGGCACAAAGTCGTGAGAACCAACTACAGGAAGAACCGTGGAAAGTCAGAACAAGAGATGAGACATAAAGAATAATTGAATAATAATATAATTAAATTATTTGGCAAACTAGTTAAATGTTTTCCTTTGCATATCACTGTTCGTTTAACGTTGCACCAGTTCACTCTCCAGATGTGTCCTATTTTTATGTGTCCGTGGAGGACCGGAAGTAAACACGGACGGAAGCTGTTGCCTAGCAACGACGTCCGGTCCAATCGCGTTCCCCTGGCACGCAACAGTTAACGTTGAACTCCTACGTATTATATCCTGTCCCAGAAAATGCGATTTTACAACCAACGTTGGGGGAAAACGTGTTATGACGTTATATTTAACTTCACTCCAAGACTCCGGCCACCGGAAACGTCACTAAACCCCCCCCCCCCGCGGTTCCGACAGACGTTCCGTTATGCTAACGGCGCTAACGTGCTAACCGACCGTCACCTGGTCGCGGCTCGGCACCTGCTGGAGCTCCTTGTCGAAGCACACGTAAATCCCGCGGGCGAAGGTTTGGAAGCGGCTGCTGTCGCGCTGCTCCACCAGCACCGGGCTCCGGCCGTCTCGGAACGCCACGCCGTTCGCGAACTCCTCCAGCGTCCGCGCGCTCCGGTACAGGGACCGCAGGATGTCGAGCGCCGGGGAGAAGTCCGCCGCCGACATGCCGACTAGCTGAAGGGCCGCGAGGGGTCGCGTGCCGGGGGCGACGCGGTCGCGAGGGGCAGCAGCAGCACGCCTCGGAGGCCCAGCTGGCGTTTAAGAGCCCGCGTCGAGCCTCGGCCAATGGGAGATCGGGTTGTTGGAAAGGTCCAATCACAAAGCTGCGTACTCAACTCGCGTTTTACAGTTGACCAACAGGCAACGAGAGAAGGCATGTTGTCTCTTTTCACGAACAGACTCGAAACTTACATTTGCAAAAGCATAATAAATGGTTTTATTTGACAAAGTTATCCTTCAATAAACACACAATACGTCACATTAATGATAACGGCAAACACGAAAAAGAATAGGGAGACTACTCGAAGAGTTGTCCACCCATGTATTTTGATAACACTAAACGTTGGTTTTTATTATGGATTTGTATTTAGGAATTTGATACTACCAAAAACAGCAATCGTGTTAATGATGCTAACCTGAATCACAAAACGTGTGTTCATTCTACAATGGTGCACCAGAAATCACCTTAATGTAAGGTATCAACAATTAATAAATGTATTAACCTATCATCACTAAAAGGCAAAGTGAATTCCTTGTATGCAAATGCGTGCACACTAAGAAAATGGTAAGAAAATAAAATACATATAATACATGCATACATGGCTAATTCTTTCTTTTATTTTCTTACTTTTGACAAATGTCTCCAAGAGAGTTGTAAGTCTGCGAGGACTTTGCCTACTTGGCCTTAAAAAGGATTTTGGTGATGTATAGCCAATGTGCAGCGTGGGTGTTGGGGTCCAATGTGGTATCTGTTCATCGGGCCTGCCCGTGGTGGAGCTCTTCCGTAGTTATAGTTTCCACCACCCATGTTGAAGTTATCCAGCCGTGCTGAAGGTAATACATATTTTATTGAAGGGTATCCTCCATTGGGACTGAAAATGAAAGGAAACAAACTCACTCTACTTATGTTTTCCCCTGAACGCAAAGGTTCATCCTCTAAATGAACAACTAAAATATGTTGTGTATAGAAATGTCATGGAAAAAAAATATTAGGTCAAAAAATATGTTCAAACAAAAAGTCAAAATATGTACGTTGGAAAAATGTAATGCAACCTGTTTCATTTCAATTTATTTATTGCTTATCACACCACTTACACAGTTCAAATTAACATATTCAGCAGGAGTGACTGTCATTTACACAAAATCTGGTTTATACAGATTTATAAACGTTTAATAAAATTTGTGAAATCCTCCCGGAAGCCTCTCATCTCTCACTGAGATTCAGGATAAGGTCTTTTATAAAAACTAAAGCACAGTGTGTGGAGAGGGACTAGATCCCGTTCTACGTCACCCAAAATACACGGTGACCTTCCGTACAGGATACACTAGTTTACAAAGAGTTAATGAAAACGCCCTGCCTATATGCGCCCATGTGTTCGTACCAACGCGGAAGTCAAGCTGTCCTCAGTGAGCGAGCATGGGACCGGAACCTTAGAAAATGTACCTTCATGATAAAAGCGTTTGCCCGTCATGGGGAGGGGTTCTTGTTGCAGATGACTCGTGCCAGATCAAACAATTTTTCATAATCGCTGCTATATATTGTTGAAAGTCACTTAGTTTGAAATGCTAAATGATGTATCATCTTTGGTAATGTATTTTGTCTGTTACCTTTATTGTGAAGGGGGAAGAAAACAGCGGAAGTCCCGCGATATTTCACTCCCGTCAACTAATTTTACCACAAAGTTATGGGAGTCAGTGCTCACGTTTCTGAGAGGAACTGAGTCGAGATTCATTTTTCACGCTCCATCCGATGTCCCAAATTTAGACTCCATCCAAAGACTCGCGTGCTGTGGAAGAAAACATGTCCAAACCAGACAAAGACAGAGCAGCTACAGATCTGACCGCGGCGGTAAGTTTGATGCGCGTGTTGTTAAAGCTCGAGCCAACATTTATAGTTGAGTTAATTACGGCTATTTTGCGCTTTTAGATGGAGGAAACGATGCAGCGACTTCAAGGGAGATTCCAGGCAATGTCGGATCAGCTGGAGACCAAAAATATCCTTCATCTTTTTGGGGAAAGTGGTTCTTGTTAAACGCTTTGTCATCTTGGCTTTTCTTTGAACGTTGAACACTTGGAGGCGACGCAGCGTTATTTTTGGATAAAGTTCGCTTTGGTGTGTAGAATGTGTTTTGTGGACTAAATGACTCTCCACCTGTACGAGAACCAGCCGAAAACGTCCGGTAGGGGCTCTGTTATGTGTATTAGTAGCAGGGTCCTTATTTCACGGGGCAGCGGACTCGTCCAAAACACCGGGACCGGTTTCCGGTTTGTGTTTAAAACATAGTTCATCATATATGTCATTATATGTAATGAAACTCAAATGTACATTAGATCCTTGAAATTAATATTGTACAAACATGTTAAATATTATGTTAAATATTTCTATTTTTTTATGTTTTGGTTATTCTGTTCAATTATTGATTATGCTCTAATATTCATAATTTTTTATTTTATTTATTATTATTATTATTATTATTATTATTATTATTTTTTTACTTTTTATTTTTTTTTTATTATTTATTTGTCATTATTTATATATATATATATAGTTATTGGTTATAATACAAACGGCTTGTAAATCCTCATTATAATGTAAGTCAGAGTGGTCGTAAACTTTCCTTCACTCCCGCACTAGACGAGATGGGAACCCGCATCGACGACCTTGAGAACAACGTGTCTGAGCTCATGACTCAGGCCGGCGTGGAGGAGCAGGCCGCCTCCAAGTGACAGCAGGCCCCCCGTGTATCTGAGGAGGTCACAACGCTGCACACATTCGTCGCTAGTCTGCTAACGGGACTCCTGACAAACAGTTCACTTTAAAGTTAGTCTTAAGCAGCTCTGCTTTTTGGAGATTAACTGTAGAAACAATTGGTTTCCATTGTATTTTCAAACCAAAACAATTCCCATTTTTACACTCAAGTTATGACAAACACATTCGCACTCACTACCTCAACGGTCAGCATATGCATAGGAGCACATAATGAGGATGTGTGTAATCCTGCTCAGGCACCAGCAACGTCCACACCCGGTTTGCTCTGCAGCGCCTCTCGTCACGTAAATGTATATGTATTACCTGACCAAATTTGGAAGTTTACGGCTTTATCAAGTCCTGTAATTTAGGGATCGGTGAATATTAACCAAACAGGTCGACATTCTGACAGCATTTTCAAACTATAGGACGTCTATTTATCTGGTTTTTGATGTCCGGGGGGATACTGTTCACCACATGTATGCATAATTCTATATGTACAAAGGTCATTTGTAGCTGTGGAACTACCGCTGTCTCAGATTATCCTGCAGATAAGATAAATGTCTAATAGAATGACTAACCGCCAAATAAAGATTTCCAAGAAAACCTTTTTTTGTAGTAGTCAATTTATTTTGTATGTCTTATGATGACGTTTCTTTTGTCACAATACAAGTTTTTCCACTTTGCATTTATTTTTCCATTGTGAGCAATTTATTATCTTCTTTCTTTGGCCATTTAAAATAAAGACACAAATTAGTTCATTACATCACTATAGTTTATGGATTGTCGGTATGAGCATGAGATACGTTGATACTCCAGAACCTGCTCAAAGCTTCCAAGTGTGTCTCGGACCAGCTGTTCCCCCTCTAGTGGTCACATGGGCTCAGTGCAGTGACGAGGTGTCGCTGACCCTGGTCCTGAATCCTCTGTTTACATCTGTTTTTCATGGTTTGGGGTTTGGCACCTTTGCTCCAATGAATGGGGATCCTCAGCATTTATTACCATTTGCTATTGCTTTGTTGCTACAGTCCAGAGATCTGTATGGCTGATGCAACATTACCCACAATGCACAGGTCCTTAAATGCATGTTGTGTTCACAGTTTTAGTGTGCAATCCATGCAAACATTGGACCAAAAACCTCGACTGCCATGGTTTTGGAGTCAGATGTTCATCATCTTCATATTGTGCTTACTTCTCTTCAAAAAGTTGTTAACATTGAGTCCATCACAAATTTGCCTCAATCTGATCACGACACCCTCTGTCCTCGGGGTGTGTGTCGAGTGTGTCCACGTGTTTGTTCACACGACGCACCACCGTGGCTGTTGATGCACGTGCGCTGTTCGCGCTGTAGGTGGCGGTACTTGGTAATCTCGGCATTGCTGCTCTCTCACCGTGTTGCGTAAACTGCGAAGCCACGATCGCCTCTCAGAACCTGCAGAGAGACAACAAATGAATATGTTCTTATGCGCGAGAAGCCTACAGCGTTGCGCGTACATGCGACTGTGTGAGGGAGAGAGAGAGAGAGGTCCACGTGGGAGTGTGCTTCAAATACTGACCGGCCTCGCTGTCATCCTCGGCGAGGCCAAAGAGCAAGAACGCTGCCGACCACGTTGCCGTGGCAACCTCCTCTTACACTTTTCAGCCGGTGCATGTGTGTGCGTCCGCGCTCATCGCACAGTGTCAGCTTCACGGGGCGGAGGGCTGAGTGGGCCGCGAGGAGAGGCCCAGGCGGGGGCTCCCCACTGGAGGGGGGGGGGCGGGGGGGCTCTAATGGCTGTCTGCAAGCTCGGGAACAATCTCTATACAGGAAAGCACCTCAGAAAATGTGTGTGTGATGAGAGTGTACCCACTTAACCGCCCTATCCCCCCCCAATGCTACTTGTGCACACTTCACTTATCTATCTATCTATCTATCTATCTATCATAAATCCATCCATCCATCAGTCTGTGTATCCATCCATCAGCTGATATCTAAAGGTAAGCAGTGCGTGTCTCATTGGCTGCCGCAGGTTTCCTCTCCTTGTTGTGAACATTTGAGAGCAGGATGTGTGCCAGTTACTTCACGACTGAGCTCAGAAACACTTACATTGTAAATATGTGTTGTTTAAGATCCTCCCGGTTTGTTATCATCCCCTCAGGTGGGGTTTGTTCTCAGGATTGTTGTTGCATTTGTCATTTTGATGTGAAGCTGCTGTAAACACTTATTAGCTATTTACCTTTGCATGAATCCTCACATCAAATGTTTCTTAAACCTCAAATAATTACTTATTATTAGATTAGTTAAGTCCATCCATCCATCCATTGTCAAACCGCTTATCCTGCACACAGGGGGGGGGGGGGGGGGGGGGGGGGGGGGGGGGGGGGGGGCTGCAGTCTAGATTAGTTAATTGGTTGAGTAAAAAGAAGAAAGTAATCCATAATATACCACTCTGAGCTCATAGTGAGTACTTTAGCTTTTGCTGATTACACATGTGGACGTTCTTCGGGGTTCTATTGGTCCTTTTACTGGAGTCCAGGTGAGCAGCAGTGCTTGTACATGTGCAGCACAGGGGGCTTCACACCGTGAGAAGAACACGCAGCTCGCTAACCTTTGGCCTCCGAGTCCTGAACATGAGAGGCAGACGATAGATGGGCTCCCTCTTCTGACACACACACACACACACACACACTCACACGGAGATGGGGGACACACACCTGAGGCCCTTTGATTCCTGGTGGGCTTTAATCTGCGCCGAGCTCTTGGCTGCCTTTGAAGTGAAAATCTCCGTCACCTTCGCCTCTCGCTCTCTCTCATTCACTCCTTCCGTGCACGCACACACACACACACACACTCACAATATAACACAATGAATGACCACCACCTGTTACACCCGTGTCTCTCGCTCACACATTCTGTTCCACTGGGCCGGAGCAGCGAGCCGCGTCCTAAATTTACCCCGACAGTTATTTTTGGGTCCTTGTAACATACATCAGCGTCTGTCTGCTGTGATGAATTCACGTGTACGGGAATAGAACCGGGTTCCAACTTCGTCCTGCAACAGAAGTCTGGTCGTGGCCGGAGGCAAGAGGCTTGGGGAGAGAACAGAAGGAGTCCGATGGGGGAGAAATGACAATGTATTTTCATTTAGAATACATTTATTCTGTTGGTGACCCTTCCTATCTGTCATATCTCATAACACACAGGAACAACATGTACCTTTAGTTGGAGGTTGTTTCTGGCGGAACACAGAAAAGACGCCCACTTAAAGGAGAGCACGCTCATAGGAGATAACATGGTGACATCTTTCCTTTCCAGTCTGAAATGCAACGCAAGAAGACAAGATTAACCCAAAGAAAGAAAGAAAACTTTTCACTCTCAGTTTTGATGTTTATTCTTTGCTTATTTAACAACTAAAACAAATTTTCGCAACGCAACATATGACATATGGTGTGTTAAAAAGGCTGGAACAGACAGCTGTACATTGCGACTTGAGTCATAAATATGTTTTTAATCACTAATATCTGCATCTCAGGAGGTTACTATGAGATCTGATTCATGTCTGTTTCATCGAGACGCATCCAGGAAACTTCACTGCTCCATCACATCTTGTTCCAATATCCTGACATCTTCTTTTCTGTTTTTTTATACATTTATTCGGACCCCCCCCCCCCCCGCGGGCTCTTCACCGAACACAACTTCCTCTCTCCGGTTTGTTTAAAGTGCGTATCTCTCCTCCACCACCTCCCCACCCTTCCCTCGGTATTTGTGAGGAAAGGGCCAGGACAAGCCGTCAGCTGACCAGTCTCCTGTCACCATGGAAACTGGGTCAGCTTCCACAGGTGTGTGTGTGTGTGTGTGTGTGCAGCACAATCTGCCTGTATCACCTGGTTCTCACTTTGTTACACGTATAATGGTCACATGATCTTTATTACAATAACATCGATCATATTTCACACTGTATTGAAAATTCTGATATCATAATAATATTTCATCTATAGCCTCTACAACTACAAAATGGAGCGCTTAACAGGAATAGCAACAGGGACAATGGGGGGCATTTCACCCCCCCCCCCCCCCCCCCCACACCTCTTACTCGTCATTCATCAGAAGAGCTAATTAAGGATGTGTCAGACTGCGTCTTTCTTCTTATAAGTCACTGGAGTGGAATCATTGTCCAATCCGAGGTGATCGTCATGGTTGCCTGACCCCCCCCCCCCCTCTCTTCATCTTTCCCCGTCTGCTCCTATGATTAAGCGGCTCAGTGCCTAAGGTGGCACATTCATTGGTCTGCAGAACGACAGGGTCATTAACACCAGTGATCTCATCTACAGAGAGGTGGCCTCGTTAGCTCTTGCTGTAACGTGAACAGGTATTATTCCGTCTTCATGGCCTTCGGACTGAATCTCCACACATTTAGTGCTCATAGCACGTTTTGTCCAGCATAGAACATGTGTGTGACAAACAAAAACAGCACCAAATATACCTGAAGTTTGCTTAGAACGTCGGATTAGACAGCAGCTGGTTCAGTGTCACGCGACACCTTGTGGTGTAACGGGTGAAGGTGAGGTGCGCCGGATTTGGCGACATCCGAGAGGCCGCAACCAATCGCAAACTTCTCCCTTCTGCAACCCGGGAGGAAGTCAGGAAGGATCCATTGAGGGCCAGAGTTGTTCTGGGCTGCTGTACAAACAGTGAAGAGGACACACACAAAAAAAAAAACCTGCGTACGTTCAACTGGAGCAACTACAGCAGGACGAAATGCAAAATGCAATCTAACTATGAAGTGCTATTGGTAGTTGGTAAAGTAAGCTGCCTTCTCTGTAGTGACCAGCAGGGGGCGACTCCTCTGCTCCCATAGACGTCTATGAGGAAATGACTCACTTGATTTATTCCCTCAGTGAACATTGTAAACATGAGTTTATGGTCTCAATCTCTAGTTTGAAGTCTTCTTCAACACAGCATGATGTTGATTTAGTGAATTATGGTCCATTCAGAGTCAGATTTAGGAACACGGTATGATTTAGGGCGGGGCTTACTGTGAGTGACATGCCGCTAGCAGAGCCGTAGCTGTCATTTCTACATGACTCCTCTGCATTTCAACACCTGTTCGTTAGTTGTGGAAGTTGTCCTTAGCCAGAATTCCAATTCCAAGATGTCGACAGTGAAATCGACGAACTGATGACAACGATCCATCAATCACTGTGGAACGTTCCGGTGACAACGCCACATATATAGTCCGTGCTAAGAGCTCATCCGGGTTTTCCCCAACCTCTTTACGTTCCTATGCAGGACGGAGGAACAGAGAGGATGGAGGGAAGAAAAGAGGTGTCCTTTAGGAGGAGATGTGAGGAACTATGGAGCCAAATCCAGGCCCATGTGGCCTGAAGGCACATGGTCGAGGCACCTCCAACTGAAAAACAAAAAAGGCCCTCAAATATCGGAAAATGTATGTATAAGTGAAGAAGGAAAGTAAATATTTTATTCAAAACAATTCAAGAACTGTATCAAACATCCACAAACGCGATGTGTCTAATAATTTGTGCTGGCAAGTAGAAGCTGTAATTTCTTTCTCCTCGACACCCATCATCCTCTCACATAAACACTCTTTGTCAGCTCTGACAGCCAGTTATAAGAGGGATGAAGAGAGGAAGAGGAAGGAAAGCTGGGGGGTGAAGAACCGAGGAGATGAGTCAGCATAATGGAGTGGGAGTGCAGGAACAAAATAATAGTTGATTTTATAATGTGTCCAGATAACTTCCGACGAAGAAGACGTATTTTTAGGTTTGATTTAATCAGACAAAATTGCAGAAATTCCTCTAAAGTCTTTTTGCTCCATCCACCCATCCATTTCCCTCCTGTAATCCCGGGCGGGGTCGCGGTAGCAGGAGGCCCAGCAGGATGACCCAGACTCCTACCAGTTGGGCGTGGCTGAAAAGGTGTCCAGGAGGCCTTTAATGCCCCAAACACCTCAGCAGATGCCTCTGATGTTTTATTTAAAATGTGTATCTGCAGTACTCTTTTCAGCCCCATTCAGCCCCGTGAATTTGATACAATTTGATTACAATGTGGCCTTCAAAGGTCTCCATGAACCCCCCCAGAAAAGAATATAGAAATTCAGACGCTAATTATGGGAATTTCTGCCAAACATTTAAGATGTCTGACATATTAAAACATCATACAACGTGTGAACGTGTGAATCCCGACAAAGGGTGAGGGACGGAGAGGAGAGGGGAGAGGACGGGAGGTGCGGAAGGATCAGGGGAGAATTTTTTTTAAAAGAGCACAAGGGAGGAAGTGGCAGCCTTGGAGAGGAAGTGGCAGCCGGGCGAAGGGAGCCAATCTTCGTGGAGTGTTGCAAGGTCAATTAGACCGTTTACAGGCTGCCATCGCACAGCGAAGTACACGCCACTCACACGGGACGGGGGTGGAGGTTTGAATCTCGTTATCATCAGTTAGCCTGAGTGAGGTGGCGTCGTGTCTCGCCGAGGGAGGAGGCCCGAGAGCGCAGGTACCTGCCGTCACTAAAGAATCCACACCGACAACAGGTCATCTTCACGCAGGGCGCAAAGACATCAGCCGGTTACGTCATCTTCTCCTTTGTTTTCCGGGGTCGAGAGGAATCAATTGAAAATGGTTTGAAATCAAATGACACGAAGCGATGAGAAGAAACATCAAGCTGCGGTGCGAGCAGAGAACGGAGGCTGACAGAGGACGCAAGAGATGAAAGAGAGAAGAGAGGGATGAGAGGGTGAGGACAGGCTCCATGGGCCGTCTCCCGGGGCAACCCTCTGTTGCCGGTGGACACACACACACACACAAACACACACACACACACATGAATATTCAAATAAGTAAAAGGGAGAGAGCTTCATAATATATTCATGCCATTTTCAATAAGGCATATTTCAATTAGAGGGCAAGAGATTCATTTATTATCAAGTAATGCGTTTTCAATTATACATCCGTGAATTAGAGGAAGAAGAAGGGAAGCAGAGGCAGAAAGGAGGAAGAGAATTGGATCCCATACTTCCAGGAATAGTTTGACGCTTATTTGCTTTCTTACCAAGTCAATATTCTCCTCCGAACTCTGAGCAGAAAGCGAAGCGGGTATTTCTCAAAATGTCAAACTGATTATTCAAAGTGAAGGTCGGTAATCTAAGAGGTAAGAGATTGTTTTTATATTCTGAAATTTACAAGCTGGAAATTTACATTCAAATAAATACAACAAAAAATAGTGCTCCTTTTTCTGTAAACATATAGGAGGATAACCACATGATCTTTAAAGAGGGAGGGAGATGAAGGAAACCGCTGTCTGTCAGCGGACTTCCTCAGTAGATTTAGAACTAGTAGAACTTTTGCTGTCCTTGCTGCTTGGTCGAGTTTTTCTGCTGCATCATTTTTTTAAATGCAAAGCCTTATCTTTGAAACCGTGGAATGCCCCCTCCTCAGTGCACCCTGCTCATAGCACCCTGCTCGTAGCACCCTGCTCATAGCACCCTGCTCACAGCACCCTGCTCACAGCACCCTGCTCGTAGCACCCTGCTCAGTGCAAACTGCTCACAGCACCCTGCTCACAGCACCCTGCTCGTAGCACCCTGCTCATAGCACCCTGCTCACAGCACCCTGCTCATAGCACCCTGCTCGTAGCACCCTGCTCAGTGCAAACTGCTCACAGCACCCTGCTCAGTGCACCCTCCTCAGTGCACCCTGCTCAGTGCACCCTGCTCGTAGCACCCTGCTCAGTGCAAACTGCTCACAGCACCCTGCTCAGTGCACCCTGCTCAGTGCACCCTGCTCATAGCACCCTGCTTAGTGCACCCTGCTCATAGCACCCCGCTCAGTGCACCCTGCTCATAGCACTCAGTGTGTGGTCTCGTTTGCCTCCCACACATCTGCATGGCTGCATGCTTCCCGGGTGAGCTCGACGCTGCCTTGGAGTGAAGGACACGGCACACACCATGTTTGTGTTGCAGCGTGAGGGACGTTTACCTCGAGCTGCAGAGATGATCTCAGGCCCGTTATGCTGCGTCGTCCTTACAGTCTCACTACTGGGTCTCCTCTCCCACACCACAAACACACACACATTCAGAGAAAGATACAAACACTAATGCAACATTTATTTTCACAGAAGATTCTTCAGGTTTTGATATAAAATGAAATGCGTCTGTATAATAAGAGCTAAAACGAACGGCGAAGCCTTGCAAAAAAGCTGTGACTTCTTTTTTGGCATTTTAATGTGACGCGCGAAAAGTCTGGAAAACGGGATCAACAAAAGTATTTCTCTCTGAATAAGGATGTGTGCATATAATGGAGGCTTTAATCAATGTGCACGTAAAAAACCATGTCAGCACAAAATAAATCAATACATGCACTGCACTTGAAATCATTACATAAGCACGACGGAGGCTCGTGGGACGAGACAAAAAAGGTACAAAACAATTCTCCACAGCGACTCCCTTAAAATGACATTTGTGCCTTTAAGGGACACGGCAGAGCTCTTTATCTCCCAGGATCAACTGGAGCTGTTCTCACACGTAAAATACAGATGAAATATGAGAATGTTCCTTGTGTTGCTCTGTGCAGTGGAAGTCTTAGTGTTTAAACTTCAATAATTCAAATACCTTTCATTTAGATTTTCCAGTCCACAACCGGACTCTTTCTGTCCTTATTCAACTTTTGCACAAGTGGATCTGTTCTCTTCCTGCAGATGCATTTGAGAACAAGCGACAAGCTCTGCACAGTCACAGACATTCAGTGAGCTCCAACGCCACGTGGACTTAGATACTGTCCTTCAGAGGGGCCCTTTAACAGCGGCCCCCTGTGTCAAATGTTCCAAGGGGGCCAATACTTCCACCTCCAGGAGGTCAGGTTTTCCACCGAGCAGGTCAATCTAGATAAACATGTATTTCAGAACTCAAATGGATCTTTCGCATTAATTATGTTAAAAAGCGACATGGGCCGAGCCCGATGCATCGGGGCCTTTTTGTTTCTGGTTAGATGTTGTTTGATTTTCCTTTCTAGCTTTTACCAATATCACCCCCCCCCCCCCCCCTCCCTCCCACCTCACTCGTGTGCGTGGCGACCACAGCTATTGACAAGCCGTTTCATCGAATTGAACCGAACATTTCTACCTTTAAAAAAAAAAAAAGGCCTGCCAGCCAATCACCGCGCGGGGGAGGCGGGCCCTATGCAAATGTGTTGGCAAGGGAGACGCAGCGGTTCATTCATCTCCACAGAGAGAGGGAGAGAGAGATAGGGGGGGGGGGAGAGACAGAGAGAGAGGGAGAGAGAGAGGGAGAGAGAGAGGGAGAGAGGAGAGTTGAGCACGAAGGTTATTTTGCATGAGGGAGGAACAGCTTCGGACCGAAACAGAGCCGCGAGAAGAGCTGCGAAGCAACGAAGCGGAGAGAGGAGCGTATTCTTCTGCAGAACATCACAGGGTAGGAGGAGGACGTCGGGTGTCTTTGTGCCATCGTGGTTGTGTGTCTGCAAGTGTTGCTCAGATGTGTCACGTATTGCCTTTGAACTGGGTCTGAATTACAGAGTGTTGCTGGTCTGTAACGGGTGGAGGACCTGGCCCGCTTAGCCCAACCAGTGTGACACGCATCACCATTATAATGAGTGCAGGCTCCCAGTGGACTGGACTGCCCTGTTGGGGGGGAAGGGGTCTTGCTCAAGGGCACTCGGGGCTGGAGAGTGAATCGAACCTGCGACCGCCTCAAACACGGGTGTGAAAACGCAGCCGTGGACGTCGGTGCAGGACGTCCTTCACGCTTTTAGGGGCAAACCGGATGAACAAAATAAGGCTCCAAACCGGCGTGTCGCACCGCGCGTTAATACGCGCGCACACGGAACCACGTGTGTTTATTAGCCTGGACTTTGGGTGTGTGGCGGGTGGGGGGGGGGGGGGGGGGGTCGGGATGGGGGGCGGCGGCTGCTATATTTGCACCAACTCGTTTCAGCACAAGGAAGTTAGTGAGCAAACAGAGCTGCTTTCTAGTCATTTCTAATTGATCCGCGCCGGTCAGGACGCGCGGCGGTTCCTCTCCTCCTCTGCGTAATTCCGTCCTCCGTGATCGACAGCAGGTCCCGCTGCGGTAACAGGGACCGGCCCACATTACCGGAGGCCGCCGGGCGGCTCTGTGCATCGTCAGCGGGTCACACCAGATGAGATATTGCATCACAGAAACTGACCCGCGGGCGCGCGTCTGCATATTGTCGCGCGCCTCGCTGGATCCAAAGCATCGATTGTTTTAATACGCGATACGCAGCAGGAGCGCGATGTGGGGCAGAGACACGAGTTGTTTGCGTGGGCTTAACGTATCGACGCGTTAATGCTGGTTTGTCTTGCTGCACTTCTCCACCCTCAGGGGACGGTGTTTGGTTCAGTTCAGTCAGGCTGTCTGAGCATCACCGCAACACTGCAACCACCCGCATCTGTAACATCATTGTAAGAAAGTCACTCGTGGTTTTCTGCATGTGAACACAGAGTTTTACATTAGAAAATGAGCGCAGCTTTCATGGGTAAAACTCTGCAAACTAATTCTAAATTAGCAGTGAATTTTTATGCTTCTGACGACATCTGTCAGAAACCTGTAATTTGTGTTACCGAGCTGGTGTCAAGCTCGGCTCCATTATGTGGAGAATAATTTCCTTCTTTTTTTTTTGTTCTTCCCATTTATGTCATGTTCCCTGAGCCAACGTATATTCATGTTCTTCACAGAGAAAAGCAATGCGTCACTACAGCTGACTGCTAACACTTAATGGAATTAACTGCCCCAAGAAAAACAACCACCCTGAAAATGAAAACGTTATAAGATTATAGCAAGCGTCGTTACAAAAAACCGTGTCCCTCATAAAGTGGCCACTGAGAGTTATTCTGTGCGTTTCTCACATAGACTGTATGTAAGAAGTGGACGCAGTGTGAAGTCCTCGTTGGGGAACCGCTGGTTTGAGGCCTCACGTTGTTTTTGGGTCAGTTTCACTCTAAATTAACCATAATTTACTTAATGAACATCATGCTGTATTAAAGAAGACTTAAACCATAAACTCGTGTTTACAATGTTTACTGAGGGAATAAATCAAGTCGTTTTCTCATAGACTTCTATGGGACCGGCGCAGTCGCCCCCTGGTGGTCAGCAAAGATAATGCAGGTTTAAGGCTCTTTGGCATTGGTTTTCTTTTCAGGCTTCGTCAAAAGCATAACGATCTAGTGTTCTAAATGCTTTGCCTGAAGGTCACACGCTGTGTCTTAGATGTTGACGTCTCCATCATGGACCGCAGCGAGCGCAGACTGCAGCTTCATGCCCGGCTGTTGGCTGCAGTGCTTCCCGCTCAAACTCCAAGTCCACTCTGAGCTTCCACTTCCAAACGCTTAAGTGCTGTCTCGTTGACCTTCACTCAAAGCCTGTGCACAAACATGCGCTCCCACCGCCCTTCTTCTCGTCACGGCGCCTCCCAACGTTGTTAATGCCCAAGTTAAGTTGATTGTTTGGGTCTCTGCAGGGTCGCGGGCTCAGCTCGCCGTTATTCTCCACAGGTAAAAGAAGCCACTCACTGGATGGGGGAGCACATGATCACAGCGACTTCCTCTGTCCTAAATACCTATTATTCTAACTCATAGCTTGTTGGGAACTGTTCAATAACGGCTGTTTGGCCAGTGACTCCATATTTCATTGTATGCAAAGGGTCAGCAGCTCCGAACGGCGCTCTCCTCCAGAGGTGTGAACGCCGTCTGCACTGTCTGAGTCAGCTTCGAGGTGGACTGACAAGCTGTCAGGATGAAGCCCGCCTCGAGCCCAATGCATGCTGGGATAGACTCCACTCTCCCCCGGTTTACAAGAACTGCTGGAAGACAATAAAATGCCCCCGCGCTCAGATATTCAGTGTGGACAAATAATTTAAAAAAATAAATATTTCATTCAGACCCTGAATGAAGGAGTGAAGAATCTATTGCCGCTCGAGTTCAGCATGAGGTAGTTCGACCTGTTTCTTTGAGGGTCGTGTGCAAATGTCTCTACTGGATGATGTCATTAACAAAACTCAACACTACTGCGTCGCACGATAACGTCTCCGGCCTTTGGTGGAGAAGGTTTTTTTTCTTCCTAACGCCTCCCTGCCGCTGCCGCCTGCCCTCGCCCACTTCCCCGGGCGAGGAGCTGCTCGAATTAATTCACCAACGCCGCACCACCTGCTCAACGCCGGCTCAGCCCGCAGATCCAACTTGGCGTTCGGCATCCTCGCCGTGCCACGTGATCACGACGCTCAGTCTCCGTTCAGAGGGACTTGACTGCAAAAGCACTGTATATTTTTGCATGAAGATATGGTGGTTGTCAACATGACGAAATGCACGAGGGATTCCTTTATTAGTTGTAAGTGTTACGGCTGGTGGCACCACGGGGACCAGAAGAGGAGCCAGAGAGCAGGGTGAGGTGCAGCAACAGCTGTTACTTGTCCAAACAGGTTCGGTACACAGGAGGCCTGTGAGGAAAAGACAAGGTCAGGAGAAAAGAAAACAGCAACGAGGACACGAGGAACTGCCTGGAAGGCTCGACGAGTTTGACGATCACAAAGGCCGCAAAACGCATAAAAACAGAGACGGGAAGACTCTGAAATGGAAGGCAACAGACGGCAGTTGAGCCGCGGTAGTCATGGCGACGTCAGCGGTCGGTTTGAGGGCCGCATGCTTGGAAGCCGCGTCGATACTTTTCGCACACACACAGAGAGCGGAGAGGTGATTCGAAATGGGCGGTGGTGACGCAGCGAGACCGTGCATTTCCCCCGGCAGCCGCCCGTCAATCACAGTAAGCCCCGCCCTGAAGCCGCATTTGCTAAACGAGCATCATGCTGTATTCAAGATGACTTGGAACTAGAGATTGAGACCATGAACTCGTGTTCAAAAGGTTTTCTTGAGATAATAAATGACGTGTTGAGTAGTGTCTTTTTCTCATAGACTTCTTTCCCCCTGCTGGTCAGTACAGAGAATGCAAGCAGACTTAAATAGCAGCACTGAGCCGCTCCGAGCGCAACGTTGCGGCGCCTCCCTGCACGCTGTCAGACGTCGATCGGCCTCCCGCCACCACAGGAACGCGTGAAAAGTTCACACCAACGCAGGACGGTGTTCAGCACTGCCGCAGGCGCTCGTCCCATGCTGCTCCCTGAGCCGGCTTTCAACACAACACACGGTGAACACACGTGTGTGTGTCTGTCGCTCTCGCGCCCGGGCCGCAAAACAGAAGAGTCTGTTTTTGTGCGTGCATATGGTGTGTGTGTGTGTGTGTGTGTGTGTGTGCGACTGGTGGCATCTTCCGACCTCCGATAGTTAAAGTGTCACCGACGTGAATGTGAATTACCCGCGTGGTGGCTGTGCAGGTCCGCCGGGGCCGAACCAACAGGGGACGCGTCAGCACTCAGACATGAGTCACCCCGACCTCGCTGAACCGCGGCAATAAACGAATCCCGAAGTGAGCGCATGGCGTGTTGTTGGTTTTTTTTTTGGAGGTACCCGGGAGATAAAGGTTAGGAGGGAGGCTGAATCACGAGGGCACACGGACGCCCCCCCCCCCCCGTCCCCCCACCGTGTTTCCTCCCCGCGCTCCAAACCGCACAGAGGCGAGCGGCGTTTCTATAGCGATGCACCGGGGAGAGGCATGAATTACAGCAGGCATAAGATCCACGTCTCAGTGGTTGGACCTCAGCGCCACCGAGGTCTGTGTGACTTCTTATTGACGCCGTTCATCGTCAACGACCCCCTCAAGTACCCAGTCGAGCGCTGATGTGGCCTAAATGTAGGCGTTCAATGGCTTCCGCCAGGCCCATCGCTCAGGGGGTCTCCCGGGTGGACCCGCTGCGACCGTCCGTCTGGGCAGCGAGCCGCGGCAACCGTTGTCAAGGCAACAAATTGTCCCGTTTCACTTCCGATGCTGCACGAAGACCAGCGAGCGAGCGGTGAAAGCTCCACGCGTCGGCGTCACCTTTCTATCCTCTTTTAATGCTCCCTCTTTCTTCGGCACACTCGGGACGGGAAGTTCGGGTCATTTTACCGACTCGGTCCTTTGAATCTCGTTCAGTAAAATGAGCGAATCTTTTTTCGAGTCATTCGTTCGTTTCGGGGGGGTTAACTACTCCCGGCCGTGTCCTCGGGTCAACGTTTCGTTCATTGAGCCTATGCAAAGTCCCGATGCGTGGCCACGACAAAATGAGCTGATCTTTTTTCAAAGAGGACTCGTTACTCTCGAGTCCTTGTAAGGATTCGTTCAAAATGAACGGATCGTTCACGAGCGACACGTCACCAACGCACACACACGAGTCAATGGCTCGGGCTGGTATTGGACTGGTTCCCTATTGATTGCTCCCCGACTGCAGCTACGGGTCCATTCTACTTTTTCCACTCTGACAAACGTTGTCGCCGCTGCAAACACACAACGCAGCTACGCACAGGAAATTGACTGTTACGTCGGAGGCCCAGCTTCCCATTTTTGCTCCCGTTCCAACTCAATTACAGCTTTTCCCGGGCTGATCATTTCCCCCCGCCCCCCCTCTGGGCCCCGTCCAGTCAGAGACGCGGCGCCTGGGCTTCACGACGACGTGCCGCTGTAATCTCGCTGCTTCTCATTGCTGCTTCGTCCTGTCGCCATAACAACGGAAACACACTCTGCTTAATTAAAAAGCAGAATAACTCCAGCGTGATTCGAGTTTAGGTCAACTCCTGATTCTCACACACCGACCCTACGAAGAGTAATGGATTGTAATCCGTCCAAATCCCAGAAATACCCAGAAGTCACAACGCCACTTTTAATCAAAACCACAATCCAAGCCCAGCTGTGGACTTTTGTGAATCGACTATTTGAAGAGAAACGTGAGGGAAAAAAAGGGTGAATAACAAACAAAAACATTTAATCGAATCGCCTCCACATGGGCAAACCCGACAGTCGTCCAGCTGCAAAGTCCAGGGTTTTATACTTCGGTGTAATTATTAATTATTAATTAGTTTGCCCGCCTGGCTGGTCACATCTCTCGATGGCATCCTCAGGAAACTCTATTATCTGCTTCATTTGCGTCCCGAGCAGACGGATAATCTCTCCTCTGCCTCAGCCGGCATAGCAGCTCCGAGGAAAGTGCTTGTGTGTGTGTGTGTGTGTGTGTGTGTGTGTGTGTGTGTGTGTGTGTGTGTGTGTGTGTGCAAAATTTGAGTTAAATCAATAAGGAGATCAATAAAGATCATGATATTGAATTCTAAAAATACATTTCTAGATCTGTAAAGGAGGATCACTCAGGACGGAAAGCCGTAGCTCCTCCCCCTTAAAGACGGATCCATGTGGACAGAAGCATCGGCATATCTGAGGGTGGAGTCCAAGCTCCAAAGATAAATTATTGCGAAAAGCTCCTGATCGAACTGCGACCTGTTCGCCGGACAGTCCTCCACATCTTCGGCCCGGCCGCAAATGGTGCTTTCGGCGGAGAGGTCCCGTGCAGAGCGAGCGCCGCGTCCCTCCCCTGATCACCTCCGCCTGCCTCCCTCCTGCAGCAGTCCACCTCGCGACCCAAACGGCGAGAAGAGGAAAAAAGGTCCCCGGTCCTGAAATAAACCCTGAGTCGTCTCCGAAGGGATCAATTTGTGTTACTGCACAGAGTCCTTTGTGGGAACACTTGAGCTTTGCTCTTTTACGGCTGCTCTCGTCGACGTCATAACAGTGGAAGCTCCTCTGTGGCAATAACAAAGTCACATGTGTGACTCCGACATTTAACATCTGTTTGATTTACTTATTTTCCTCCTTTTCTGCCTGACCAGCCTTTTATTTTCTCAAGCACCTGTAAGATGAAACATTTGTTTTTAAGTCTTTCAACCTGATTAGATCACCGGTGCTGGAATGTCCTGCGCGCCACTAACGTCCTTCATATTGTTTTTCCTCTCAGCGCTCGTTTGTCCTGCAGGGCCTCCAACATGTTAGGACAGTTTGGAGTGTCCTGGGGTTCGGCTGTGTGACATTAAGCATGACGGCACGATGGTTTAGCCTCTCAGCCGAGTCCCGTGTCCTCGCTCTTCGTTCCTCACTCCTCTGACTCAACGGGGTTTATGGAGATGAGTCATTATGGAAACAGGAAAGAACTTTTGCTGGTGTTCAATGCAAAGGCCGTATACAAGAAGTGGACGCCACGTGGAGACAGCATCACCGCGGCGGTTTGTCTACCACATCCTCACCCGTCTCACCTGTCTCTCCCTCTCTCTCCCCTCCCCCCCCCCCCCAGAGAGGTGAAGCACCATGGGGAAACACAACAGCAAGCTGGCTCCGGAGGTTCTGGAAGACCTGACCAAGAGCACGGAATTCAACGAGGCGGAGCTCAAGCAGTGGTACAAAGGCTTCCTGAAGGACTGTCCCTCCGGCATCCTCAACCTGGACGAGTTTCAGCAGCTCTATGTGAAGGTGAAGCCAGGAGAGAGAGAGAGCGACGTTCTCATTGTGTGTTTCATTGACGCGTTCCTTTCATCTTCATCCTTGCGTCTTCCATGAAGTGTCGCGCGACGTCACCGTGCCGCTCTCTTTCTGTCAGTTCTTTCCATATGGAGACGCGTCGAAGTTCGCCCAGCACGCGTTTCGGACATTCGACAAGAACGGCGACGGCACGATCGACTTCAGGGAGTTCATCTGCGCCTTGTCCATCACCTCCAGAGGCAGCTTCGAGCAGAAACTCAACTGGGCCTTCAACATGTACGACCTGGACGGGGACGGCAAGATCACGCGCGTGGAGATGCTGGAGATCATCGAGGTGCGGAAGCATTTGTGTTAACGGGGCTCCCTATTGTTCATGTGTTTGAAGACGCCGTCTCATTACCCCCCCCCTCTCGCCTCTGCAGGCCATCTACAAGATGGTGGGCACCGTGATCATGATGCGTATGAACGAGGACGGGCTGACCCCCCAGCAGCGCGTGGACAAGATCTTCTCCAAGATGGACAAGGACCACAACGACGAGATCTCCCTGGAGGAGTTCAAGGAGGCCGCCAAGTCCGACCCCTCCATCGTCCTACTGCTGCAGTGTGACATGCAGAAGTAGAGGGAGGGACGGGAGGAGAAACAGACGGGGGGGGGACTGAAACTAGAGGAGGAAGGAGGATTAGAGAACAGAAGGGCTCTGGAGGAAAGGGGAGGAGGAGGAGGAGGAGGAGGAGGAGGAGGAGGTAGGGAAGCTTTATTTCGCTTTAAATATTTCTAGGCAGTGATGACTGCAATTGTAACACAGTGCACCTCTGCACAAACACATACATGTACACACACACATATATATATATATATGTGGATCTCCTTACTCCTGAATGGTTTGCCAAGATCTTAAAAGAATTTAAATTACGAGAGATTTCAATGGTTAAAAAACATTTTCTTTTGTTAGCTTTCTTTGTGTCTATCTGCCAAATGTTAAGCTGCAAGAAAGGTTAGCTTAGCTTAGCTTAGCATTGAGACTGTAAACGGGGCTCCGTTCAGAGGTAAATAAATGTGCTCGCATAACGTTGGAGCTTCTGCTACGCGGCGCTAGATGGTTTCCATGTGCGCCTCTTTAAAGGCAAATGAACACATTTCTGTTTGTTCAGCGTCTCACTCAAGTGTAATTTCTGGGCCCCCGAAGCCAATTTGGAAACACAGCGGCTGTTCGGAAGCTTTGCACCGCGGGAGAGTTTAAAAAAAAGAGAATGGCATTAAACCAACGAAGAAGCTGTTTGGTTCCAGGAGTCACCAATGATATGTAGATAGGGAACGGATTATGTAAAGGAAAAACACCACAGGCTGTGTGTGAGTGTGTGTGTGTGTGTGTGTGTGTGTCTAAGAAGCTGATGAAATGTTAAATGCATGAACAACAACTGAAATTAGAAGTCGTTTCATCATCTAAGTTAATCACCTGTTTTAGATCACAGTTTATTAATAAAAAGAAGTTACTTTTGATCACTTTACTCAAAGTATTAGGCATGAGACCTGTAAGGAGTTATTACATTGTTACATTATTACTTTGGTATAAATGCATTAGAAACATTTTAACTGTGTTTTCTGTTGGGAAACCAAACTGAAGTAACTCTGACAATTACAGGAAACAGAAATAAAAACAAATAAGACAAAATAAAAGCCTACAGAATAGTATTAAAGCTAATGTTGCTTCTTTAGGACCAGAGATTTGTCCTGATATAAATGTATCTACATACGTACATACGACAAACTACTGTTTCTGAAACTAGAGGATATATAAATACATTAGGACAGTAGTCACTGTGAGACAGAAACAGGAGTTTGTGGTGAAGGTCAAGCCTCCTCTTCCTCCTCTTCGTCCTGCTTTCCCTCCTCGTTCTGTGTCTTGTTCCTCCCTAAATGTCAGAAGCGCTCCGATAATCGTGGATCCAGAGGAACTTTGCTGAACTCGGCTCACGTGTAAACAATCTATTTGAAAAAAAGAGCAAAAGGTTGAAGAGGAAACCTGGGCGCCATGCTGTGTGTGTGTGCGTGTGTGTGTGTGTGTCTGTCTGTGCGTGTGTGTGTGTGTGTGTTTGTGCGTCCACGGATCACCTGCTTGTGAACGTAAATGATGACTTTTAGCTGTACATTGCGTTAAAACAGTAACTTTAACTGGATAATTATGGAGCGTCTGGTTAGTCACAGGTACGATAATGAGCATCCTTTGTTTTACATCTTTACAAATGAGCATCGCTTTAATGTAAGTAAAACGTCACCGCGCGGCTACTTGTTGCTAAGCGCCTTTTATTAAGACACTTAATTATTATCTCTCTCTCTTGTTCCAACCACAAAACTTCAACCATCTCAGCTCGCCCTCCTTTTCCACGTCCCTTCACCCTGTGTGCTAAGCTAAGCTAAGCTAAGCTAAGCTAACTGTAACCTGGCTGTAGCTTTTCTACTCAGCGTACAAATAGGACGTATTTCCCAAAACTATCGTTCTCACTATCGGTCGTAGTCGGCGTCGATCTCCCCGTGTGCTCCCGCAGAGGGAGAAACGATAAGTTATGAAAAGATAATCCGCGTTAGAAGAAGACTCTCTGCGTCGCGTCCTCCCGTCAGCCAATCAGATTAAGCCCCTCCTCCTCGGCCGGCCAATGAACAGGCTCCCTCCCTGAAGCGTTACACGATGATCTAACTCTATGTACATTGACGATTCCAGTGCAATCGTGTTTATTAATACAAATATATTATGTAAATGTGCCGCTAGCGTAGATCTAATTTCATATGATGACACAGCTGTGTGTGTGTGTGTGTGTGTGTGTGTGTGTGTGTGTGTGTGTGTGTGTGTGTGTGTGTGTGTGTGTGTGTGTGTGTGTGAGAGACTGAACAGCGCGTTCTGTATGTTGGGACACTTTTGCAGCCATGTGTTTTTGTATTTGTATAATTTGTGTAACAAGAGACGCCTCAGTTTCGTTTAACTTTGTAAAGAACAGTGTGTGTGTGTGTGTGTGTGTGTGTGTGTGTGTGTGTGTGTCACACAGAGTGTTATTAGCCACACCTCCACCTGCTTCCTGTGGTACCTGGTTCGTACTGCTGTGCTGTGCTGCATGTGATGAGAACACAGGTCGATTCATCCTCTTTGTTTTAAAGGTAAAAGTCTCTTCGGCGAATAACGTCTCACGCGGCAAAATTGTTAACTTTACTTTTATTTTTCACAAACGGTGTCCTGTGTGAAAGTTGTTACGGTTTCTACCTTATTTCAGAAAGAAAATACGTACACGGCACAACAGGAATACAGCTTTTGACGCCGCTTGAATTGTTCCATGAATCACACGCGTGATGTCCGTCACGATATTTGACAATACAGTCTTTTAAAGGGACAAACATCACACGCTTAGTTCACAGCTACTGAAATACTTTTGTTTCTGTTGTTTCGATTGCAGCCGCGTTTTTTTTCTCCATGCAACATGTAATTCAACATGCAACATGTAATTCAAAGCTACTATTTAAGACCGAATTCAATATTTACTCTTTAGATTTGATGTGCCAAAAATGGGATCGCATGAAGTGAAATATAATCAGGTGGAGTTCAACATGAATGTGAAGTAGCTGAGTGGAATTAATATGATCACGGATAATGTACTTTTATTTAGATAGAGAGGGTCACATGTGCTCGCTTGTGTAATATAAATCTATTCAACATTTCTCTATGATGTTCATGTAAAAGTCTATTTCTCCAGTCTGACGATTTTGCTTTTTGTTTCTTTTTTTGTTTGCAATGTTCTTAGTCTCCTAGAACAAAGACAATGTACTTATTTTTGTTACATAGAATAAAACACATGGATGTCGAGAGTCGTTGTCGTCTCGCCTCCTCTGATCGCATCTTCACGCACCCACACAAACACACACACACACACACGCCCACACACGCACACACACACACACATATATACACCCACACAGACACACACACACACACACAAACACACATACATACACCAACACAGACACACACACACACAGACACACCCACACAAACACACACGCCCACACACGCACACGCACACACACATATATACACCCACACAGACACACACACACACAAACACACATACATATACCAACACAGACACACACACACACACAGACACACCCACACAAACACACACACACAAACACACACATACATACACCCACACAGACACACACACGCCCACACACGTACCCACACAAACACACACGCACACACACAGACACACACACACGCCCTCACACGCACCCACACAAACACACACACGCCCCCACACACACACCCACACACACACACACACACAGACACACACACACGCCCTCACACGCACCCACACAAACACACACACGCCCCCACAGACACGCCCACACACACACACACACACACACACAGACACACACACACACACCCACACAGACACACACACACACACACAGACAGACAGACACACACACTCACACACGACAGTGAGCTGAGAGATACATATATACACCCACACAGACACACACACACACAAACACACATACATATACCAACACAGACACACACACACACAGACACACACACACAAACACACACACACACACACACATACATACACCCACACAGACACACACACACACACACACACACATACATACACCCACACAGACACACACACGCCCACACACGTACCCACACAAACACACACGCACACACACAGACACACACACACGCCCTCACACGCACCCACACAAACACACACACGCCCCCACACACACGCCCACACACACGCCCACACACACACACACACACACCCACACAGACACACACACACACACACCCACACAGACACACACACACACACCCACACAGACACACACACACACACCCACACAGACACACACACTCACACACGACAGTGAGCTGAGAGTGTGAGTCACCATCCAGCAGTGATGTCACAGTGCTGCAGTGATGTCACCAGTAATGCTGTTCCCATGGAAACCGGGCTGATGTGGCGAAGCAGGGAGACGAGCGCGGCGATCACGCGCTCAGGCCGCCACCGGCACGCGCATCAAGTGACTCGGGAAGATGAAGCTCTGCCTGTAAAAATCAACCACGGACGTTAAGCACCCGCGAGAGACGCCAACGCCAAGGGAGACTCTTCTCATCTAAGAAAACAAACTGCTATGCGTTTGGTGATGTGTGTTGGGATAAACGTCTGATTAAGGACTAAAGAAACTCTAACAGCACTTACATGATCATTTAAGGTCAGTTTCTTTCAGAACAAGCCATATTTTTAAAGGGATTTTCCGTCTGGTTTCAGCTCATTCACATTCTAAATAAGTTATAAATAACCCACTGCCCCGTCCAGCCGGCCGTCACGGATCGATGTGGATCCATTCCGAGCCTCGCTGTATCGGGCTGCAGCTCAGTGGGAATCCAAACATCACGAATGTGCTCGCAAAGGCTCAGGAACATTGACTCCCGCTGCAGCGGTAGAGGTCAAACTGAAGAGGCGCCGTGTGCAGGAGCGGCCTGCAGGTGGCGCTGTGAGCTCAGCAGCCCCCAGAGCGCCACCGTCAGAGAGACAACACTTCTAATTAAATAATAATAATTAATAACAGTGATGCATACGTCAATAAATCATTAGATCCTCTCTAATACTCTAATATATTCATTCCGAAAAAGCTCTTTCTGTAAAGTTATTGGTACTTTTACTGCATGTACTTGAATGCAAGATTTTTAATGTTCACATGTTTTATCTTCATATATATATATTGTGGCACAGAACAGAAGTAATTACTCACACAAGAATTTGTACAGTGCTACTGCAACGATTACTTCTACCTAATAATGCTGATGATTGCAAAGTGGTTCCATTACTACTACCAGAAATGGACCTGCACTGATACACAGACACATGGAGCTAATATGCAGGTACAGTATGTTCTCCTCTGCATCTGGGTTGGACTCAGAAGACCGTTAAACATGCAATGCATTAAATACATGCAACAACATGCATAATATAATTAAATAATAATTAAATTAAATAAAAAATTAAAGTAAGTAAGAAGCCCCACTGTTGTTCATTTTGAAAGGTGATGCCACGGCCTCTAGACATTTGGGAACAGTTAACTTTCTCTTCTATTTTTTTTTTGTGAAATCGATTATTTTTCACAGACTCATTGGTTTGTAAAACTAAAGTGTGGTCGTGAGTTTAATGGGCCGGACGCTTACGGCCCCACCGGGAACTCAATGGTTTTAAATAAAGTTTACATCCTTTATCCGCTACCTTTGAGCTAATTTAACTCTCAACCTGCCGCTCAGATGAGAGTGAGTACGAGAAGTGAAAACAACAAGAACTAAATGTGTGTGAACTCAAATCAGGTAAAAATGGGGACTGGGACGGAAAGGAAAAGAAAAGAAAGCTTCATGTGATTTTGCCTTTCTTTGCAAATCATCTCCCTCAGTAAAAACATTTCTCACTCCACATTAAATGGCTCATCACCAGGGCTATTTTTTGCTGCTGTACTTATGTTTCCCATGAGCCTCTTGGGCATATTGTACTGTCCACGAGGGGCAGCGAGCGGGTTGTTGTTTGGGGCGGAGCCACGCTTAATAAGGAAGCGGGGCCGTGATTGGCCAGCGGGAGCAAAGAGAGTGACAGAATGGGACGGGGAGGGGGGCCGGGGGGGGGGCAATAAGAGAGAGAGACACGGGGAGAGAGAGAGAGAGAGCAGCAGATGCTCTTCTGCACAGCCTGCAACACACTTCCATAAAGGACAGACTGCACGTGGGACAGTGTGTGTCTGTGGGACGGCCGCAAACATCTCGCATGTCCTCTGGATTTGGACACTGAGCAATAATCCTCTCGAGGGATAAAAAAAAAGGACACCGGACGCTTCTGTAAACCACCGTAGACGTCAATGGGAGAATCTCCAGAGCGGCACGTTTTGTGCTTCTGAGTTTGCAGGGGGAGAAGATCGAGTCTCCATCGGTGGAGGTCGGAGGGTCGCCCCCCCCTCGCCCCCCCTTGGGACCAGAGAGACGGTGATTCTCTATGGTGAAGATGAGTCTGGATCCCGTACAGGTGAAGGAGCTCAATGTTTCCCCTTCGCCCAACGGGGACAGCAGAGCATCATGGGAGGAGGAGGAGGCGGAGGAGGAGGAGGAGGACCGCTTGGGCATCGCCACCAAGACTAAACCAGTAAGTGTCACCGACCTGTCCAGCGTGTCTCCGTCTCTTTGCTTCCGTCTTGCCGCGAGGATGTCCAGGACGCAGAAGCTGTCTTTACCGGACTCCAGATTTCCTTTCCAGGACGCTTCTGACCGCGGCTCCTCTGAGCTTTTTACGACTAGTCTCTTTAAAGTCTGGTGTTTGCGTTGCCCACCTGTAGCTCATCAATGGGGCGGGGCATCAGACAAGGTGAGTTCTGTGAAGTCAAATCACATCATGAATGGAACAGCGGACACAGACAGTAAAGACAATAACACGTGTGAAAGTCAGAGCCACAGAACGGCTTTTACCTTCTTCAGAGGTCATCTTAGATCTTAGAGGCTTGACTGACGAGCTAACCAGCATTTTTCATTCTTATCATTAACTTTGATGTTAATGCTCATTTCCATCTATTCATATTAATTAATTAATTACAGTAAACCTCATAAGGGCAATGAAATCTGTCTGTATTTTATAATATGAGTATGAAGCTAAACTCAAAGCAGATCAATAAAAAAACATAAAATCAATATTTTGATTGACTGGATGCTATTCTTTTAACTCGGAACAGTTTCAGGATCTACCGAGAAGATAAATTGAGTGGTTAAAACCCCCAGTAGGTCCATGGTCCTCCAGCAGATTGATTTATATTTCTGAGAAGTGACATCACAGTTTGCAGCTGATCCTCAGTGGACGGCTTTATTGTCGTTCATCACGTTGCAGCACCTACTGCACAGGACGCACCAGCGTCTCCGGGGACTTCGGGTGAAAGATCGGGAACAAAGAAGGAGCGCGAGGAGCACAAGGGAGCACAGTACCGAGCAAAAGGGGGGGTGCAAGGCGCTGCGGCTGAAAGTAAAAGCGGAGTAATCTCTGCAGTTTGGGGATTAGTTTCAGACTGTAAGCATCCATTACATGGCAGTCATACCGTATAATGGGCCGTGCATGTGAAGAACCACATGTTCACACTGCGGTTATAACCACAAGATGTTGCTCATGTTAATCATGTATCCAATTAATTTCACCACAGCGAGCCTGATGCATACTGCATTTCTTGGATCTGTATTAACTGATCATTTATCGCATACTGTGGGCCTACATGTCCCAAAAACTATTTAGGTAGGTATTGTTATATTAAATCTGTGTTGGCTTAGTGTGTCAACTCTAGGAAATGCACAATTGATCATGAGATTTTCGATTGATGAGCTAGTATTTGTTCTTATGGGGCAATAATGGAAGGTGTTACATTGATTTAGTAAAGAGAGTTTTTATTCAACAAGTAATTAAGTAATTAATAGAATAAATGGAAAGAATACTTTTTCAAGCATAATATATTTAAATCATGGGTTCCTACAGAAAACTGGATACAGCATAGAGGTGTGTGTGGGGGTGGGGATTCAAATCAGCCGATGAAGTGTGACTTCCATGTTTAAAGTGACTTTGCAATTGACCCATATCTGTTACCACGGCCCACATCTGTTAGCACGGCCCACAGCTGTTAGCATGGACCCACAGCTGTTAGCATGGACCCACAGATGTTAGCATGGACTCACAGCTGTTAGCATGGACCCACAGATGTTAGCACGGCCGACAGCTGTTAGCATGGACCCACAGATGCTAGCACGGACTCACAGATGTTAGCATGGACCCAAATCTGTTAGCATGGACTCACAGATGTTAGCATGGACCCAAATCTGTTAGCATGGACTCACAGATGTTAGCATGGACCCACAGCTGTTAGCATGGACCCAAATCTGTTAGCATGGACTCACAGATGTTAGCATGGACCCAAATCTGTTAGCATGGACTCACAGATGTTAGCATGGACCCACAGCTGTTAGCATGGACTCACAGATATTCGCAATGACCCACAGCTGTTAGCATGGACCCACAGATGCTAGCACGGACTCACAGATGTTAGCATGGACCCAAATCTGTTAGCATGGACTCACAGATGTTAGCATGGACCCAAATCTGTTAGCATGGACCCACACAGCGTTAGCATGGACCCACAGCTGTTAGCATGGACCCACAGCTGTTAGCATGGTCTAATGGCTCATCAGCTGCGTGAGCGCGGTGCAGATTGGCGGCTATGAACTGGCCCAGTAGGACACGCTCACGTGGACTATCACGCTCCAAATAGAGCGTATGCCGCCCGCCCAGGAGGCACAAGGTACCTCTGACAACAACACTCAAAGAGGTGCTCAAGTAAACATTTCTCCAGCGTGTCTTTACAAAGACAATATCCACTACGTTAATGCTCTCATCTCCAAATCCAGAAGCTCAGCTTTACGGTCTTTTAGTTTTATGTTGTCCTTTTTTTTTTAGCAATATAACAACAGTTGTATCGTATAACATTATAAAACTTTTTAAAAGGCTTCCTTCAGAAGTATCAGGATGAAAAATACCAATAGTAAAGTTGTATTGACTAATTTATCCAAATGGTTCTATCCAGGTCTATAAGCCACTGATTAGCATTGCTGGAACTGGCAGAGTCACAGCTCCTGTGTTACCATATCTGCCAAGGCATCATCGCTGGCCTTTTACTCATCTATAAATATCAGCCTCCCCGTCGCTGCCCCCCGTCACCCTCTGCTCACACTCCAACCGCTTTATTTTCCCCACTGCTTCCCTTCTCTTCTGTTTCTGCGTGTTGTCCGGACGTCTCTGTCCTCCTTTCAATCTCAGGCCGTGAGATGTCTCACAGCCTCACATGTACAATGCTCGAATAGATGACTCATGGATCTGCACAAGTCCTTCTTATCTGGCAGAGCTCTGACAGGATTAATATAGAGGGTGGGGAAGAGAAGCGGGGAAAGGTTCAACGCCATTTTCCTTATTTTGTTTGTAGTTTCTGTAATGAATAAACAAAAAACTGGTAATAACAGGTTACTCTTCACTCACTGTGTATTTAAATGCGTCTAACTGCCTTTGCTATCACACAAATCAATAAGCAGGAAATGATTGTGGTGATCAATGCGAGCCTTCCTAAGAGGGCAGGAGGCTGTTAACACTGTTTGACCGCAGCAAAGAACTGGCCTACGGGCTTCCACGCCGCCCGCGTGCCACGTTATTCATAGAGTAAACTGACATTAAGGGATAAGCGGCTAAAAAAGGCCGGTAAGTCTGCAGCAATGTGTCCGGGTGCTAAATAATTTAAAAGTCAGAGCATTGATATCGTAGCAAACAACCATTTAAGAAATGGCGGAGTGATGTCAACCTCCTCCCTCCATCTGTTGCTGTCCAACTTTCTCTGTGCTTTGTATACACAACAGGTCCGGCTGCACATGCATGTGAATCTAAGTGTAAAAAGACAATGTGAACTGTGAGACAGATACTGTATATTTGTGTGGGTTTTTGGAATTGGTGGGATTGTCAATGAAGCTCAGTTGGATAATTAAAAACAAACTGTCATTGTGCGAAGGTGACAGGGAGACGAGCCCGGAAGGTGGAGGGAGGCGTGTTTTTTGTAAGTATGTCCCGTCAACGTGAGGTCAAAGGTTGTGTCCATGGCTACCGAATGAATGTCAACGACTTACTACCCTTCTACTAACCTTCTCTGTGATGGCCGTCAATGGGCCTGAGTGATCACGAATCCCTCCCCCCGTCCCCTTAACGCACCAACACGCTGCCCCGATGCGTCCCCCCGCGTGCTGTTGTTCACATTATGTGCTGGATGGTTACAGGCTGGACGGAGCCGATGAACCAGAACGATGCTCCTGTTTTTCTAAATATCAGTCCGCTGCTCTATAGGCGGAAAATAAAGACATTTAAGACTTTTGTGTAATGCATGCACATGCACTCATCGAACGGTAACAGCCAGTGCGTCAAATACCCAGAGGCATTCTGGGGGACATCACCGACACATCACCGCCCTGGCGTCCACGAAGCGCGGGGAGACGATGTCCAGGTTCTTGCCAAAGGCAAATCAAATTTGTCCAAACTTGGAAACGTTTAGCGGCGCTTGTTTCGTGCAACCTGTTGCACCTCTGACGGTCGGTGTCGTTTATGGCGGTAGAAATAGTCTCCCACGCTGACTTTTTGTATTTGTAAATAACGGTTACGCGCCGTGTCACGCCATCGCCTTGTCAACCGGATGGTGTCATCATTATCGCCAATAATAGCATCCGTCCTCACATTCCCCCTCGAGTAAACGGCGTTAGCTACGTTAGCTCAGGTAGAAGCAATAGCTGCCATGTTGAGAGCCGTTGAAACGCATTTTTTTCTGACTGACTCACAACCTTCAGATGCATTCAAAATAATTAAGCCAGTGCGCGATACCTTTCTTAGCATCACCTTTACGTGTGTAATAAGATATTAAAGCCTGCTGGGGGGTCGTGTGTGTCGTCGTCTGGCTCAAGCTGAGTTTTATGTTGCTCCATATAGTCGAATGGATCGAGTCTAATTCCGAGCGTTCAACACAAACCAACTGTGAGAGCAGGAGAAAGTATTACACAATCGCTATTACATAAGCACTCAGCATGTAAATGAGTGTTATCGTTCCATCACATTTTACATTTAATCTGATTTAGATGTGCGTCACGACTAATCCTACGTGTGTGTGTGCGTGTTGGCAGGTAAGTAGGTGACTCGTCAGCAGGCAGCGGTGTTGCGATAGAATGAGGCTGAATGGAGGAGCAGTGAATCATTGGCTCTGTCCAGTCTGTGGCCTATTTACCAGCACACAACCCGCGTGCGTTTTATTACACCGAGTTCAGCTGGACGCTGGAGGCATTAATGCCCGCTGCCCCCAGAAGAATGCCCCCCCCCCCCCCCCCCCCCGCCCCCAGGCTGCGTGAGGCCCTGTTCATCATGGATCCTGCAGGAACACGCGTGTACAGTCGTCACTTTGTAGCAAACTTGGTAGCAAACTTGGTAGCCCAGCGTGTCAAACTGTGAGTTAGAAAAGAACATTACGATTGGGCTCAAAATAAGTCACAAGTAAAAGATACAGAGTTTAACTACAGGCTAAACATGTACAGGTGTGAGACGCCAAGGAGGACTTAGCAAGTTATTTTAAGAGCCTGGGCCGTAGATGCATGGCACTTTTTACCTCTTCCACCGGCCATAGACGTCCATTCGTATGTGTGTTTCCGTTGATTGTGGCAGTAAGTGAAATCTATCAAGGCCAAATGCAGCTTTAATGAGGAGGAAGTAGCATTATTAGCTTAGCTTAGCTGATGCTCCCCTCTGCTCTGCAGGCCTCTGACACCTTTCACCTCTCCTTCCACTGTGTTTCAATGGGCCGTTTTTCTTCGTAACCGTTATCCATCGTGTTCTCTGTTTTTTTTTTTCTTCCTCTCAGCCAAAGCCAGAGAACGCCGTGACCGTGGCGGTCTCTTCTCGCGTCTTGTTTCGCACCGAGCTGGAGCAGAGGGTGTTTGAGCAGAAAGGCGTGGAGGAGTATCTGAGGTACCAGATCGAACACGAGAACGAACCCTTCGCCCCTGGACCCGCCTTCCCCTTCGTCAAGGTGAAAGGTCACGCGGACGCGCGCTCCACGGGCAGACCGCGCCGCGCCGCGTTCCCGGCTGACGCTCCGCTGTGTCCCGACAGGCCCTGGAGACGGTGAACGCTCGCCTGCGGGAGCTGTACCCTCAAAGCGAGGAGCTGTTCGACATCGTTCTGGTGACGTACAACCACGCCCACGTGGGGATCCGCCTCATCAACACCATCAACCATCACAGTGAGTCGTCCCGGGACAATAAGACATCAGATTGACATGTGAGAGAAAATGTAGTTGATGCCACATTTAAGGGGCCAAGGCTCATAAGAATCATCCTTCTTCTCCACGTGTGATTTGTTTGACCTGCCGCCGCGTTGGACGCTCCTGAGACGTTGCGATGATTGACAGTGTGAGACAGGATACAGGAGCTGATACAAGCCCAGCTGAGACTAACAAGCGTAACACCAGCTGATCCTTCCCAGGGACATCTCGGCCCTTGCGATGACGTCGCGCTCGCAGACCGCTTCCTGTCCGCCGCGAATGTGTTTTCATGTCCTCGCCGCGTCGGGGGGGGGGCTGGGGGTGCGTTCACTGTCCTTCGGGGATGCGAAAACCCATCCGAGAGGCCCCCAAACGAAAACAGGTCTGAGCGGATCCACCAAAGCTGCACGCTGGCCCCCCCCAGATGCTTCCTCGTTGGATCTCGCCGGCGGGTCTCTGCGTGAGGGGGCCTCACCAGCGTGACCCCTGACCTTTCCTGCAGCCTCTGTGATGTCACGGGGGATGAGAGTTTGTTTGAACGCGCTGTGTCTCGGCGTGACGGTCAAACGAATGATTTCTCAGCTTCTCACATTGGAAACTGAATGTGGGAACTTCGGAGAAACATTCAAACGCAGATTCATCACTCGTCCCCTGCTTGCTATTTTTAACGGTCGCAGGATGCGGTGTAACGTTCCCCTCCGTGCATTTCAACGAGTCTACGGGCTCGTTAGTCCACGGCTGTGAACGACGAAGGCCTGCAGGCCACGAACATCTAACACAGCCGTGATTAAAATGCCCACTGTTTGATTAGAAGTAGTGTTTGTGATTCCTTAGTACCGCCGTTGTAAAGTTGCCACAAACGGCGGTAAAGCTGAGCTGCAGCAGAGCGCGGACTGGGAACATCACAAAGGATGCTGGGAAGACACCCCAGGGGGTCCTCGCGGCCCCCTTTGACCTCAGCGCAGCCGCCTCTTGTCACCTATATCACTGACGCTCGGTTTCTGGGTACCTGTGATGCTCTGGGGGGGTTTTCTGTACCGACCTCTGAACAAAGCATCATCATATGTTCGCGGCCAGGAGGCTTTTTCTCTCGTGCTGCTCATGTTAAAGTTGTAACTGTGACCTTTTGAGTGGGAAAACCACCAAACGAGACGTGCGAGTTGAGGCGTGTGATGGTGGTGTCAGTGTACACAACGTCACCGAGATGACCGGCATGTGCCGTAATGTGCAAGCAAGCGGAGATTTCGCGAGGTTGACTCGGACGTTCCCGAGGGAAATCAAACGTTGGGACGGGGACATGCAGCCGAGTGCTGTGACTGTAAAATGTCAAACTGCTCCACAAAGCGGCTCATTGTTTGATGTCTTTCTGCATTCCTGCTTTTATATTTTCCATGTTTTTGATCTTTTGAACAAGCAAATAAATCAGATAGATGATATGAAGAGAGTTTAGCAGCAGGGGGGGGAAACGGAAAGATACAAAGACATCAATGGCGAGTTCCTCTGTGGGACTCCCACGCTCCCCGTGTCTTAAAGCGAGGGGGACGCTTGGGAGGTTTGAGATGACGCGGCGCAGTGAAGTTTGGGGGCCAAACTCAACACGGCCGGACTACAAAGCTAAATAAACCACTTGGCAAATCTGTGGAGGACAGTTGGACCTTTGAATTCTTTTCCTGCTCCATCTCCACGTCCCTGTTGGTGCGTCGTATCGTATTCGCCTGTGTTCATATTCACAAGCTCTTTTAAAGCTGCACTACATAACTTTGCACTTTTGCTAATTGGGTTTGAGATCAAAAACATGATAATCCAAAATCATTTAAGACAGAGAGACGTCGAGTCGAGTGCTGATGACTCAACCAACAGCCCGGATTCGTGATTAAATCACACGACAATAAGGGAAAATGTTACTACGATGAAGCTTTCAGTGATCTGCACCTTCTCCATGTCTGCTGATCCACATGAGAAGTCAAAAGAGAAAGTTGTTTGTATGAAAACGTCCCGGTCGCGTTACAGTCCCTGTTGAAAGGTTTGACCCAAGCATGAGAACCAAAAGGACACCGGGAAGGAAAAGAGACGGGACGCACGGAGGGTGAAAGCTGACAAAGAGACGCGACACAAAGAACACAACAAACCGACTGCACGCAGGTGGGACAACTGGACGATCCAGAGGGAGGGAGATGAAATAGGAGACAAGGAGCGGCGAGTGGAGTGAATACTTTCACAATTCCTGCCCAGCCTGTTTATTTATACCAGCAGAACATCCTCCGCTTTAGCATTTTCACAAAGAGCCCCGGCCTCCGCGCCTCTTTGTGCTCTTTCATCTGCAAACCCAAAGCGGCGCTTCACAAGCCGGCACCCGGCCGCCGGAGTCCGTGACCTCACGCAACTGCTCGCCGATGAATTATATATGAAAAGAAATGAAGCTTTGGTGTGGAACCGCGGCTTGGACACGGCACGTGTTTGCAAACTGCGCCTGTGGAAAATTGTAAAACACGAGAGAGATGCTGGTGTGTGTGTGTGTGTGTGTGTGAGTCTGCTGCATCGACGTTGAACATTATTTTGGTCAATTTGTCTCAAACGAGCCCCTCATCTTTCAAGCTTCTAGCAGACTGACGCTATTAATAAGAAACTTTAACCTTGCCGCATCAATCGCCCCCACAGCACACTAACCTTCTCTTTGACTACATCTCCATCCATCACAGGTGTCCCCTAGTCTCACTATGTACACCCTTCAAGTCCACAAACTCCTTTAATCACACAACGACATTGTCTCCTCCCCCCCCCCCCCCAGTAGCCAATGAGAAGCCTCATTCCACTCTTCTAGTCCTTCGTTTTTCCTCTCCTCATATTAACTGTGACTCCTCCTGCTCCCAGCAGAGAAGGAGGATGTCTCTGTTGTTGTTTCCGTTGCTTTGTTTGTGTCTCGGATGGTTTGGACAAATGGAGGCGGACCTCCGGTGCCGGGCCCGCCCCTCTGAACCCCCACGTCCACGTGGCGCTGCTCTTCTCTGCAGACCTGTTCATCGAGCGGTTCTGCATGACGGGGGGAAGCAGTCCCATTGGCTACCTGAAGGCCTGGCAAACCAACCTCTACCTGTCCGCTGACGCCGACAAGGTCCGGGAGGCGCTGGCTGAAGGTGAGGCCCCCTCCCCCCCCCCCTCATCCCTCCCCCCCCTCATCCCTCCCCTCATCCCTCCCCCCCTCCACCACACACACACACACACACACACACACACAGATATACCGGCGTGATGATTTGTGTTCCTCGATGGATTCCCGCGTGTCATCATCTGAATACACGTAGATGTTTTAAACCCCAGATGTTACCGGGCAGACGGGGCGCATTGGTTGGAGCAGAACATTTCATGCTCATTGTTACTGCTGTACAAAAGGTAAAGAGCAGATAGTGAAATAGAACGCTGCAAAAAAGAACTTCAGACCAAAGGGAAACCAGACTTCTTGATTTTCTAGTAATTAGGAACCAGAAAAATCAGTTATCTGTTCACTTGGAGGCTTTTTGTCTCACATATTGTTAATTATGAGAAGTTAAGTTAAGGGACATGAAAGGTTTCACGTTACAAAGGAATGTTTCTGTTTCAAATTGTGATCCAACAATCTGTCAGTCGCATGAAGTGAAGTCTATATTTGGGATTATTTAAAGATTAGTGAAATAAAGTGAACGTGTCCGTCCACTTATTATCTAACCACCATGTGACGGTCTGCAGGATAGAAGCTCTCTAGAGACTGATGTCTGTGTTCATGTTCAGGCATCGCAGCAGCCACCATGTTTATGACGGAGAAGCTGACGGAGGTGTCGGAGTCCCAGCTCAGGGTGGCCTTCGACGGAGACGCCGTCCTCTTCTCCGACGAGTCGGAGCGCATCTTCAAGGCTCACGGGCTGGACAAGTTCTTCCAACACGAGCAGGACAACGAGGACACGCTACTAGATCACGTAAGTGTTCTAGTGGGTTAAAAGTATTTCATGCTAGTTTATGTAATCAGTACATGTTGGCTTTCACTGCTCCTTCGTGACGATCATCTCCTCCGGCACGGCAGGGCCCCCTGAAGGGCTTCCTGGAAGCTCTGGGGAAGCTCCAGAAGAAGTTTTACGCCAAAGGCCAGCGCCTGGACTGTCCCATCCGAACGTACCTGGTCACGGCTCGCAGCGCGGCCAGCTCCGGGATCCGGGCGCTGAAGACGCTCAGGGCCTGGGGCCTGGAGATCGACGAGGCCCTGTTCCTGGCGGGGGCGCCCAAGGGCCCCATGCTGGAGAAGATCCGGCCCCACATCTACTTCGACGATCAGATGTTTCACGTGGAGGGCGCGGCCGAGATGGGCACCGTCGCCGCCCACGTGCCCTACGGCGTGGCGCAGAAACACAACCAGCCGCAGAAACCCGGCGCCAGGAAGTAGAGGGCGGGACCTCAGGCACTCAGATGCCCCTCCTCCCCCCCTCCCTCCTCAGGGGAGCGAGGAACATCACAACGGCCAAATGGAGCTGAGAGGCGTCAGAGGGCATGCGAGGAAGAACTCGCACTGAGTTGAATGTGGCGACGTTTGTTCACGGTGGGAAGCGGGTCGGCTCCACCTTCACGCTGGCAGGTGTCAGATGAAGGATGGCCACAGTCTTACATTTCAAACCCAAAGCTTAAGTGTTTTGTCAAATCTTGGTGGATTTTCGAAGGTGCTCGGTGATCTTCTCCAGCGTGTCACCAACAAATGAGCCGAAAGCACAATGCGGATCTTTTAGAAGGTTGAAGGTTAAAAGTTAAACGGACAAAGAGATGAAAATCTCTCAATATGTGATGCGTTTTTTCTCTAAGAAAACAAAACACCTGCGCTTTAAATGCATCATCAGGAAAGTCACAAGGTGAAGTGTCAGTGATTCCGCACAACGTGTTGTGTGTTACTGGAGATAGAAAAGCCGTACGTTTCAGTCGGGGCCTTCGTTTCAGTGAAGACGCCGTTCTCAGCCCGTCGGGTGGATCGATAAAAGTTCAGCACAGACGTTTATAGACTTTTGTCACACTTGTTAAAAAAATGGGAGTCCTACAACACAGTTGAGGGAAGAAAAGCGCTGAAATCTAGAGATACTCAAAGCAGTAGCATGCAAAAGCGAGATGTCTACGATGAAGTACATAATAAAGTGTTATATTTTATTTACAACATCGCGGCTCGGGCTACATTTTGCACCACGTGAGACTAAGCAAAGTTGTATCGGTGCTTCAGCGTTCCGGTGTGTATAACAAGCAGACGCTCTTATTGCCGCAGGGTGTTCTCGTTGGTGATATTTCTGGC
Organism: Gasterosteus aculeatus; assembly: GCF_964276395.1. Taxonomy (NCBI): domain Eukaryota; kingdom Metazoa; phylum Chordata; class Actinopteri; order Perciformes; family Gasterosteidae; genus Gasterosteus; species Gasterosteus aculeatus. Next base: position 16,629,176 of record NC_135697.1, on the reverse strand, counting down.
ATCAGCAGCGAGGGCCTCAACCGGCAGCCGTCTTCACGCCGCCGCCCTCTGCTGTCGCGCCTCTGCTCAGCCGCCATCGAAACGCTTCCACCGATAAAACTGCATCCGACCTTCAATTCTGACCTTTTGATATTCGTCTTTCGCTGACGAAACGGCCTCTTGGTAAATGAACCCACGTCACGTCACTGTGACCAGCGATCAGCCAATTTAACTTCACGTTGAAGAGATGTGGAGTCTTTGGGCAGAATGAGGTCCGTTTGGACTTTATATTCAGAAATAAATTAATGAAGATCCCACAAAAGAAAGATAAATAACAAGTCCATAAACACTAATGTAGTGTCTTGCTTTACACGGATTGTGCACTTCTTCACTCTACCATTGAGTGGCAGCACTTGAATGATAAATGACCTTCTGCAGCTGCATTCACATGTTTTTATTTAGGTATTAGTGTTGGGAAATCCTCCCATGTTATAAACGTTGTCTAGAAACAAATAAATTAAATATTTTCCTCTTCACGTCTTCTTTGTTTCCTTTCTCTGGGCTCAAAATCTCACTCTTAACTTGCCAAACCTTCTCAAAAGGCAGCATCATATCTCCACCCCCACGACCCCTCCCTCATTCGCAGTGATGGAGATGTTAATGTTCCCGATCATGCCGAACTTAATGGCCTCCTCCCCAAAGGCGCCGAGACATCCAGCGCCGGTCCACCTGGAGCCGGCCCGCAGAGACCGCGTGATGGATGCGCGTCCTCGTGGATTTGATAAGCTCACACAGCGGCGAGCGAGCGAGGCCGGAAAGATACGACGTGAGCAGCTGCCAAGCCCCCAGATGTTAATGACACACACACACACACGCAGGCGGCATCTATACAGAGACAGTAACCATCAGTCTGAATGGAGGGTGTTGTAAGAAGATGGCTTCAATACGGCGGATTGAGGCCACGACCCTCCAGCATCCCGGCCGCTCGGTAAATGCTGGAAGGTGTTCAGGCGAAGAGGAGAGGAGAAAATGAATTGCGGATCCGTGGATGTATTTTCCATCCAGGCGTCACACCTTGTGTTCCTCTGCCAGGCATCGATCACAAGACCCTCATGAGAGGAGTCGTACAGGTGGATGGAAGGGAAAGTTATTCCTTCCTCTGACTACAATTGATTAGATTTTACTTCATTATCCCAGGGAATGAAAAAAAGCAAAAAGGCCGATGTGAAGAGCTAAGTTTTTCCTTCTGCCCGGTCACAAAGCAGAGCGGAGGGAAACGAAGGGATCAGGGATCTTTTCTTAATAACCTCGCCCGTGCACGTTAAGCTCAAAACAAACAGCTGTGGTTTATTAGTGTTTTTCCGTGTTTTCTGTATATTTTTTGCTCTATCAGCCCCTCCTGAATTTGAATGCTGTGCCATGAAGATGTAGCTCTGACAGAAGCATCGTGTGCGCGTCGTCTCACAGAGGCCCTTTGGTCTCATTCAAACTGCTAAAGCAGTGAAGAATGAAAAATGAAAAAAAAGCTGCAATTCCAATTAAGTTCAGCCTCATTAATCTCTATTGATCTCACTGCTGGAGATGATTCTGCAATAAGGAGACAATACACAGTAGGTTACTTTCACGCCTGAGACACATAAAAACATCACAAACAGGATCTTTGAAGGCCGGATTCTTCGCTGGTATTTGGTTCAAGTCCAACGTGGTTCACAGACCCCAGAGAGCTTCTCTCCTACATTGTGAACCACCGGGTACCAAACCAACGCGATGCTAATCTCTGTCTCAGTCTGACTTTTTCACGTCGCCACCGCTGCCCGCCGGCTCCAAACGACGACCTCAGAAAAGCGAGAAAAGCTGCAGCAGTTCGTTTGAAAATAACAGAAGTATTTCTGCCCAATTTCACCGGATTAGTGGAATCTCCCTTAAATCTCCGTATACGTTTTTTGTCTTTTACATAGTTTCTTCCGGACTCAGGCCCCCGTGTCGGTATCCATGGCAACAGAATAAGGCTGTCCCTCGAGAGAGATAAGAGGAGAGATGGGTACACGGAATGTGTGTCTGTGTGTTTATAAGGTAATAAACCAAGGAATGGCCTTTACAAAATCTATTTAGCCACCAATACAACTGTGTTTCCATGGTTACCTTATCCAGGATGTTGAAAGGCGGAAAGGGAGCCAAAGGAGGGAAACAATGATAAGAGTGAGTACATTGAGGGGAAAGAAATAAAGACGGGAAAATGGTGGGAGAGCCTGGAAACAGAAAACTGCGAGGAAAAGACAGCGGACAGGAAATCAAAAGGAAGAAATAAGCAGCGTTTTTAATAGGATTATAAATCAAAGTTCCTACAGGACCGACCACAAAAACAGCTGCATACTGAGTCGCCTGAAAGCGGGATGTTGCTAAAATCAAATAATTGTTTTTCCAAAAATCGCAAGCTCTAAAAAAGAGGTTAAATTGACTTTAATGAATAGTGTCAGTGTAATTATTAAGAGCAGATGGCATGAAAACAAACCCTCTCAGGCACATTGATTAACTGCTATTCACCGTTCATCTCTTGTGGCACAATTAAAAAGAGGAATTAAAGTAGCATGATTTGTATCTCCTGATTATTATTGTTTTATGTCCCAAATGCATGATGTATGCTTTGTGCTTTGGAGAATGACAAAAAAACAATTGTTCCTCTGATCAGTGTGTTTATTCTGAGTGCGGCTGAATCTCAGAGGAGAAAAGAGCCCTTTGCATTCGATGCGTCACAACTGTGATTATGTTTTAAATGTGAAGCGCTGGAGTCACACACCAAAAAAAAGGGCAAAAGAACACGCCGGCCTCCGGAGGAACGAAGCATGAACTCCACTCTGAGGCGCCGCGCTCATGGCTGAAATGATGGAGACCACTCAGGATGTTCCTCTGTCACGATTTTGCACTCATAATAAACTGATCTGAATATTTGTAACTACAGTGTTGGTGTTGAGCAGCATCACCGCTCTGATGCGTGGTCGCCGTGATCACCGATCAGAGAGACGCTGATGCCCTCAACGTGCACAGATTAGAGCTCTCTGCATGTGCGTTGGTGTGTGTGAGCACACAATAGCGCCGGATGTTTCTCTGAGCTTTTGTTTGGGTGTGTGTTGCGGATCTTGTGTGTGTGTGTGTGTGTGTGTGTGTGTGGTCTGACAATTAGGGAGGAGACTGACAGAATGGATTTCCTGTCGGAGCAATAAGAAGACACAGTCCCTCAGTGCACAAAAAGACACTTAACACACACATTTGTTTTTCGCTGTCCTTGTGAGGACCGATGCTGAGCTGAGAAGTGGACAAAAGCTAAAATTTCTTCATGCAGAGCAAATATTCCAAACTTTTAAAATGCAACTCCTGGCGTCCTGTTTGCTCCTCACTGAGGATCCGGTCACACGAGGGAACTAAAACAAGACCGCGAGGGAAAAGATGATGTCGCACACACAGAAGAATCCAACGCGAGGCCCCTTCACCACCTGTATACACACACGCACACGGACACGCACAGAAGAGAAAACTCACCGAAGTCGGTCTCTGAATGAGAACGTCAACAGCGGCTGCGTTGCCTGGCAACGCTGCGTAATGGTGGCGTGTGAGGACGGCGGGCTTCCTCCGGTGCTTCAGCCTGTGTGGACGGTGGGTGTTTTTTTTAGTGGTGTTTTTTGATAATAATTAATCATTAATAACGTTTTATACATTTTGCCCATCAACATTTAATTCATTTACCATCACTTCTTCATCTGTTTCCCTCTCATTTCATTGGGAAATATAGTAAAGTAAAATATCCCAAACAAACCAAAATTGCATTATTAAAATACCAAATCATACAGCAGCATCCTCACACCACACTTACTCTTTGAAAGATGTTTAATTTGAACAACAGCGTAATGACACAGTTGTATTATATCGTAATAGACGAGCTTCTTTGTCCTTATAGAACAATTCTTTTAATTCAGATTTCGTAAATTGATCCATCTGCTGGGAGATAAAACAAAGTGAGGAGGATGTAAATCATTCATTTACATCCTCCAGGTCCTCCTCACTCCTCCACTGCCACGATGCGTCTTCTCTGTCCCAGAGGTCCACCAGGCAGTACGGGACCCACACACACACACACACACACACACACACACACACACACACACACACACACACAGCGGATGGGCCGACAATGAGAGGATTTGCTGCATCGGACAAACGCCGTCACTCTCTGCGCTAGTGAGGTCAGCGCGGTGACCCCCCCGCTGTGCTTGTAGAGCAGATGGTCGGTGTGTGTGCTGCTTCTTAGTCGCGTGTGGACGTGTTTTCGTTCTGCAGCTCCACGCAGACCCTCAGTCCGTGTAAATTGGGGCCTTTTTTAATTTACTGTAAGCAAGTTGCACAATTAGAAGCTTCACTCGGCTTGACTGAGCCCCGACAGACGCTGTCATGCGTTGCCTTTATGGTCCAAGCCGTGCACAAAGAAAGCTGACACATGGTGTTGCTGCGCACACAAGTTGGTTTTGAGCCTCTATTATTGAACACCTTCCAGTGTCAATAATGCAGCGCATCCCGCCTGTGTGGGTGGAACACGCATGTACCTTGAGACAGTCGAGACGCGTCGACCAGCAGCGCGTTCATGGCGATCGCTCCGATGCTCCTGGAGTTTGATACTCCTCAACGCCGAAGGCCCGCGTGTCATGACGTGTGCGTTTCACGCCAAACCCGCCTGGCGACAGCCCGAGCTCGTGCCGCCTCTGACGGCCTGTGGGAACCATCCTCTCCGAGGCCGGAGTGCCGCTCTCAGCGCCGCAGCGGCGTCCGCTTGTCAGTACTTCAAATCTCTGTTCCAGAACACTCGGGTTGGACCTTTCGAAAACGCGTCGTGGCGGCAGCGCCATGTGAGCCTGGAATGGAACGGAATGGATTCAGATCCTGTGAAACTACGTCACTTTGCCGACGTGTGCAGATGGTGGGAACACGAAGCGCGCGCGGCGTGGATGTTGAAACGCTGTTTGGCCTCTGCTGATAAATCAATGATGACTGCGTGCCATCGTCCCCGCCCTCCCCGGCAGCACAGCGCTTCCCCGGCGCAGCTTCTATATTTAGATGCAGGACCCAGAATACAGTAGCGGAGTAATCAGCCCCGTCCTGTGTGAGCGATGAGCTGCTGGCGGCCGGCCTCCTTTCAGAATCGACAGACAATTAGTCGCACACGAGCAGGAACGCAGGCGCGGGCCCACGGAGACGTGGACGTCATGCCTTCGCCAGTCCCTCAGCCCAACCGTCGCAAGTAAACGGCTAACTTTAGCCTTTAGCCTAAGCTCCTGCAGTATGAGCCCTCAAACAGGCCTTTAAAAAAGCCCCAAATGACCTCACGTTTATTCCCACAATCCTCTCAGGCCTCGTTTGTCAAAATAAAGTCTGTATAATTAAGGGGAAAGAATTAAATCCCAAATGAAATAAACATGAAACAAACACGAAACAAATCCTATAAAAAATAATAGTAATAATAACTCTAATAACAAAAATGTATGTATTTGTATATTATATTATAATATAATAATATATATATTTTTTTCAGACACTGAAAATGTTCTTTTTTATATTAGACACACTTGTTCTTATTCACAATCACAGGAGTGAACACAATCTCGCATTGGGCTTCTGCTATCTGAGCACAGAAACACTGTTGGGTGGAGTCAAACCGACAGTCATCTCCTGTTTGCTCTGACTCACACAGACAGTTAGCCTCCACCCCCCCCCCCCCTCCTTCCCCTCCGCCTTCCCCACCCCCTCCACCTCCTCCGCCTCCTCCTGTCCTTCCCTCTCAAGGACCCAGTCCCAAACCCCACCAGGAGGCCTGAACACTTATGTGCAAGTGATCATGTGAAACGTATTATTATATAATATATATTATTATTATTAATATATATTATTATTGTTATTGTATACATTATTATATAATATATATATTATTATTATTAATATATTATTATTATGTATATTATTATGATTCTAAACTTGAGTGCAGTATTTACTGAGGTAACAAATCCAGCAACCAGTGTGTCGCCCCCTGCTGGTCATTAGAGAGATTGCAGGTTTGAGGCAGCTCTGCATGGCGGAAAGGGACGACCCATCGTGACGTCACACATTTCTTTAAAAAAGACGAAGAGGAGCCACTCCGGTAATTACGCGTATGACTTGTCGGTCTGTAGATTCATTGATAACTATGCGCATTGATTTTCCGCGTGTTAACTGTTGTTTGCTCTCTAATAAGGCTCCTCCCCACATGTCCGGAGGTTCGATATCAGACCAATCATGTGTCGCGTCGCATTCTTCACGCGAGAAAGTTCCAGCTAATTAAGGCGCCGAGAGAACAAATTGGAAACGTTTGACCTCCTCCGGCTTAAAAATAAGTCCCACCCAAAGGACGGTTGCCAGAAGCGCACAAGGGGACGTCCCCATTTCCAGCGCACGCATGTGTGCGCACGTGATAATTACTGCAGTGCAGAGGCTAATTGGGCCAATGCGTGTGAACTTATTAGAACGTCTCCCTGCTGGTATCCGTTTCTAATCTGGGGCTCATCTGTTGGAAGCGGAGGTGTCCTCCTGGGGGGCAGAGGAACGGTTCTCAGGTAACATCCAGAGGTGCGGAGACGTCTGTGACGGCTGAACTTCCTCTTTCTGTTCCAGGCGCCTCACACAGAAAAAAAAAATGTCAAAAACTTTGTTAGATGTTTAACTGTTTACGGGAAACACATGAAAAAGGCCACTGGCGCCTACGGGGGCCGAAGGGGCCTGAATCAAGGATGATTATTGACTTCTGGCAAAGACTCAGATGCTCTGGTTCTTCTCCAATCGCTTACTGTGTGTGTGTGTGTGTGTGTGTGTGTGTGTGTGTGTGTGTGTGTGTGTCTAAGCCGTTCATCGGAGGATGTCTTCTACTCCATGAACCCAATGAGAAGGAAGCAATCAGCTAAAGGGCGAAACAACCTTCCGCACAACAACAATGCAACACGGGCCGGCTGTGACCTTCAGCCATTGTGTGTATGTGTGTGTGTGCGTGCATTTGTGTGTAGGCTACTTGAGGCCATATCATGCAAACAATAGATACACAAAATAGGACCATCAGCCAAACATCCAGAGCGTTGTTTTTTTTTCTTTATGAAAGTCATTATTCATTCGGAGAATAAGTCGAACCATGTGGGTGAAAATCCAATTTACCAGAATGGGAAAGAAGGTGGAAAAAGACAAAAGGGGGACTGTAGATAATTGGGGGGAGAGCGAAAGCCAAAGGGTGAGAGGGAGACACAAAACAGGCGAGGTGAGAGAGGAAACAGGGGGGTAACAGAGTTATCTGTGACAGGGGGAGAAAAGGACGATGACGATGATGAGATGAAGAAAAAGGAGAAGAAAGGAGCACCCAGTGGCTGGGCAGGGGAGGCAGGAGAGGCAGGAGAGGCAGGAGAGGCAGGAGAGGCAGGGGAGGTAGGGGGGGCAGGAGAGGCAGGGGAGGCAGGAGAGGCAGGAGAGGCAGGAGAGGCAGAAGAGGAGAGGCAGAGGAGGCAGGGGAGGCAGGAGAGGCAGGGGAGGCAGGAGAGGCAGGGGAGGCAGGAGAGGCAGGAGAGGCAGGAGAGGCAGAAGAGGAGAGGCAGAGGAGGCAGGAGAGGCAGGGGAGGCAGGAGAGGCAGGAGAGGCAGAAGAGGAGAGGCAGAGGAGGCAGGAGAGGCAGGGGAGGCAGGAGAGGCAGGGGAGGCAGGAGAGGCAGGAGAGGAGAGGCAGAGGAGGCAGGGGAGGCAGGAGAGGCAGGGGAGGCAGGAGAGGCAGGGGAGGCAGGAGAGGCAGGAGAGGCAGGAGAGGCAGAAGAGGAGAGGCAGAGGAGGCAGGAGAGGCAGGGGAGGCAGGAGAGGCAGGAGAGGCAGAAGAGGAGAGGCAGAGGAGGCAGGAGAGGCAGGGGAGGCAGGAGAGGCAGGAGAGGCAGAAGAGGAGAGGCAGAGGAGGCAGGAGAGGCAGGGGAGGCAGGAGAGGCAGGGGAGGCAGGAGAGGCAGGAGAGGCATGGGAGGCAGGAGAGGCAGGGGAGGCATGGGAGGCAGGAGAGGCAGGGGAGGCAGGAGAGGAGAGGCAGGAGAGGCAGGGGAGGCAGGGGAGGCAGGGGAGGCAGGAGAGGCAGGAGAGGCAGGACAGCGGATGTCTTTTCCCATTGATACGGATCCGTGAAGATGGAGCAGAAAAGGTGAGATGAAAAAACAACATACAGGGTTAGAAGACAAACGCAGAGGTTTAAACATAAAGTTTACAGTCAAAGCAGCAAAATGCATTCTGACGGGAGGCAGAGGCCCCTCAGCCAGACGTGAGGAGAGTAAATAATTGAGGCGGTAAACGAAAGGATCAGGGAGCAGATCGGCAGGTGTTCCTCCTCTTCTGTGATCCCTCCTTCCCTCAGTGGGAAGCTGAGCGGAGGAATCAGAGGATGACTCATCCACCTCGGCCCACTTCCTCCTCGTACCTCTCCTAAAAAAAAATTGCACCGTGGAGGAAGTGAAATTCCGCAGCGAGGCATCCAGACGCCGCGGGTGTTTAACTGATGCTGCGAGTGAGCGCGGCCCGGAGTATATTTGCATCCTTCCCGGTGCCACTCGGGAGCGCGCCGAGGCAAAGGGTGCATTACTGCCCATCTATAATTGATGTGTCACGTTCCCCCCACCGTGTAAAGGGACACTCCGGACCCTCCAGATTGAATCAAATGGCATGCGCTTGCTATCGCCGGTCTTTATCTACACATTGCAACGCCCTCTGGGGCAAACTGTGACGCTAGAAGTGAAAGAAGGTTCCCACAACCCTGCAAATGCATAAACCTCAATGTATTTTATTTGGTTTTAAAATGCATCAGCACCTGAGGACCATAAACCGCTTTGCAGATATACACATAGTATATATTGCACATATACACCAAAATATTCCAATATACTTTTACTTTTATTGGATTACTGCTTTAAGAAATGTAAAAAGATCTGACTTTCATTGTCATATTTGAGTCTTTTTATAGGTTTATTGGTTGATTGAAAAGCCTGGGAAACGTTTAAACTAACTAAAATATCTACCTTGTAGTCTGGAAGGTGAGTTTTAGTGTATCCACCCAAATCCATGCTGTTAAGATATTATAACATGTACAATACACATAATAAGGTGACTAAAGATGGAAAGTCTTTAGAGGGACTTTGATCAAGTACAACATTTGGATGTTTGCTGTTGTTCACGCGCACACTCATTGTGTCAGGGGCGTGTGGGTGAGTGCGCACGTTGCCAAGGCAACAGACAACCGCATCCGCCCAGCGACACGCGCCTCCCAAACCAGCAAAACACGCACGCGCACGCTGGCATCACTCTGGCGTCTGGTGTGTGATCAACTGTCGGCGACGGTGCTCGTTAGTTCTATTGTGGGGAAACAGCTGGACGAGCCGCCGTCACAGCTTTCAATCGCAACGCGCACATTTAGAAAGAGGCGGCGTGTGTGGTGTTTGTTACGTCGTGGTCGTTTTCAACGCGCTGCGGGAACAATGCGAGGCTTCAGCTGAATGTTCACACGATCCACGTGTTCTTGAACCATAAATAACAAATGACGTAAAGCGTTGGACATCATGATGTGAGCCCGTCTTCCCTTTTCGTTCCCCAGGTGTGTCGGCCTTCTCGCTGGCCTCGCTTTGTCTCGTTAATCAGCCTCTCTGGTGTTGTGGGCTTCATCACTTCGGCCTCAGAAGGTCAGCCGGCTTCCCCTCGGCGGCCTCTGCTTCAGACGTCGTCGCCTCCAGCTGCCGAGTCTTTTTCAAGGCTGAGAAGAGAAACCTTGAGAAGATTAAAACCATGTTGATCCATTTCTGTGATGTGGACTTTTTCCTTCTTTTGCATTAAACCAAGCGTTTATGTGCTCGTAGCGAAAATGAACACTTTTCGTGCACCCGCCTTCGTTTGAAGGGCGACACTCTGCATCTGGGCACCAAACGCTCTGCTTCGTTAGCGGAACGCACAAAGAAATGCGTTCACCTTGGTCTCCAGAAGACCTTGGACCATCTGCCAATTTCATGATTGGGTTACGGTGCGCCGACCGGAGAGCCATCTCCTGCAGAGGGGCTCCTGAAGGAGGGAAACGGTCTCATTCGGCGCGGCCCGTTTTCCTTCTCCTCCTCCTCCTCCTCCTCCTCCTCCTCCTCCTCCTCCTCCGGGGAGAACTCCGGTTCCTTGACGCGAGGTATTCCACGCTGGTCGGCTGGAAGACAAATGTCGAGGACAAATGTCTCGTGTGCGTAGCCGAGACGCTCTTCAAGGACGGCCGTTCATCATGGTCACGGGGGCCCAGCAGAAGTCCTGCAGCGCTGATCTCACAGGTGAGAACATCCTCTCCTCGAAGGGGGGGGGGATTAAGTGGGAGCATCACAGCGGGCCGCCGGGTGCGTTTAAGCCGTCTCCGTCTGGCTGGAGTGTTTAAGCCAGTGGAGTAATGCACCACTGAGACTGGGAATCAGTGAGACATTACCAGAGAGAGTTTATGTGTGTGTCATGGTGGTGAAATGTGCCGGAGGGACGTACAACAGGCGAGGTTTACATTTCATGTCAATGCATCACCTCCCTATATGCAATTGCAAGAGTTAACACACATATATTTTCATATGTGCTCAATAAATAATGAACAGGTGAGTTTAAGGCTTTCGTTCATCTCACATGCTTTTCATCAGCAGATGCAGTTTGCGTGTTGTCGTGATTTTCTGACTCTTTAGCACCATGTATGTTTCCACCACCGAAGACCCTTCGTGCTCACGATTCTCGTTTTAAATCAATCTTCTTTTTAATCTAATAGCACAACACAGTGCATTCATACATCAATCCGTCTGAAGCGGGTCACGCGTGACCCCGACGTGCACTCCGTGTAGTTTTGCGACATGTGGGTTTGTGTGCGTCTCTCCTCTTTTGAAACGATATCTGCTGTTCGTCGAGCTCCCCTGCAGAGCGCGAGTCACTGCTGGATACGCCGCTGAGGTTCAGGTCCAACGCGGCCGCCATTGTCTGCCCTGAAAAGGCAAATATCCGGTTACACGTCCAGCTCGTTCACTGGGTTTCCACGTGTCATGGAGCTCGGGTCAAACAAAGCAATGGAAAATGCTCTGAATGGTTGAATAAACGACGAACAAACTACAGTTATTAGTTCATTTCCTGTGGCCGTTGTATCGCAGCAGTAAAAACAAACCTGTATCCTAGCAACACGACGGCTGGGATGCAAACCATACGCTGAATGCTGGACCTCAACAATCAGCCTTCGAGGGCTTTGAGAACACGCTCGAGCACACGATGTCATTTAGACCTTCCTGATTTGTCTTCTCCTCCTCAAGGCACCTTCAGGTGCTTTAGATGAGAGTCGTACGAAGCAGAATTTTTCCACGTTCGTTAAATTCCGTCCTCCGCCAGAGAAAACATCCACCGGCTGTTTTGATGTGGCGCAGTGAGCAGCGGGCAGCTCTGTTGGGTTTAAACACGTTGGCATCAACAACAACTCACCCTAAAAAAAATTCAAATACAGTGAAAACACATTTTTTTACATCAAAAACCTAAATGTTGCTTCATCAAAAGATGTTTGTCAATGATCACAGTGAATGATCTTTTACTACAATCTTTAAACAAACACACTGGGCTCATTTTCTATTATACATCAACCCCAACATCTCATCACTAAAAGAAACAAGTACAATATCGAAGGTTTCCTCCCACAGATGTTGCTGTTTACTTGTGAATTCCTGTATTTAAACGCCCGTGAGAACCTCGGAGGTGAAGGACATCGAGAACCTCAGGAAACCAAAACACTCGACCACCAGCGGATGACGAAATGTCCTCATTGAGAGGATCCGGCCGCTTCATCCAGAGGTGGAAGCGTTGGCGGCGCCGCTGGGCTCTGGGGGAGTGGAGCTCCATCGTGCGCGCCGGCCTTTCTGGTCCTTCTAGAATGCTGGAATGAAGGTGGTCTTTCTGGGCCGCCGTGTGTCCCACAGTGGCCGTCCCGCCCGGGGGAGGAGGAGGAGGACGCCGCCACGCGACCGCTGCGCTGTTACGCAAGACCGGAGAAAGTGCAACAGCAGCGTTGAACCCGCGTGCTCGGAGGAGGGAAAGTGCCAACAGTACACAAAACGCCCGGAGAGACAGAGAGGGGGGGTGAGGGGGTGAGGGGGTGAGGGGGGGGGGGAGGGGGGGGTAATCCAATCACATCAGCGTCCTCATTCACAGGACAGAGAGACAGTTATGAACAACTAATGAAATAAGCAAGAAGCTGAGTCAGATATGTGTCCCTGTCTCACCTTCGGTGATACAACAGAGGGGTGAGACGAGTCGGGGGGAGGGGAGGGGGGGGGGGGGGGGTGGTGGTGGAGGTGTGTGGGTGGAGAGCACACCACGAAAAACGAAGCAGGACACCATGTTCCTCCGCTACAGTAACTCCTCCACTCCTTTCGGGTCGCAAGGTCACGGAAATAGAAGACGAGAGAAACTCTCGCATAGCAGCTTCCCATCCGCTCGGATCCCTGCGAGCTGAAGAGAGCACGCGTGACCACGCACACGCACACGCACACGCGCCCCGGCAGGCCTCGCTCACGCAACTCTCCAAGCACCAATCATGCACACTTCCATGGACTTTGTGGAGCTAAACTTGGCCCGAACGTCGGAAATGAGAGCAGCAAAACTGTGCCAGAGCGCGGCGCAGCGTCCACGCTCCTCCGTATGGTGCACATGAAACCAATCCAAGCAGAATCAGGCGGTGTGCGTGCTTTGACCTCCTCGCCGAAGATCTTTCGCTCTCCGTGGCCTTTTACTGGGGACGTTTGGAACAGCTGGAACACCATTAACCAGTTGGTCTGGGTTCGCTCGTCATTACAAATGCAAATGTGTGCGTGTCGTCAGGCTTTTCTAGATGGTTGCCGTGGTTAAGACCAGGAGTCCTGATGTCTGCGCTCATTCCTCTGGCCCAAAGGCGCAGAGCTCTTGGGGTATGAAAGCGGTTGGATTTGGTTTGGACTGTTTTAAATCAGTCCTCGGCGGATTCTGAGATGGAATCAACGGCTTGGGACTAATCTACGTCTACGACTAATCTTACCTCCGCTAATCTGAAATGATTTGAGCGTTTTTGGACTCCCTGGAACCAGTCCGACATCAGCTTCCCACAGCGGTCTCAGGGCCTGTGAGGTGCGACCACGGCTCAGGTGGACAAGTACCTTCAGAAGTAAAAGAGCATCATGTGTGTTGTCTCGCTCTGGTTTATTATTCCAATTGTGCATCAAGAAGTCGGTGAGCAAACGCCGTGAATTAGAAAAGAAAAGTTGTTATGCTCGGCTGAGGTGCTGCTGAGGGATGAAACCTGATTGTGACGAATATACATGAATAAATCAAATGGCACATGAAGCACCTCCTCTCCCCTGAAGAGAAACAGAAAGAGTGCGTGGAGAGAAAAGGGGACTGAGATTTGTTCGTTTCACTTTTTTAAAGTAATTTAACATTTAAAAAGAAGAGTTATCACGATTATCATGATTATTATGCAATTTATTTATTTTTAAGTCTCTCTTTTCTCAAATGGCACTTTTCCTGTTGATGTTTTAGTGGGAAGTGTTGGTCACTGAGCTCCTCACATATTAAGAACAAAGAGTGAAACTTACTTTCCAAATATTGGATCAAATTGCAGATATACAACACATTTAGGGTCTTGAGTGGAAATCCTTGTCAAATCTGCATCACATGGATGGAAACCTTTTATTTGCATGTCACAAATAGTCCGCTTGACTATTTTATATTTCCATTTCCGTGTCGTTTTGATGAAGATAAACCACCAGTCATATCATGCCTGTGACCTCTGCGCCACCTCCATCTGCACCACAAAGAGCCCCAATGTGGCGCTGCAAATCACATTAGCACCCACTCAGCACGGAGCGCCGTCGTTCTGTGTGACACACACACGCATGTGCGCCTTAGCTTTCTGCAGCGAGAGGGGGAGGAGGGGGGGGGGAGAAAGAGAGGGAGAGAAATAAGAGGAGGGCTGTGCGCAACGTCGGTGCCAATAGGCTCAGCGCTGTCTAATTAAAACCCTACCACGTAATACCCCCCCCCCCCCCCCCGGTTTAAATCCACCCCACCGGGGCGCTCAGCATCTAAACACACACCGTCCCAATCGCCCATCGCGTCCCGACCGCCGGAGGAGAGGAATCAGCCCCAACGACACCGCTGCCTCCCGGAGACATGGTTCGCAGGGCTCGGCTGCCGTAGCCAAAGGACCCCAGCCCCCTCCTCCTCCCCCACACTCCCCCACTGCATCGCCCCCCCCCCCCCCCCCCCCCCCCTCCCCTCCTACTCTGCCAGTCTGCGTGGAAGGAGGAGAAGCAGCAGCAGCAGCAGCAGCAGCGGTGAAGCAGAAGGAGGATCCGGCATCAGCGGCACCGCGGGGAGAAGAGAGCGTCTGCAGCCCGAGACGAGCATCCGATAGCCGGTCACAAGTCCCGCACACCGGCCCCCCGCTGCACCGGAGGACGGAGACCATCCTCCCCGCGACAGACGCTGCCTCGGCTGCATCGGGTAAGGGCAGAAGGGCGGAAGGGTGGGGGGGCATTCGTGTAGTACAACGCAGACGTTTAGCCCTCCTTGACGATGCGCGCTTTACGCAACGCCGCCGCGGGTGTCGCGAGGGTCGCGTCGGGGGGGCTTCTGGAGACGCGACGCGGGCGCCTTTGCCCGCATGTGTCGGATTGTGTTTGGGGGACAGGAACCGGCCGATGGGACCTGAACCCGCCCCGCGGGACTCCTGCGGGGGTCGTTCGGTCGCGTTGAGACAGACGCCGGTGCTGCGGGTTGATCATCTGCTTGGATCGAGTAAGTCAAAAAAAAACCCGGAGCCGCTCTTCCGCGCGGGCCAATAGGATGAGAGTATTATTTATTTCTTTTATGAATGACGCGAACGAGGATGGATGCGCGTGGTGCTGCTCTGTGCCTCACGGCCACGAGGAGCATTCATCTCAATGACAACTAGGAAGAGAAGAATCGGACCCTCGGAGTCGCCTCCTTAATTCGACCTTCTCGGAATTACGAGCTACGTGAATTCTCTTTGAGGAATGTGGGTCATTTTACGCAGCGGTGGTTCCTCTTATAGCAACAATCAGGCTGTAACTTTGTAAAGATGTGCCTTATGCATCAGAAGAGTAGGATTACTACAATGTGAGCAGAGTCAAAGTTGTGTTGCTGTAATGCAGCGTGTGCTCTGTCCTCTCAGCTCCGCATCGCGTGCGTCTTGTGCCAGATGTGGAATTTTATCTGAAGTGGAAATCTCTTCTCGTTGGCAGTGGTTTTGTGGTCAATAAAACAGGAGGCAGCTGGGGGGGGGGGGGGGGGGGGGGGTGCATGCACCGTGACACCTTCAATCCCTCACCAGGTTGTTTTGGGACTTCTCTCCTTTTCCCTCAGACGACGAGAAGAAGAAGGAGAAGAAGCTTCACCTCTTTTTCTTCCCCATATGCCACCCAGCTGCGTCCGCACCACCCAGTCAGATCGAACTGGTTCCCGTCCTGTGCAGAGAGTCAGCTTACCCGACCCCTGCGGGGATGTTGGGAGGCGTCACGTGAAAGCCAGTTGGGGGGGGTGAGAGGTCAACGTGGCCGTCATTTGGGGGTGACCCTGGGGGGGGGGGGTGTAATGGTCACGTGGGGCACGGCGGCCCCCGAACAACTTGATCCATATTCAGGGGAAGATCGCTCCACTCGGCCCCATCGGGCTGATGTTTTGGTCTGGAAGGAGCGGGGCTTAGCCTTCACGTGCTAACGCTAGCGGTTACATAAGGAAGATGAATGTGTAACGGGGTGTTTCTCCCTCCCGCCTGCACACACACACACACACACACACACACACACACAACTTGTATACGCACACATCTGAGCAGATGTTAACCCTGAGGTGTTAAGCCCCAAGCTGAGGTGTGTTTCATTGACTCCGGTGCTGTGCGATGCACTTCTTGCAGCCGGGTGTTTTCTCACACAGGTGACCTTGCCCTCGTACGTCACCGCGGCGGGTTTGCCCCCCCGACCGCTTGTTTGCGCACAACCCCCGAGAGTCACTTTGGAATAAGGAGTCTTCCTCGGGCCGCTGGTGGATCACGGGATGGAAGCACATGGCGGCTCGGCCTCTTGGCTTTCTCGCTCTTTGTCCTCCAGAGAGACAAGTGAAACCTTTGAATGCTCCCGACGCTTGGAGACCTCTGAGGAGCCAGAGAGGCCCCCAGGCTTTGGGTCAGGGTCCCCCCCCCCCCCCCACACCTACTCCCCTTGCATAGGAATGCTGTTTGTACATCTTCAGGCAGCAGAGGAAGGCCAGTGGAATTCGGCCCATGGAGAGGAAACAAGTTGTGTTGCATTTGTCATTTGCCTTTTGCATTTATTTCAAATTATCTGATTTTCATCTTAAAGAATTCTAGAGAAGCTCCTCTTTAAACCTTTGCCCAGAAATGTGGTCATATCTGTCCAAAAAAGACTAAACATACACAAAACAATCTGAATATGAAAGTTGTGGAAGTGACATTCCACTTTGTTTTTGTTGCTTTTAAGGTCGAAAACATTCAAATGTTACTTATTTAATGAAAACATTTTTACTGCCCGGCTTTGGTTTGATGAGATGTTTTATTATTACAAACACCAGAAGCCTTTCTGACAGCGTCGGCCTGCAAAAAACATCCCCGCAGTGACCGAAATAGTCCCGATGACGTCAGCGCGGCGTCCTCGCGGTGCTTTCTCAGCCGTGACAAAGCTGCTCTCGAGCCACAGGAGACATTACGCGGCTGTAGCCGTCCTCATGACGACTTAAGTGGATCTCGCGTGCCCTTTTGATGCACCACAGTACCCATAATTCACGTGCCGCGGGGCATCCCGGCTTATCAGATCTTTGCCAGGGAACGAGAGAGCATCGGATCCACCTCGAAACGGAGCTCCTGCGTCCCTGTCTCCACGCGTAGGGGCCACGTGGCCCCGCCGGGGTCGACCCCAGGTCTGTGACCCCCGTCCCGTCGTGATGAGGCCCACGATGAGGCCGAGGGAGAGCGGCTGCTCCGCTGGAGGTCCCGAACCAAAGACGACACCGCCGCTCCAATTTGTGAGCACTTTGTTCGACTGAAACCCGAATCATTCAGTCACTTTTTAGGAATTATTATCGGCTCTTTTGGCTCGAATATGTAAACAAATCGTTATTGTGTTTGATGTCAATTCAAACCACATTTCTGTTTCACACCAATTGAAACTAAATTATTATTTCCATCATTATCGACCCGAGATCCTCATGGTTGCCTTGTCAGAGCAACCCGGACCATATGAGTGGAACATCTGTGTGAGCAAACCAGATGTGGAGCTTAAGCAACATGATTATTCCAATCCCCCGTCGTACGGACGACGAGCTGCTGCCAGTGAATCCAATCAAAAGACGCTGGGCCGGATTGATGTGATACAACTGCTGCGCGATTCCGCCTCTTGTCCTCCAGCAAAAGCGTCGGAAAACGAAATGAGTTGGAACGAGAAAGAGGAAAGAGCATCGAGTCGAAGCAGTGAATCGGCCCGAGGGCGAGTAAGAGAATGACGACTGATGAGGAGGTTTGAACGAACATCGGCGATTAGGAGCTCAGAATGTGGCCTAACGGGGAGAAAAGCGTGCGTGAACCACTGTGTGTGTGTGTGTGTGTGTGTGTGTGTGTGTGTGTCTTCTGATGAGACGTGTTGGAGAACACACACTCAGAAAAGAGAGGTCCTCTGTTTCGTTCCCAGCGCTCTGCTCCACGTCCTCTCCGCGGGGACGATCACGCCGGCAGTATTTTGGGATTATGAAGTGCGGTGAGTTTTATCGTCGGCGTCCTTCAGTCGGACTCAGGAGTCTGTCCACTTGCCCGTCCTTGGTCGCCCTAAACCTCCGGATGAGTGTACTAACGAGGACGCTCGGAGCGAAGCGCGGGGGGCAGGGTGGACGCAGCCTCCGTCTACGCTCCTCTCGTTCCACCTCTCCGCAGAGCCAGATTACACCTACACAAAGACACGCGGTCATGTGGTCCCAGTATCAGCGGCAGGAGGGATGTCCGTCCACTGGAATGTGACCCGTCCCGTTTCATGGGAGCCTCCTGTTTTTCCTCTTTGGCTGCTTCCCCCGATGGTTTCGACTGCGGCGACTTGTTTGTGTGTGTGCATCCTATTGATCGCTTAACTTGTCCGTTACTTTTGCTTGGTTATAGACGGCTGTCTGTAAACGGTCCTTGTGGGACATGAAAGCTTTGCTCCACCCGTTTCGGTGAAGAAAAAGGACCAGGTGAGTCTCTACCTCGGCCGCACGCATGGAGGCAGAGTGTGTTGTTTCTTCTCCCGTCCACACGAGAGTGGGGCGGCGTTTCCACGGTGACGGGGGGCGAAAGAGAACGTTCCTGTTGAAATATTACAGCAGCGTCGTACCATGACACCGTCAATTAAGCTCAGCCGTTTCCCTCTGGCCCCGACTCTCGCAGCCTCTCCGGGCAATAACAAAGGGCCGATCCGAAATAGAAAAATCAATGTGGCGCCGGCCGGCTTGGACGCGTTTACGAGCAGCTGTAATGACTGCAGACTCGTTGCTGGTGCAAAATCACGTTGCAACCTGCATCTGTGGCGCTGCTCCCCGGAGCCGGGGTCCATTAAGCGTGACGTCCGCCTCTCGGGCCCGGCGAGCGATACTCTTATTATGCAAAGCGCTGCGGTGCGTGCGTTTGTGTCTTCCCCCCCCGGTACGTCACGCACACAAACACACAGCGTGCATCCTTGAGGTTTAGAGGATTCGCTGTGGGATATCTCCACCACGCGTCGGTGCGACAGGCTCGCCTGGCGAAGGGCGAGGTCTCGCTGAGTCGGCCCTTTCGGTCGCCGAGGGTATTTTTAGACGCCGGCCTCGCGCTCGTTGCTTTCTGCCAGGTGGGATTCAGGTTGTCGTCGGAGTCGAAGATTCCCCTTCATCGTTTGACCAGAGCCCCTCACACCGCTTTCCCACGTCTCCCTCTACACCGGCGGGGGAAATCGTAACGCGCCGAGGGGGGTTTGTCGATCTCCCTCGGACGCGTCCACATTGGTTTTATCTCCACGGGGCCAAACAGCAGCGAAAAGGCCTGCTGGGGTGTTTTGGTGACGGGGACCACGTGGCCGCGCTCCAGCCGGTCCCGTTCGGTCCTGTTGCCGATTTCCTTGGCAGAAGCGGGACGGAAAGATCTGGAGCAGCGACAACGGGGGGGGGGGGGGCTCAGGCAGCGGCGCGCTCGGCCCGAGGCGTTGAGCGGAGATCAGGGGCTGTTAGGAAACGACAGAATGACTTTGCCGTCGTTTTATTTTGGCGGGGCCAGAAGGAGGAAGGACAACAGAACGGAGTCTGTCAGCGTATTGATTGCAGCTAAGGATAGAAGTATATCATGATCCTCCTTCAGCTCGCGGCATGAATAGAACTGGCGCCCCCTGAGGGGAACCCGTCGGCGCTATGGATTGGTTTAGGGGTCGGTCACACAATGTCACATAACCCGTCGATGGGAAACGTGATTTATGATTTGGTCCAAGAATAGAACTGATTTTTCAAACCAGCAAATGTCCCCGTTGACTTTCTTGTGAAAGCGGAAGCCATTGTTGGGCCCACGTGGAGACTTTGTCCTTCCTGAAAGCTTGGATTCAAATTGTTAGCTGCCTCATGAGCGCTGGCTGAAAAACAACCAGCATTAAGTTCCGTGACGGAGGATCTTGGTTCAAACTGAACAAACCTGTTCCAATCAGCTAATTGATTCCTGATTTCCACGTCGTGTGCCGCGTGCGTGCCTGTGAATGTCGCATCACCGGTGAAAACTGCTCCACTAATCTGTTTATAATCCACGGGATTACGCTGATCGCTGTTTGGGTGCCGCGGCGGTAATTATTGGACATGTTTTGTTGGCATACCTGAAAAAAGCGTCACACGCAAACACACAGGAATCCGGCTTTTATAATGAGTTACACAGCAGCTTTAACATCTGCCGTAGCGCCCTGACTAAAGGTTGGATTATTTTACAGGAGAGAACAGTACTGACGTCTATAAATATCGCCGCGCCCCGCGGGAGCCGGAACCGAGACTAGAGGTCGAGCAGAACTCCGGGCCCCTCTTTCTCTTTGCGATTGTCGCAGTTGACCCTTTGCTAAGTCCCGCCCCCGTAAAGCAGACTGGCCAATGGTAGCGTTGAGTTGGCCGGGCTTGGTTTGCACCCAATTGGGCGTTATGCTACGCTAGCTAGTAAAGTGTGCTAAATGTCCTTTTCAATGACCGTTACAGCAAATAAAGTCCCGCCTTCCCTCGTGGGGACGATGCTGTTCCTTCATTTCATGTAACATCAAACCTTCTGTCCTCAGCGGCCCTTCGGCTCCACGGCCGCTCCGACAGCTTGACGCAGTAGCAGCGGGGGGGGGGGGGGTCGGGGGGCTTAACGAATGGCTCAATTCCTTTCGCCTGTAACTCAGCAGGACACGTTTCACCTATTATCATCGTCGCGCAATGCAGAGAGGGAACCGGCTGCTCGGCTCAACTGGTCGGCTGACGCGTTACGCGGCTACACGGGTGGATTCTGCGTTGCCGTGTGCGAAGATGAGCTTTCTGGTGTGAATATTTCATGAGGGAAGGCAGCGAAGAGGCTAGAAAAATATGACATAAATATTACATCAATGAATATCTTCTCTCTCCTTGTTGCCATCAGCCGGCTTGTATCTCTCCCCTGGAAGGAAACACAGAAGAAAATGTGTGCTGACATGTTTGTATGCTTTCTTTTTTTTTTTTTTTATTAAAAATATAACAGCAAGAGAGATTTTTGTGTCCTGGACATCGGCAGAGGAGGACACTCGGGTCGTATGCTGGGGAAACGGTGTTCTTCTATAATCACTTCGTATTCAACGCAAACAGGAACGCATTCATCTTTGTCGTCGTTTTCCCGCAGGTCTTAGATAACAGAGTTTTTTTTTTACTTACTTCCGGACGGAGGACATTAAGCTTTGTCCTTGTGGTCCAGTTGGAGGTTGCGTAACGAGGTCGGCCTCCTCCCTGGTGGCGGTCTGTGTTCCTAAAAAAAGGGAGGTCTGCCGCCGTGGTCCTGCAAGTGTGCGTTAAAATCTCAATCACGTGTGGCGACGTAGTGAAAACACTGAGAACACTCTGCAGGAATGGACGACCATCGAACAAGCAGGAGGTCTTTATAGACTCAGAACAAGTGTCTCTTAATGTGATTATGATGATCATATTATGATTATTATTTCCGTTCTCTCCTCCCAAGAATGACATCGACGATCTGAACGATCTCCGTCCCTCTTTAAGGTTCCGCCCCCCCCCCCCCCACCGAAGCCTTTTGATCCCTCGCTTCTGCACATACGTGACCTTAAGTGTTGCTTCATCACTTTCTCCTTCGCCAAATCATTGTGCGGTTTTCACATCAGATGCTTTAGATGAAACGAAGGAGATGGCAGAGTACAACGAGGCCTCTTCAGGAGTCATTATCAGGATTCGTGCAGCAGGGGAGAGAGCTCCACACCGAGGACCAGCCCTCATTCTTATTTTTAACCGCTCCCTGAATGTCTTCTCCTTCAATAACTCTCCGCACCTTCAACCGCCCTTCTTCTTCGTCTTCTTCTTTCCTCCCGGTCCCTTGAGATGGAAGCGAAGCGAGTGAACTCATTGGTATTGATCAGCAGCTTGATGCCGAACGTATCAGTAAGCAGGGAGGACGCAACATGCAGCGAGCAGACGATGCGTTTGAATCCATTATTTACACGGAGGAGCTGCCGCCGAGCGTCTCCCCAAAGCAAGAATGACGCATCTTAGTCTTCATCGGTGACGATCTTTCCATTTCCATCACAGGCTCACTTCTTCGTGGCCGGGATTAAGCTCACCGGAGGACTCCCCGATAGTTACGTAAGGCCTCAGATGACATCACCGTGACGCCTGTTGTCTTATCCGTCGCCATGGGAACAGGCGGAGACCCAACTGGGAGCCCCAACGATCTCTGCTGTTCTTCTGAAGACCCGTAATCACATCTGCGTCATCGTGACCCAACAGTATGTGGCAAAATGCAAGGGGGGGTGGGGGTGAAGGCACAACGAGGGGAGTGGAGGAAGAAAATGAATGTGTTGGTCCTCAGGTGGTCTCAGATTGCTGCTCTGTGAGAAGATGCAACGGGAGGCTGAAGACACTCGAGAGAAAGAGATCAATGGCACTTGTCATTTCTTTGATCTGTTCTTTTCACTTGGTATCAGCTCGACTTCGCTTTATTCTTCAGCCGCACGTCTCTTCAATCCCCCCCCCCAAGGGCTGAGCTGTTGGCAGACTGAATTTTCTTTTCTTATGAGAACATTAAACCAGCTGGGGGCGGGACGGGGGGAGAATGTCTCTCTAAAGCGTTGAATTGGACTTTTGGACTTATCGGTCCTCTAACCTTTTCTGACGTTCTCCTTCTCGCATTCCTCCGACCCACTTTATTTATTGCAAGTTGTGCTGACGCCGTGAAACCGGCCTTTTATTAAAAAAGAAGACGGTCTTATGTGTTTTTGTTGTTTCAGACGGTTTGTGAAATTTGCAGTAAAACTTCAGTCCTCCTGAAGGAGCAGCCGAAGCAACTCAATTCATTTTAGTGTCCACTGATGGGCAATATGCTGCTTTAGGGATTATAGGGCAATAAAGTGGCTTCATAAAAAAATAAATTCCATTATAATATTGGCACAAAACATCTGGTTACTGGCTGCTTAAAATAACTATATTCTGAATCACACCTCAACGGTTTCATTAAAAGTTGTGCCTTGATTTAAATTCTATTAATTAGATTAGAGTTCGTCAGGTTTGAAACCGGGAGTTTGTTGCTACTTGGTAATTATTATTCATTATTTTCTATTTTCATTGATCTCTGAACTCCGATGCGATGACGTACTCCGACTTTCTATCATCCAACAAGGCTCTCTGTCTCTGGAGGAACCGCTCATCGCCGCTGGTGATCCGCCGTCTCCTCCGCCTCCCCTTCCGTCCACCGCCATCCTGTGCCTTTGCACGTTTTTGTCTCCCTCCGTCCTCCGTCTCGCCCTCCTTCCTCCCCGGCGCAGGGATCATCGGCCCAGATGTTGGCCACCCGCTTAGTGGCTCTGGAACAGATGTTGGAGGGGCAGAGTCTGTGCGCGTTGGGGGCTTCCACTGGAGAGAGGGATTGGCGATCCGTGCCTCATGATGGAGGGACGGTACGAAGCAGGGTTGGGTTTTTGAGGGGTGTTTGTTATGGCGAGATGCGCTCATATCCTGAGATGGCTCGGAGCGTTGCAGACGCCGCCCCATCACTGCCTTTGTTCTGACCAGAGGGAAAAGGAAAACGAGGGCGGCCAACTAACCCGAGCAAATGAGATTAGAGGAGATGTGTACTGTCGATTTGAGACGACAGAGATAATAAGAGATCATTATTTTTCCCGCGTTGTGAAGGTTTTGAAAGGTGTTTTCCAGCGATCGTCCCTCATCACACCCCGGCACAGTCTGGATACAAGCAGCACTATTATGCCACGTGGCAAAAGCCCAATATATCGCTTCCTATGTCTCAGTGTGCAGCCGGTCCCCGAGAGGAGGGACGGAATCATAATCGATGGCTGCAGTTATCCCTTCAGTAGCCTGGGAACTGACTGCAAGCGTCAGCGTCAGTGTTACGGGCCTTTAGTGGAGCCCGTCGAGGACTCAATGTGAGTCGGACTTTGTCAACTCGAGCAACGGGGCGATCGGCCGTGTGGGTTTTGTTTTGCAGGGAAGCAAATCAAAGACCTTCGACAGCCACAGCGCCGGTTAGTTTATACCTCATCAGAAGGTGTCCAAGCCCTGTAATTGTAATACGACTGTAATTCAGATAACCAACCCCCCCCGCACACACACACACACAGAGGACACTGCTTTGAAGGTGAAACCCTTTTTAATTAGCTGCCTACTGCAGAGGAGGAAAGTTGTTAGTTGATCTTTTTCTCTGCACTATCGTCCATGAAATGCAACCAAAACAACTTAATTGCTCACATGAAGTCTAAAAATGTTTTCAAGTGAAAGAAGCCGTATTCAGGTTGTGTGTTCATGCGCAGTTTAAAATAATATCAATTATTCTGTTTGTAAGTTGATTTATTGTTGTTTATTGTAAGAACATTGTCACCTTAGAAAGACCTTAATTTGTCAGTTAATTTGCAAAAAAGTACTTTTTAAAGAGTGTAAGAGCATTCATTGTCAAACGCCATTGTATTGTCATAAAGCTTCTCTTCAGAGCTGAGACGAGGATTATGAAACGAAAACACACACACACACAAACACATGCACGGCCACATAAACACACACACAGTCACACACGCAGCAAACAGCTGATTTGACACAAACACGCAGCTGGCCAGATAAACCCGTGAATGTGATGAGCGGGCTAACGCTTGACGTCACGCGGGTGCGTTAAGGATTATTTCATGTTCTGCTCATGCGAGGCAGCAGTCTGAAGCTGCGTGGCGTTGCGTAACATTCCGTGTCGAGGGGTCCGGGACACGATGTGACTAAGTCTGAATTCTGAATGAGTGAAAGACTTTCTGTGCTCTGCACGGAGATTTAATTTGCAAAAACTCAACCCCTGTGTATTCCGGGTGGTCGGTAACAGACACCTTCCTCACCTCTCGCCGACAGTGTCTCTCTCGTTGAATAATTGCTCTTTTTTTGGTGGGTGGCTCCGGTGACGTGACGGTGCTTCTCGTTGGTCACCAGAGGTCACCCATCGCTCTGGCTAACTGCTGCTGACGGCGCGTTCCTCTGTGCCTCTGACTGACAGGTGGGGAAAAGCGGCCTGTCCGGCGCTGTAGACGCTGTTGTTGTCAAGGAAACCAAGAGTCCGGTCCCGTCGCCATGGGGAAACAGAACAGCAAGCTGCGGCCGGAGATGCTTCAGGACCTCCGGGAGAACACAGAGTTCTCCGACCACGAGCTGCAGGAGTGGTATAAGGTACGCTGGTACTAACCCCTTAACCCTAACCCTTAACCCTAACCCCTTGAAACTAACCCCCTAACCCCTTAACCCTAACCCCTAACCCTAACCCCTTAACCCTAATCCCTTAACCCTAACCCCCTAACCCTAACCCTAACCCCTTAACCCTAACCCCCTAACCCCTTAACCCTAACCCCATAACCCCCTAACCCCATAACCCTAACCAAGAACCGTACTAACAGTACAAGTCACGCTGTACTATAAACACTGTTATTTACATTTCATGCAACCACTACAATTGACCGGCCGATATTAAACATATTAAAGCATATGATTGTTTCCGTTTTAGAGATTCAACAGTTTTAGGTATAACGTGTATAAATGATCTCTGCATTGCTTAGTCGTCTTGGTGTATACTCATTTCAGCAGTTAACTTCAAGCAACAACAGTAAACGGGTTAACACTGAAAGACAAAAGCACATACGACTATCAGAGGTCGTGGCAGGTGCCTGTCAATCACAAGTTAACCCCGCCCCAAGGCATACCCATCCGGCATCTCGTCCTGTGTGCGGTGTGTTTGTGTCACTTCTTTGCTGCTTTATGCGCGGATTAAACCCATGCAACAGCTGTGTAAGCCGTCCCCAATAAGAGCTGTGCATGATATCCCAGCACTTCCCCGACTTTACGTCCCACTGAACCCGGGTCTCTACGGGAAGTGGTGCTCGCTCTCAGCAGATTAACAGCTCCAGGATGCTGGAGACGCCGTATGGACTGCAGAGGATATTCCACGCGTGATCTCACGTTGTTTGACAGTTGATCAGAAAAAAGTTGTGTCGCTCTCTGATACGACAAAATTAAGATAGTAAGTAGTAGAAACACTGGCTTCTTGGGCACAAAGCTAATTTATCAATGTGCCTCCCTGAAAAAAGGATCGAACTGCTTTCAACCATCCAACACCAATCGTCATGTGGATGAAACGTTTCCTGGATTTGAAATGGTTAATTTGGATCTGATGATGTAAAACGTCTTTCCTCAAGGAGATGTACTATATTCTCCAGGACCAACTCATTTCCCCGCCGTCTGTCGTCTTCTCCCCAGGGCTTCTTGAAGGATTGCCCCAGTGGCACCCTGAATGTGGAGGAGTTCAAGAAAATCTACGCCAATTTCTTCCCCTACGGCGACGCCTCCAAGTTTGCGGAGCACGTCTTCCGAACGTTTGACACCAACGCCGACGGGACGATAGACTTCCGGGAGTTCATCATCGCCCTGAGCGTGACGTCACGGGGCAAGCTGGAGCAGAAGCTGAAGTGGGCCTTCAGCATGTACGACCTGGACGGAAACGGGTACATCAGCCGCGATGAGATGCTGGAGATTGTGCAGGTGAGCAAAGGACTCTGGGTATTGTTGTTTCTGTTGGGGGCCAAGTTTGTTGACAAGGTGAACGGTATTCAAGGTCCCTCCCGTAACAAGGACCCACGAGAACACTTTTTATTTAGTATTTTGTCGAGAACCCCTTTCTTCAAAGAACCCTTCGTATTTGCAAAAGTCGTATCTAGAACCCACGCTGGAGGGTTCCATCGAGGACCCTTCAGTGTGAAAGGCTAATGCGGTGTAGTGCAACACACAACAATAATTGCTCACAATCACATTTCCTTTGGGGGAAGGGGGCTGATGGGTTTCCCTGTCAACACTCATATTATCAACAGGCCTTGAAGAACTCTTGTCTTCCCGAGAGGGTTCTTTGGATGAAAGGGCTTTAAGTTCCACTCATAACCTTTGAAAAACAACTTAACCCAACAAGAACCCGTTTGGATCCCTTATTTCTAAGAGTGTAGGAGATGTTTGTACTCTGGCCCAAGAGTAAACCGCAATAACATCATTATTTTGTCCTCTTGTTGGCGAGTCTTCTACAGTGTAAGAGGACTTTTTCAAAAGCTGAGTCATAATTGTCAATCCAGATAAACTGGCGCTGCGAGCGCAATTAGTGGAGTTCCTTACGGTTATTATAGGGGCCACAAACAAATTACAGTAAGTTCAAAAGGATCCAAAGCAGAGACACATGACGTGTGTGGTGACCCCAAATTATGTCATAAATATATTAGTTAGCAAACTTAACGCATTTGTTAACCAAATACGATCCTTAGATTTTGTGAGCACTTACACTCACTTGAATTATGCAAGTTGGTGCATTCATATGTTCAAAGAGGCTCAAGCACCGACGTGCAAAGACTTCCTTAGACATCCTTATCTTAATGTGCTGACTGCAGTGTTGGCTCAGGCGTGGAGGCCGTTAAGCACAGGGCTCCATTAGTGCAGGATGTAATCCTGTCACTGAAGAGGAGAAATAAAGACGTGTGGAGATATTTGCCCATGGATCTCGCTGTGTGTGCGTCTGTGTGTGTGTGTGTGTGTGTGTGTGTGTGTGCTTCTGGGTTCTCATAGATTAGCGGGTTAAATTTAACCAGAGTTCATCCCTGAGTGTGCAGAATACCGGGATCATCCTTAACCTCATTACGGTCCGTTGGATGAGAGAGGAGGGGCCCATTGAGAGACACAGACTGTGTCCTCGTGGAGCGAGAACGATAACGATCTAAGACACCAACAAAACATGAATGAAAATGCACGTCATTATTAACCTAATGTATAACGAGGTTATTAAAGAGCTGTATGGCGGGGTTGCTGTGTTACTCAAAACCTGTGTCATACACATAATAATGAGTCTTATGAATCAGATATCAATGGCAAACATCCGTAAATCAGGTCCTGATCATTAACTTTTTAACAAGCTTTCAATTGCATCGATGTGAATTTCTGTGTGAATCGAGTTTGTCCGCGGTTTGAATAAATATTTCCTCTTGCACACCACGATTAATCTTTCTTTCTAAGGAAGACGTGGACTTTTATAGCACAAGAGAGAAGGTCTTACAGCCGTTACCAAAGAGCACAGAGGGCTTATGTTGTAAAAGCCCCCTTCCCTTCTAAGGATGCTGCAGTCAGTTTTAACACCTCACTCCCCCAGTGGAGAAGCTGTGATTTAATGGGCACGTAAGCTGACTGTAGATCTGCATCTGAGGCCGGCTGATTCTCTTTCTGCTCACTTGCAGAGGTGAATTTAATGCTGTCAGGGGACACGAGGAGCTCGTAACGATCCGCAGATGAAGATGTATCAGATCAATACTGTGAGCTCTGCTTGTAACCCCCCCCCCCTTCCCCTGATGGCATGTGTCATACGTGTGATAGCGTGGTTTGATAGCCATGAGGACCCGGGAGCAGCTCTTGGCATCGGGAGTAACAAGTGTCCTTGAATCGTGTGGACTTTAGAAAGCGTGTTCATCAGCATCTTGGAAGCTGCAGCGGCTTTATTTTTGAGTTCTTTCCTGCTGAGTCTCCTTAATGGGTCCCTGACGGCCTGAGTTCACTTATCTTTCTGTTCTGCCGCCCACCCAAAACCTCGTCCTCCTGCCCCTCGCCTCCCCCTTCAGGCCATCTACAAGATGGTGTCGTCTGTGATGAAGATGCCAGAGGACGAATCCACGCCGGAGAAGAGGACGGACAAGATCTTCAGACAAATGGACCTCAACAACGACGGTGAGACGAAATATTTCTGGGCTCCTGGTAAAACTTTTAATAGAGGTTCTAGCTTAAACAAATTCAAAGGGTTCTACCTAAAGCCAAGTGTCATGCCTGGAAACATCTATGATTCATCCAAAACCCCTACATGGTGATAAGAACCAGAACCTTTCAACCGTTTAAGGGTAGCAACAAGAACAAGGGGTTCTACCAAGAAATATTCCACGGGGGATGTTTCTACCAGTAATGGTTCTTTGGATAAAAATGGTTCTTGACAGAAGTGTCTCATGTAGCACCCTTGAAAAACTCAACAAAGGTTCTTCAGAAGCATATGGTTTTGGAACCAACATCTCTCAGGGTGGAAACAGGTTTTTTTGTTAGAACCCAGGATTGCATGTATTCCTTTTTTATATAAAACAATGTAATACATCCTCCCGTACACTTCAAGATATAGTCCCTTCTATTCTTTGACTTCGCAACACAAATCTGAAACTGCTCTATATCATTTAACAAGTGCACGTTTACATAATGCATAACAACACAGTATTGGCAGCATAACTGTTCCTCCCAAAGCTCTTGTAAATGACTCGGCAGAATCATTAACCTATAAGATGAATGTGTTCATCAATACAGGACAGAGTACAGAGGTCTTTATGTAACACAGTCCTCCAAAATAAATACTGATTTTTTTCCTTTTTTCTTCTCTCTCTCGCCTGCAGGCAAATTGTCCCTGGAGGAGTTCATCAAAGGTGCCAAAAGCGACCCCTCCATTGTGCGGCTACTCCAGTGTGACCCCAGCTCGGCCTCCCAGTTCTGAAGACCCCCGTCCGTCCCGCTGCGACCCCTTTGCCCCTCACCCGCGCTGTTGCTTTTGAATCACTCAAATCAATGCATGATGGTTTTCTCGTCTCTCATATCTATTTTCTTTCGTCTGTTTTGTGTGCGAGGATGGAGGAGGGATTTTAAGGAGGATAAGAAAAGCCATCGCTATCATTTTGCTTTTATTTTTTTGTTATATTTGGAAAAACTGATGGGACATTTGAGGACGAGCGTTGGTGGCCTCCACTAATGTTCCTGGATATCTCTCCCTCTCTCCCTGGAACGGTGGATTTCCAAGGAGCTCGTGACAAAGTGTGGATTTTTCTGTCCTCCGACACGCATGTACATCATGTATATACTGTATGTCTCTGTACGTCACAAGATGAAGGTCTCCTTCATGTACGGTTCACTCTCTCTGGCATTGAAAAGGCAGTATTATGTAGCACAGCTTTCCTTGTCTGATCAGAGTGGTCGGCGAGGATAATGGGGATTTTACTGCTATATGATCTTTTGCTGAAAAAAAGAAGGCCTAAGAACCCATTTGCTTTCTATTGATATCTACTCGCATTTTTGTTATTTGTTTTTTAAAATGAGAAGTTATTTTTTCTTCCATCCAGCTGTTTTATTTATTCATTTTTACTTGCTTTTAATCTGATTCCAGTTTACAGTGACAGGGAGAGAAAGCGTGAGATGCGATGGATCCCTTTGGGAGCCGTGGATGTGTTTAGGCGCTGTAGACGCTTTTGATCGACACCAGTAGCACATATCGTTTGAGCCGCCGCGTGTTTGTGACGTACGGGCTGCGCATTCGCCGCGAATGTAACGTGTGCATGTGAATCTGCAACTGTGAGCTCGCGGCTGACTTTCACAGAATTTACATGTTGTGTTGTTTCCTAATTTGCAAGTATTTAGAAGTTCTTTCGACGACGAGCAGTGAGCGTCTGAGAGAGCCGCAAGCCGTCGCCGTGCCGCATGATCCCACCAACTGACCACTTCCACAGGGACGGCTGACGCACGTCGGCATATTTTTGTAGCGCCGCAGTATTTGTCTTGCTTTGGCACTACCCACCCCCAACAACCCCACAACCCCCCCACCCTCTGACAGACAGAGAACTCACCAAGGGCTCGCTCATCACCCTCCAGCTGAATGCTTTTATGACCTCCCGTCAGTTAGACGAAGGGACTTGTTCCGCGAGTTTTCAGGGTTTCCCCGCGTTGGTGGCCGTGTTCACGTTGGCGCGTTAGATCCGGCGCGGTCTGCTAACGCGACATCGGGAGCACCGAGGGAAGTGGAGCACGTCGACGGCAGACTGCCGCTTCGGACGTGAAGAAAAGATGCAACTTGTAAAAGGTTCAGACATGCAGGCACCACTCACAAGGCCCCCATCGGCTGGGCTCCATTCACATCTTCCCTTTACTGAGGTCAGGCATGAAATAACTATAGTTACTGGTTAGTTCATATTTGCAATCAAAAGATCAGTGCATAAAACATACTGCGTTGCCACAAAGTATATGAGAAACGTCCCCTTTGAAAAGGCTTCATTTCAACCGAATACCATAATTCTTGGTGGTTTAGCGTCTCCACAAAGGTGTAGACAGACTTTACACATCTGTAACAAAATAAACTAACTTGTGGGAATCGTCTCTTTAGCTCGTTGGCGTATACCGGACTTCACAGACAAAACATGTGATTTATTCATTTCACTAGCTCACAAACCAAATCAGTGAATGCAGCGGGGGGGCGAAGTGAGCTCTCACCGCCGGTGCTGCCGCGTCCGCACATTAGGCCGGACGTAGGAAGGGCAGCAAACATCGGCGCGGGAGCCTCTTCTCTGGGATCCCGAAGTGTCACTGCCTCCGCCTGACAGGATAAGGAACACCAGTTGCAGGAATCCGGCTCGGCCCTTTTTCTCTCTCGTCGCTGCCTCTGAGGAACCGGTACCCTGCGATGGAGAACGACCCCACCTTCTTTTGTTCTTCCTTACTAACCTCCTTTTACTTCCTATTCTTTCTGTTGCATGGAAACCTCTTGCGAGGATTGTCATGTTTGTTCCAATGTATCTGAAATTGATATATTGAAATATACTTATGTGTTTCAAAGCTGCCCGTGTGGACTGTTTACTCATTTCTGGTTGTTTGACTTATGTAAAGAATGCACTGCGCATGCTGCCATTATCACATTTTAAGTTCAGCAACCCAACGCACATGGAAGGATGCAAAACTTTGAATAAATACTTTATTTACGTGTCGACTTGCAGTAGCACTTTGCTTTGGCCTATAAAAGAAGAGGCGCACCCAAACAGATGAAAGCTTGGACGTAAGAAAACGTTACGACTCGTCGCCGTCACACCTCTGCTTTCGTACTTATTAATCAAACGGGACTCTTTTCGCTTTTACAGAATAAACAAAACACAAATGAACAGGTTGTTCAGTGAACTTTAAGTGGGGTTTTTCACAGAATGGGCACTTTATGCGAAGTTAAATTAAGCTTGACCTAACTCCATTGATTGAAATCAATCTGGTCAGTTCTGAGCAAAACTATTCTATTAAAACTGAACGATTTGTCCGACGCGTCCATTCAGAAACAGAAATAATGTGACCCTCGTTAGAACAGCGATACATGAGCTCCCATAACGGGCACCCTGCACAACTAACCTGAACCGCTGCTAATTAAAGCATCCTTTGAGTTCACAGCTTTCGCTGCACTGACTGAATGATGATTGCAGCTCGCACCGCAGTACACACACGTAGAACGTGTCCAACGTGTCTAAATCCAGAAGCTGGACCTTTCCAGCGTGGCCCTCTGCAGCAGTCGGTGCCGCTCCGGGGCCCTTTGCAGGCTTCCTCCGTCCGGCCGGCGGAGCAGCCGCTGCTCGGAGGGAGGGAGACTCTGGTGCTGATGGGGGGGAAGCTGTGACCGGCGAGGAGCTTTGTGCTGCCGCCTCGGAGGTTCAGAGGAGCACCTTGGAGGGTTGGTGATGCTTCTAGGAGGTTGAGGCGTTGGAGTTTCAGTCTGGCGCGTTGGGGCGTCAGTGTGGCGCGTTGGGGCGTCAGTGTGGCGCGTTGGGGCGTCAGGGTGGCGCGTTGGAGCGTCAGTGTGGCGCGTTGGAGCGTCAGGGTGGCGCGTTGGAGCGTCAGTGTGGCGCGTTGGCGCTTCAGTGTGGCGTGTTGGAGCTTCAGTGTGGCGTGTAGGAGCTTCAGTGTGGCGCGTTGGAGCTTCAGTGTGGCGTGTAGGAGCTTCAGTGTGGCGTGTAGGAGCTTCAGTGTGGCGTGTTGGAGTTTCAGTGTGGCGCGTTGGGGCGTCAGTGTGGCGCGTTGGAGCGTCAGTGTGGCGCGTTGGAGCGTCAGGGTGGCGCGTTGGAGCGTCAGTGTGGCGCGTTGGCGCTTCAGTGTGGCGTGTTGGAGCTTCAGTGTGGCGTGTAGGAGCTTCAGTGTGGCGCGTTGGAGCTTCAGTGTGGCGTGTAGGAGCTTCAGTGTGGCGTGTAGGAGCTTCAGTGTGGCGTGTTGGAGTTTCAGTGTGGCGCGTTGGAGCGTCAGTGTGGCGTGTAGGAGCTTCAGTGTGGCGTGTAGGAGCTTCAGTGTGGCGTGTAGGAGCTTCAGTGTGGCGTGTTGGAGCTTCAGTGTGGCGCGTTGGAGCTTCAGTGTGGCGTGTAGGAGCTTCAGTGTGGCGTGTAGGAGCTTCAGTGTGGCGTGTTGGAGTTTCAGTGTGGCGCGTTGGAGCGTCAGTGTGGCGTGTAGGAGCTTCAGTGTGGCGTGTTGGAGCTTCAGTGTGGCGTGTAAGAGCTTCAGTGTGGCGCGTTGGAGCGTCAGTGTGGCGTGTAGGAGCTTCAGTGTGGCGTGTTGGCGCTTCAGTGTGGCGCGTTGGAGTTTCAGTGTGGCGTGTTGGAGCGTCAGTGTGGCGTGTTGGAGCGTCAGTGTGGCGTGTTGGAGCGTCAGTGTGGCGCGTTGGAGCGTCAGTGTGGCGCGTTGGAGCGTCAGTGTGGCGCATTGGAGCTTCAGTGTGGCGTGTTGGAGCTTCAGTGTGGCGTGTTGGAGCTTCAGTGTGGCGTGTTGGAGCGTCAGTGTAGCGTGTAGGAGCTTCAGTGTGGCGTGTTGCCGCGTCAGTGTGGCGTGTTGCCGCGTCAGTGTGGCGTGTTGGCGCGTCAGTTTGGCGTGTTGGAGCTTCAGTGTGGCGTGTTGGAGCGTCAGTGGGGAGAGATGGAGCAGCTTCCTCCATCGGCCTCACCACATTGATCTACAAAAACAAACGAACCGTTTAGTTACATTTTGTAACATATGAAAGCTGAGTTTTATCATGGAGATCTCACCGCTTGTCTCAAGTCCCTGGTTGTCTTCCTGTTGCGGCAGCAAGTCAGACCCAGGAAGGAAAGACACACTGCAAAGCACCGGGCGGAAAACACCATCTGGGTGACACAGGTCAGGATCAGAGGCACCCACAGGATCAGAGCGGTCCTCTGGGGAGAGATGGAGCGGAAAAGATAGCTTAAAATGCGCAGCTCAGAATGGATCAAACAGAGGGGATTCAGAGAGAGAGGACCTGATGTTTGTGCTCACAGACTACAAAGAGGGTGAGAGGTAAAAGAGCTTTCCTTGGAGCGCATGAGGAATTATTATGGAGAAGCACAGAAAAATGATTTAAACTGGCCGGAACTTCCTTACTGGCTCTAAGCTACAGCTGCTAACATCAGAAGCAGAAGCCCGAAACCCCTGGCAGCCATGATGGACGGTCCCCTGTCCTCTTAACATTGTCAGGACAGCATGGTCTGAAGAACTGCTTTACCTCAGACTAAAAGATAAATCTTTATTTTGGTTTAGCGATTTTTAAAATTGAACCTGAGGTAAAACTCTGACCCGGAAGCCGGGCGGCAAACATTTACACCGGGACGCCTCCCTCGAGTGTGAATCCAGCTCAAGACAAAGGTCACTCAAGTGACAAATTGTAGACGACTAGCCGCGCTAAAAAGGCCAAAGTGGTGCTGATGCGTGACGGCGTCTGTGAGGATGAGCGGGCCGGACAGTCACACACACACACACACACTTCAGAATGTGCAACCGCGGCGTTGCGTTTGTGCCGACGCTCGGGCCGTTTGAAGGAGCTCGCCGCCGCAGAAACCAGGAAAAGGTCAGAGGTCACACCCCGCCCTCTCGTGACTCACGTAGATGCGCGTGGGGTCAAAAGGACACTCGTCTGTGATGCCGAAGTAGCCGACGGCGTCGGGGAAGCGGCAATGGGTCAGGAGGTTCCGCCCGTCCCGGATGGCGGCGCTCACCGCGGACACGGAGAGTCCGACGGCCGAGGCCGCCGCCGTGAGCGCCGCGGCCAGGCTGACCGACAACAGAGACCACGTCTGGAGGCGAGACACAGGAGGGGGGATCAGACGGCTGACGGTTGATGAGGCGCAACTTCCACAATGCATGGTGGGAAAAAATGAGGCAAAAGTAAATAGGGGAAAGGACGCTTTGTGTAAACGTGAAGAACGTATTCCTCTGTGGAGCAGATTGACGGAGCAAAGCAGAGAGAGGAAGTGGGACGAACACTGACCAGGCCTCTGCTCTTCTTGTTTTTAGACAAGACGATAGCCAGAATACCGCCGACGATTCCCTGCAGAGACCAGACGGAGGACATTCATATAATATTCACGTCGCTCTCTATTTGCAACCGTGAACTAAGCGGTTTGAACGAACATGTTTACCCACCGTGAAGCATTTTAAATGTCTTTTAGTTCCTCTGTGGGCTTTGAATGTCGGTAGAAGAAAACAAGCACTATTTAACTTTACGTCTTTACTTTAAGTAACGATTGGAACGATCAATTTGAGATTATCAGATAAATGTTTTAAGGGGGGAGATCAACATATATCCAACAAGGGGGGTTCAAAAACCCAAAGATGTCTGTGTGATTCATTTTCATGGTGTTTGCAGCCCTTTGTACTGTAGATACATTTGCGGTCTAAGTGGCCATCCTGGAGACACGAATGCAGAGATGTGTCACGAAATGACGGCCGAGATCCCGCCTCCTCCATCGTATTCCCGGGGGACTCACCACGAGGCCCGAGGCGAGGGCGACCACGTTGGCGATGGCGTGCCCCGTGGCCCCGGCCTGCTTGTTGATGCCGACGTGCCGGAGCACCACGCCGTGCATCAGCGCGCCCAACAGGAAGTTCACGTGACCCAGGAGGAGCACGCACAGGCCCATCTTCATCAGGGTCTGGGGCACCTCCAGGCTGGCACAACACAAACCTGGAGGAGACACACACACACACACACACACACACACACACACACACAGGATCAGCAGAGACAGCGAGGTCAAGCGCCCGGCGGCGATGACCGCGGTGTCAATGATTTGTGCTGAATACACAACCGCAGGACGGGCTGCAACAAAAACAAGAGGGACGCCGCATTTGACACGCGACTAAAATTATGATTTATTATTAGCAATTTTTGCCAATATGGCACATGAGAAAAAAAGATCACGATATAGCATTTAGCAATTGACAAAATAAATAAATATTGGAAATAATCGTTAATAATAAATCATTATTTCTTTACTCCAGTGTGAAAAGTGTACAGACATCTTTGTATTTAATTTAGAACTTTATTGCAAAATTAATCTTTAAAAAATGACAGTGTGTTTCTTTGTCTCCATGCACGCAGGCAAATACAGAATATATGAAAATAGTTCCATGTAGAAGTATAAACACAAGCGGAATTCTTATCACAGAGACAAAATGTATACGGAGAACTAAAACAATTTTTTTTTTTAAACATTTAGGGACAAAAGTGTGTCCATCGGCTTCATTTAACCCCTGAAAACAGTGACATGGTATTTCCGGTCAGCATGACGATTAATACACACCTGTGTCCGTGTGAGCCTCAAAGACATTTATTTAAAAGTAATTAATTAAAAGGACTCTGTGTCGGTTTCATCCCAGGAAACATATCGATTGATGAAGGGATTTAAGCAGAAACTCCTAAAGATGAATCGTCACGCTTTACGTCACAGCTCGTTTGCGTACAGGTGTGCGCAACATTCCTCACAAACTCATCACGTCTCCCGTTTAAATGGATTTTTACAAAGTTGCGAGAAACGTGTCGTCTTTTACCTGCACGCGTCATCTCTGTGAGCACCATCGGGAGAGATTATCGCCGTGTCCGAGCGGCCAGCAGCCCGCCGCCCTCCGTCACCCAGCGGGACATTTTTCAAAATAAAATACCATCACATGCAAGTGTTTCAGTACATGGCCTCCAGATGATAAACGCTGCACTGTGTTGAGGTATTAGAGACCAAAAATAAATCCAGTCATATTCCCGTATTTTTAAATATTACCTTTATTTATTTATATTTACTGTGCTGTACTTATTTTATTAGTTCCAGTGAAAATCAGACTAAAAGAAAGAAACATGACAGACAGCTGTGGGTTTTTTTTAAGATCTGATGACCAGATGAAGGAGCAGAATGTTAAATATAAGTAAGGAATATTGCATATGCTTAATTGCCTGCGCAGTACAGAAGCACACCCCAGTTGAATTCCGAGAGAAACCATTGCCAGGTTTTCTGCATGAGGCTCAATAAGCCTGTGGTGCCACCAGGTGGAGAAATGAAGGTGGAGAAGGCGGATCTTATCCATGCTGGGATTTTATTATGTGGTCAGAAATGTTTTCAGTGCTTTGACAATGTTTATACTTTTTGGGGAATAGAAAAAACAAATGATGTCAGTTTTGATTGTTGTTCATGGACACAATCTGTAATATGATCTTTAGATCAATGGAAACAAATATTACAACATCCTCAGAAATCATACTGTTTCTAACAAAAAAACAATATAATTATATAAAAAGTATTGGCTGAATCAGCGGGAAAAGGAGACCCGGTTCAGCTTGACTTTTTAAATGAATGTGCCCTCAAAGGGGAAAAAGGAAACACCTATTTGTGTGTCAGCTAGAGGCCGAACCACAATTACTGATCGCCTTTTAAGAGGCGAGAGAGGACTTGCAGTCGTTCGCGTTCGGGTGCACCTTCCTGGACGAGGTGTGGACGCTGCCTGTCCTCTTCAAGGTCACCATCCGGAAAGCAACCAGATAGAAGATCTCGCAAACGTTGAGCACCACGCACACGACGGACGCCCCCACCATGAAGTAGGTGAAGACGGTCTTTTCGGTGGGCCGGGATATGTAGCAGTCCACCAGGTTGGGACAGGGCTTGACGTCGCACTGCACCTTCCTGGGCAGCCGGAAGCTTTCGTACACGTAGTGCAGCAGGTAGAGGAAAGTGATCTCGAAGAAGGTCTTGATGAAGAGGCTCATCAGGTACGTCCACCACAGGCCGCCGTGCTTTTGGCCCGGGTTGTCGTACAGCCCGGTGTCCTCGCCGTGCTTGGCTCGGTACTCGCGGTCCCGCTTCTTCCGGTAGAACACGTGCAGCACCACCATGAAGGAGGGGCAGGTGACGAAGATGAGCTGCAGAGCCCAGAGGCGAATGTGGGAGATGGGGAAGAAGTAGTCGAAGCAGAGGTTGGTGCAACCCGGCTGGCGGGTGTTGCAGTCGAAGTGTCCCTGGTCGTCGCTCCAGACCCGCTCGGCGGCCACCACGAAGACCAGCACGCGGAAGACAAAGACCACCGAGAGCCAGATGCGTCCGAAGGCAGTGGAGTACTTGTTGACTCCGCTGAGGAGCCCCTCGAGGAATTTCCAATCCATGAGTTCGGCTTTAGTGGGTTTCTTTTGACCTGTGACCTGTGCTTTTTTTAAAGGGAGAGCTGAGAGACAATAAAGAGAGACGTGGACAGAGTTAGGCAGCAGAGAAACGTCTATTTCAGTGTAAAAATATGCGTTGCCTTGTTTTGACCTCCAGTCAGCCTTGATTTGATTCTGTAATCTCATCCAAATAATTCACTGCGTACTTAAGATAGTGCTTCTTTTTTCACATCAAACCAGTTCTTTGACACAACCTCAATCCTCTCTTAAAGCTCACAGTCAAAGGCGTTTTCACTCACTTAAAACCTTTTGGCTGGTTGAAGAAAGACGTCTTCAGGAACAACTTCTGAAACAAACGCAATCTTACACGACTGGTCTCGGCCTCGCAATCTTTTCCAGAAAGTTCAAGGTGACGCTCGAAGGAAAGATTCCTTTAAACGCCCTTTAATTAGAAAGTCTTTGCTTCAAACCGCCGATGACTCTTGGCCACACACGTTTCTAAGCTTACCTTAAGAAAGGCCCTCAGTCCATTGTGTTCAGGCGAGGAAAACGCTCAGCAGGTAACCTCTCTCCTACAGCGGGGCGAGGACATTAACTTCGCTCAATGAAACCACTCGTGGACACAATCAGGAGGTGTGGCCACTTTTGGTGTCGACCCAAAGATTACATTCAAACCTCCGGCTGACTTCCTGTCAGCACTGATGTACCGTACACTCACGCCGTACACTTACACGCCGCTGTCTCTTTTACTGTGGCAGTCGTGTCGGGATTGTGTACCCTTAAGTTTGAATGGGACCCAGAACACAGAGAAATCTTCCACACACAAAACCCATCAGGGGTTCAACCCAACAAGGAATTTTGGTCGCCGTGTGACTTTAAAAAAATCAATAAAGGTGATAAGGAATCCCCAGGAGGCCTTGTTGGAGACACGTTAAGGAGTGGCTGTGTGCTCCGTATCGCCACGTTTCTCCACAGGTGACTCAGTATCAGCTCCATTAGGCAGCCGTGATTCAGACATGAGATACGTTCCTTTGTATCCTTTGATGAATTCTGGATTAAACCAGGCCACTCGCGTCTGTTTGTGCAAGCACTCCGGAGCCACTGGCACCCAAACATGGCAGAGATATGGAGCGCCGGTATCGGGCGGTCAGCATTACCGCGCTCGTGTTCTCAGCTGAGATTAGTACACTCAGTCCTAATCGACCGTATCCTGCATTCCTTCACAACAGCAGGGCGAGAGTAGCTTGACGTGAAGGTGGAGACCGTAGGAGTGATGGTTTTTATCAACTTTGTCAATAATGTCACTCCCATCGATAACCGTGTGTGGATTGGTTAGTAAGCATCTAAAAACGCCACTATTTTTAAATGCCCATTGGTTAATTTGACTCTACCGCTCCCATTTGTATACGAGCCGCATGCTTCAGGTCATTTAAAGAGACGAAGCCTACGTTAGACCAGGGGTTCTCAAACCGTGGGGTGCGACCCTCTGGTGGGGCGCGGAAGTATTACAGGTGGGGTGCGAGGGGCTGAGGGAAATGTAGATTTTAAATAAATAAATAATATATATTTTTTTTATTATTATTATTATTTTATTTATAAAATCCTTTATTAATCCGGAATAATTATTAATGGATTGCTCAAGGACACTTAGACGCGCAAACTAGGGAGAGAACACAGATCGAACTGCACTGTAAAACATCACAGCCCTGTTTAGTTATACAATAAGCTATTTTTGACAAATATTAGTTATTTTTTTGCACAACTTTATTTGCATTGTTCCAACAAAGTGATTGCACATTTCATTTGTTTTTGTCTGATGGAGCAATCTGGTTTACATGAAAGTGACTTACATTTTCTTTATACTATTATTAACAAAAGCACACATGGAGTCACAAAATGTCGTTATTTCAATAAAAATTCAGCAAGGACCATTTTGTTACGTTTTTGGGGCCCGAACGTTTTTCTTCCTCCAAAGTGGGACCTGAAAAGTTCTCAAAAGTTTGAGAACGACTGCATGCGACCAACCTGCATACAAGTCATCAGTCTAACATGTAAGATCTACGTGCACCAACATGTGGCAAAGCAAAGTTTCACAAGATAGATATTTCATAAAATATCATCTTCACTTGTGAAACTCACAGTGAGTTTGTGTTCGAGTGCGACGCACTGCAGCTCTCACATCTCAATGAGAAAAAAAATCTCATTTAACAAACACTCTTATAAATAGTCAAATTACTGTAAACATCCTTTAATTCTTAGTGATTTGGGGTCAGAAGCCGTAAAAAGACAACAATATATTATGGGATAGAGATCGTCATTTTGAAAGGGCGGAAAATTGGACACGACATTTGTAGAAAGAACATTGACATGTTGCAGATAAACGTGGCCAACAGCCCGGAAGCTACCAAACACAGTTCCATACTCTTACAAACATGTCAAACGTGTCTCTCAGGAGATGGCGACGCTGTACGCTGGCGCTGAACTCTCCTTGTCCACCGCCTTATCCTTCTGCGCGAACGGCTCCTTGTAGGCCGAGTTCTCCTTCCCGCTCAGAGGAGTTTGGACCATCTTGAAGGAGTTCCCTCTCGCCGGGCGACCTCCTCCTCGGCAGCACTCCCGGAGCCTCTTACCGCACAGGTAGAAGACCTCGATGAGAGTGAGGAGGATGCACACAAAGCTGGTCACCACCATGAAGATGGTGAAGATCTTCTTTTCCGTGGGCCTGGAGGAACACATGGTGTAATGTTAATGTCTCCAGTTCCGCCGTTGAGTTTGCAAGGATCGTGAGCTCACCTGGCGATGTAGCAGTCCACCACGTTGGGACACGGCTCCTCGTTGCACTTCACCAGCGGCGGGAAGAACGTGGCTTCGTAGATGTAGAACAGCAGGAAGACGAACACGCCGTCCACCAGTATCTTAAACAGCAGACTGAAGAAGTAGGTCCACCACAGGCCCCCCCGCTTCTTCCCCGTGTGGTCGTACAGGGGGGGGCAGTCCTCCCCGTGCTTCAGCCGGTGTTTGCGCTCCCGTTCCTCCCGGTAGGAGACGTGCAGCGTCACGAGGAGGGACGGGCAGGTGACGAAGATCAGCTGCAGGGCCCAGAGACGCGTGTAGGCGACGGGGTAGTAGTGGTCGTAGCACACGTTGTGACAGCCGGGCTGCCGGGTGTTGCAGTCGAAGTCCTTCTGCTCGTCGCCCCAGACCTTCTCGCAGGCCACCAGGAAGACCAGGAGCCGGAAAATGAAGACGATGGCGAGCCAGATGCGGCCGAACGCTGTGGAGTATTTGTTCACCCCGCTGAGGAGGCCCTCGAGGAAGGCCCAGTTCATG
Organism: Gasterosteus aculeatus; assembly: GCF_964276395.1. Lineage (NCBI taxonomy): Eukaryota > Metazoa > Chordata > Actinopteri > Perciformes > Gasterosteidae > Gasterosteus > Gasterosteus aculeatus. Next base: position 16,587,765 of record NC_135697.1, on the reverse strand, counting down.
GCGCCGTTTTCAGGTGTGCTTTCGGACCACCTTGAAGGGGGAAGAGAGGGAGCAGCGCGCGGCAGGCGAGCATGGAAGGCTTGGACATAAACTGAGCTCAGCCGCGCACAAAGGCTCTTTAATAGAGCACTTATTACTGCTGCCTTCTTGGCACGGGCTGAAGGGGAGGGAGGAATATGGAGGAGAGCAAACATAGACTCATTCTTCTGCTGAAGTCACCGGTGGAGCTGGTGGGTAGCAAACACCTTCACTAACGGGAGGGGAACAGAGAGAGGCAGGCTGCTCGATACTAATTCAAACACTCGAGCCCCCGTTGCTGTTCAGGGTGCAGCAAGTTAAATATCAGACAGTTAAAAAAAATAGTTTGACATTTTGGGAAATAAGTTATTTGAGGGTTTTATGAGAAGATCGATACCGCGCTCATATCTAAAATATAAACTAGAGCCGGCAGCCTGACTCTGGCCAGACGCTGGATACAATAAATCTGCGCACCAGCATGTCTGACCTGTGGGCAGATTTCCTTTTATAGGGGGAAAGAAAATTATATTATAAGTATAATTCAATTTATTCCAATTGAATGTTGTTTAAAAAATAACAACATGGCAAAGCATCATAATAATCAGTGAAGATGTGGCAAAACAAGCCAATCTTATAACGTCCACCGGTTTTAGTGTAAACCAGAAAAAGGACAAACTACTGAAAATGCTGAAAAGATGGTTTTGCTTAATAAACTATAAATGGGTTATTATCTAGTCTATCTAGCATCGTTTTTTTTTTTTACGAGTTACATTTTAAAATATAAATAAAACAAAAAGGATGTTTTGGGGTTTTTTCGGGTACATGAGTCAAACAAAATAAAAGAACTATAGCAAAAACTAAAATAAGATACAGAACTTAAATGACACACGTAGTGTCAGTAATGCTCCATAAACTAGATACGGGGTTATATGTAGCCTATGGACATTTTTTATCTCATTTTAATTTGTACTTTGCTTTAATTAAATGAGTGTCATTTTATTTGTATCTTATTTTTATTGGTACAGTATGGCCGGAAATCATCGGGAGGGGGGAGGGGGGGGGGGGGGAGTCATAAACCGAGACAGACTTGCTCCCACTGCAGAGCCGAAACACATCATGACCCCGCCGCGGTCCCGCTCCGCTCCGTGACCCCCCCCCCGCCCCCCCACCCCCACCACCACCCCCCCTCACACCTTCAGCTGCGGACCCGGAGTTCACTGCCATCGCCGGGGGGGTTTGGGGTGAGCCGGTCACGCTCCCTCTTACAGCCACCATCTCCTCTCTGCACAGCGACGGGAGGTGAGAAGAGCGAGCTGCCGGTGGGACGACCCGCCGCCGGCTATCGGCTAACCTAGCTGTCGGCTAGCGCTGAGCTAACCTAGCTAGCTAGCTAGCGAGCTAAGTCGTTAGCGCCCGGTCGAACTAACAAACCGGACGCCTGCCCGTCAGCCACGTTTAACCGTAACCGTTCTGTACACAGCGGCCCGTCTTGTACGCGGTCGATGTCACTTCGACGGTGGAAGTTTTAGTTAAGTTTTTGGCCAAGATAAAAAAATACTAAAGTGTCAATTTTGACAGACTCACTAGGAATGTTTTATGTCCTTTAAAATAAAAGCCCGACCGAACTCATATCTTCTTAAAAAAGCAAAGCTGCAGAAGCGAAGCTAATGTAATTATTAGCCTCATTAAAAGTGTTGTGTTTCCGAATATTTCACATATGCCGAGATTTTGCATTAGCTCAGAAACAACCAGTTGATTCTTTATAATGTAAATAATTTAGTAAAGCAACACTTTCGCTATTAACATTAAGTCAGTGTGTGCTGGTGATTTTTAATTGGTGTTTTAGTCATCAGAGCTGTACATATATGTTGTTACAACCATTGCCAGATTAAAGTGAGGTGATTATTACAAGTGTTATAACCATTACCAGAGAACAGTTAGACACGTCAAAATCTGCCCTTTAAATGCTTTTATTGTGGTGGCCACATTGCAACACTTCCGCGTTGTACACGTCATCTACCTGCTAACTTACCGAGCTGATGGGAGGCTGGTGCTCCCGGGAACCGAGCGGAGTTGACGCCGTTAGCCCATCCGACGCATCCTGCAGAGCGACTCATCTGCGGTCGCGGTTTTTTGTTTATTTGCGCGCGCGCGCGTGTGCGTTTGTTTGTTTGTTTTTGGCAGCATGCGAACGGGGGGCGCTTAACCCCGCAGCCCACCCACCGCAGCGAGGCTCCCGTCCGACTCCGCAGAGGTCCGGCCGAGCTGAACCATGCGACAGTGGTGCGTCCCCGCCGCGACCCCTCGCACCGAACCCCTCCCGGGGCGGCTGTCCGTCTCACCCCCTCCACCAGGTGAGGAAACCTCGGACGCGGAGCAAACTTTAAACCCCCATAAATAGACCATAATAAAAGTGAGCGGACCCGCTGTGCCCCCCGAGAGGCGCGGGTCTGTCCTGTGAACAATGTGACACACAATCCTCTGCATCGGCTTAGATCCCATTGAGACCCACTTTCTTTTTTTACTGGCTCTTATTTTAGAACATTTTAACGTCCTAAAATCCTCCCTATGATGAGTTCAAAGTGGGTCCGCCACATGTCAAATGTATAAAGTGCTGTTGTGTACCTGAACAGGTCGAGTAAACAAGGTCCAGGTTTAGTTTAATGCTGTCGTGGTGTGGACACTGAGCAGAGAAGGGCCCGGCCCCCGGCCCCCTGCACAGCACAGGCCGTGCAGAGGATGCATGTGACTGGCCCTGATGTCAGGTTATGTATGCAGCAGTGATCTTACTTTAATTCCACCCTGGACGCATGGAGCAAGGTTAGCCCCAAGTGTCTGTGCCAAGTGTTTGAAAGGGTGCCAACATTTCTGAATGGGGTTCTTCAGAGGAGAATGCAGTCCCCCCCCCCACTAGTCCCTTGTTGTTAGCATAACTAAAGTTTAAAGCGTTGTACTTAGGATGAATAAACCCGGATGAAAGAAGTGTCACATTCATTTTGGCTTTTAAATGTCTTTTCATCTATTTATAATCCTTTTATCAGTTTGTCTGCAGGTTCCAAAAGACATTTTATCTAAATTTGCGATCTGTCAAAGTTAGAGATAAATATAGCTGCATATGTCCTGGTAACACTTAGTCGGGTGTTTGTTGCCGTTTATCTGGTGAGCAAATCTTTTGGGTATTAATACACCCCCCCTACACACAAACACACACTTTGTATCTGCAGATGCCAGGATGGAGTGCTGCGGGGTGGAGCCGCGCTACACCATCGAACAGATCGACCTCCTGCAGCGCCTGCGTCTCTCCGGCATGACCAAGCCTCAGATCATCCACGCCCTGGAGTCCCTGGAGAGGCTGGACCCGGACCGCCGCCCGCCCCGCTGTGACTCTCAGCCCGCCCCGTCCAACAACGCCCCCACCCCCGCCGCGGCGGCTCCCGCCCCGTCCTCCTCCACGTCCTCCTCCTCCTCGCTCTCCCTGGCCTCCGCCACCACGCAGACCTCCGGCCTGGACGGCGCCGCGCTGTCCCCTAGCAACAGCTACGAGGCCTCTCCTCCGCCCCTCTACCCTCCCAGCGTGGCGGTTCAGCGGTCCTTCAGCTACGACATGATGGGGGAGGAGGAGTGGGACCTGGAGGAGAAGGTGGAGGAGTACATGAGGTGAGCGGGGGAAAGGAGGAGGAGGAGGAGCAGCTCGCTGTTCTCAGAGAGCTGGGTGAGGACAGACGCCTAAAGAATGGGAGAGACAAGGAGAGACTATTATAACACCCGATAATGGCAGCTGAGGTCCCCCGAGCTGTAGGCTTATTCTCCAGAATTTGAATGGAGTTAATTCAGGTCGAGTGTTTAGGGACGGTTGGAAAAAAAGCGAAGCATCAGTGAATAAGGTTAGTGGGAGCAAAGGGCGCCGCGCTTCTGACGCCGCCGCGGCTTGTTGTTGCTTCTTGCAGGAGAGACAGCAACATGGTGAAGGAGGAGATCAAGACGTTCCTCAACAACCGCAGGATCTCTCAGGCCATCGTGGGCCAAGTCACAGGTACGCGTCAGATGCGGCGAACGACTTGATTGATGCGAAGGCAGTCCGTCGTGTCCCGATGAGCATCGATTCCTGATGCCAGAGGTGGAATCCACTTAATCTGCCACAGAATGGAAGCGGCTAAGAAGCAGCTCTGACAAAAACACAAGCAAAACCCCCAAAAATCATAGAACTTTCCTAGAAAACTCGAACTGCAGTAAATTAGAGATGTGAAGCGTAGTTTACCGAGCAGCAACACCGGTGTCTAGATTGTAGAATCTTTGGATTAACGGCTGTAAAACGGTGAACTTGAAACCCAGAAACGGAAGATTATTCGCCAACCTGCTTGATAAATTATTTCTAGTTTCAGTCACCTTTTAACAAGATTACCTCCCAGTGCCAACATTTCTTGGTTCCAGCGTCCAAGCTTCATCCGTGTTTTGATTTTATTTTAAATGAAGTAAATAGTCAAATTGGGAATGATGAGCAGAAATGTATTGTCATCAAAATACAGCTGACTGGTGAACCTACAACAATAATAACGAATGTCTTAAGTAAGTCAAATAAAGTAAAGCGGTGCCTTCACTTCTGGTTTTGAAACGGCTTGTTTGACCGAAGGATGAAGGAGGGACAATGCGACGAGCTAAAGTAGGTCGGTAACGTCCGCAGCCAGAGGCTCCGCCTCTCCGCAGTAAACCGCGAACTACGAGTAGCGGCACGTTGTCAAAGTACTGCACCAAACCACGTGTCCTTAATTAAGGTATTGATATCGGAGGGAGGGGGGGGGGAGCTCAACAGGGTCTGGCTCGCAGCCGATCCCGCCGGTCCAGATGCTGTTCGGGGGCCGCCGCTTAATAAATCAATGTTTGTAATGTGTGAGGGTGACGTGCCCCCCCCCCCCCCCACCCTACCTCCCCCATCCCTCCCTCACAGGAATCAGCCAGAGCTACATCTCCCAGTGGCTTCTGCAGCAGGGCCTGGAGATGAGCGACTCCAAGCGCCGCGCCTTCTACCGCTGGTACCTGCTAGAGAGGAACAACCCGGGTGAGTCGTGGGGCGGGTCGAGCCGGTCGCGGAGGGAGGGGGGATTATAGACCACTGCTTGCTCTCCTCCCCTCTTCTGATCCCCCCCCCCCCCCACCCCGTCACCCTGCATGTAAACACCTCTAACGTCTCACACGCAAAACTCCATCCCGGCCCTGCAGGTTCCGCGAAGTCAAGGAAGGACACAATAAATTTCAAAGCCAAGACGAATGATAAAGGTAGTTCTGTCACGGGAGACGCTGATCGATAATATCAAGCCTTCTGGTTTTGGAAATAAGACCTCGTGGTCGGGTGGGGGGGGGGGGTAGAGTAACAGCTCGGGGAGGCGTTGACCTCTCGGTGTCCTAGGACACTTTAAAGCACCGCGGTGCTCAGAGCTTCATGTTCCCGCCTCAGGCAGCATGTCAGATCTTCTTTCTGTGAAACAAACGGATGGACCACCTGCCGACGCCCCCCCCCCCCCTCCCATCCCAATCCTCTATACCCCCCCCCCCCTCCTCCCCGACCCGCCCAAGCTTTGCTGTAGCTCCTCTGTAGTTCTCAGCTGGATGCTGGAGGTACTCTGGTGCTGGTTTTCATTCCTTAACAGTGATACTAACAATAACTAATTCCCTCGGTGGCCCACAATGCTTTGCCTCCGATAAAGGCTCCTACAGACCCGCCCAACGTGAGTAAAACAAAGACACAAAGAAGCAGTGCTGTCAGTCAAATGGACTTGTTATCCAAGGAATCTATGACAGACCTTATTAATCCGGCATTTGTTCTTAAGTTGATAAATCTGAGTGAAACCGGCCCGGCGGGTCCACAGGAGTTTGTCACCTCACCCAAATAACTCAATTTCTATTGGCTTAACCTGGTGTCCGTCATCTAACCCCGTGGCTGAGGCCCGCCTGACCGTTGGTTTTGTCCCAACTGAAGGGCTGAGGTGGAGTGAAAGCCAGCACAGCGTGAGTCCCAGGGCCAGGGGAGGGGACAGAGACGGGACGGTGGCGGGGGCCAGCGGCTGCCTCCCCAACCCCAACACCAACCTCAACCCCAACCCAGTGTGGAGCAGGCAGAGAGAGCTGCTGATGCACTTGCTGCCGTGGTACGCCGCGGCCGCCCAGGCCCAGCCAGGTAAACACCCCCCCCCCCTCCTCCCACGCCCATAAGCCCCCCCAACGCTGGGCCTCAGCCGCCTGCACGCCGCCTGTAGCTCTGGGGGTGGAGGCCTCTCTCCTGCGGGTGGAACGTAGAGGAGGAATTAGGGGGAAGAGACTTTGGAAGGTTCAAATGTTTCCCCAAAGGTTGCTGAGAAGTAAACATTTAACGGAAAAAGGTCCGAAACTTTGTGTGAAAACCGACTCGTTGGCGGCGGCTTTTTTTGTCGAGCTGTTTGCGGCAGGAAGCCGCAGTCTCATCGGTTTTCGCTGTCGCTCCCCTTCAGGGGCCACCCTGTCGATGCGCTCCCTGGTGAAGGAGGAGCCCGATTGGAGGACGGGGATCGTGGCGGGCGACCGCGTGGGGGCGGTGGGCGGCGGGCCTCTGAGGCTGCGGAGGGGGAGCCGGTTCACCTGGAGGAAGGAGTGCCAATCCATCATGGAGAGGTGAGGTTGTTTTCAAATTTCAGATTTTGATTTCCTTCCTGCAGATGTTCCTCACGCTGCACGCAAGGGAGCATGAGACCGTGAGATGATCTGCAAAGGATTGTGGGTCTGCATAATGCATAATACACCTATTTATGCATAAAAGTATGAAAAAATGTTCAGTGTGACAGTTTCCTGAAAGCGACGTTTAACTAGTTTGTTTGGGTTCAGTTTGATACCGTGCCTGCGCCTCGTGGCTTGTTGATCACAGATGACAGCTGGAGGTGATATTAGTCACCCTGTGCTCGGGTGTGTCGCTGTAGTGACATTTATTAGGTGTCTCTCGTCTCTTCTCGGTGTTTGTCTCTCAGTGAGAAAGAGGCACGCAGAGGAAGGAGCGGATTGATTTCTGTATCGCGTGGTAGCTGTAAGTAGACGGCGCAGTCTGGGCACTCCCAGTAATCAGACCACACACACACACACTACGCAATCCTACCGCAGTGCTGATCCCGATGAGCGAGTTTACACCCAAGGACACGCGTGTGTGTGTGTGTGTGTGTGCGCGCGCGCCTCAGATGGCGAGACGAAGAGGTCTGGAGGAAAATTGATCCCAGCGTGTTTTGTAATGCGAGCTAATGATTCTTATTCAGCCTTCGGGATATAAAGAAGCTCAACGTGAGAGAAATAAAAAAAGGTTGCTTTCATCTCCACCTTTCATACTCCGTGTCTTTCATTACCGGAGAACCCGGAGGCCTCAGAAGAGACTTGAAATGAATCCGCTTGATGACTCTATTCCTTTACAGTGAGGACGCTGCTCTTACCTGCCGGCCCGTCGGACGTGACCTCCTGAATCTGGAGCCCTGCCGCTGTGAGAGGATCTGATTCAGATATCTTGTTTCTTCCCCAGTTTCTTCGTGGAGAACCAGTACCCGGACGAGGCGAAGCGGGAGGAGATCGCCAACGCGTGTAACTCCGTCATTCAGAAACCAGGTGAGTTATTCGGAGGGGGATTGAGGATAACAGCCACGCCGGCTTTTCCTCAGGCTGTGGTAGAAGGTAAAAAGGATGAGCCAGAGGTGCCTTTGTGGGGGGGGGAGTGGTCCCTTTTTAAGGGGGTCCGTGGTGTTTCTCCTCTTCCAGGCTGCAAGCTGTCTGAGTTCGAGCGCGTCACGGCGTTGAAGGTGTACAACTGGTTTGCCAACCGCCGGAAGGAGATGAAGAGGAGGGCGAACATCGGTGAGGGCCGCACGCGCTCCGCGCATCAAGAGAAAAGCCTTTTTTTGTGTCTCCGCCCGTGACCCCCGCCTCTCTGTCTCGACGCAACCAGAAGCCGCCATTTTGGAAAGCCACGGAATCGAGGTGCCGAGCCCGAGCTGCCACTCGAATGGCGAGGAGGGAGAGATGCACGAGTTTGCCGACCAGGTGAATCAGCGATTCTCAGAGCAGGCAAGTCGACTCGGCGCCGCCTGACCTCCTACAAACGACAAGAAACGGACAACTGGCGGTCGTAACTGATTATAAGAGCCAATCGGCTCCGTGGTCACAGACAGGCCGCTAAAAAGCTTTGCGAGCTAAAGCTGCGTTCTCTGTAGTGACCAGCAGGGGGCGGCGACTCCTCTTGTCCCATAGACGTCTATGAGAGAATGACTTATTCCCTCAGTAAACATTGTAAACACGAGTTGATGGTCTCAATCTCTTTTTTGGTCCAATTATGGTCCAAATATGCCGAGTGTGACTGTTGTTGCTCATTCCTGCTCTTTGTCCACAGGAAGACGCCTCCTCCCACAGGATTGTTGACCAACAAGACTCGTCGTCGTTGGCGACCACGGAGGAGGCCGCGGCCCCGCCGAGCCCCCCCCCTCAGGTCCTGGACCGGAAGGAGGAGCTCACCAAAAGGGACACAGTGGACGAGGAGTGACCGAAGCCGGTGGAGTTTGGATCACATTTGAATTTCCACGAGAGGAAATAGGAAAAGGTGTCTCCTCCTCCGGCCACGTAGAGACTTTCGAGACAAATTGCACCCAAAGGTCAAAGGCAGACGGGTGCTGAAGCTCGCTGAGGTGCCTCTGATAGTAAGGAGGCCACTGTATTTATCAACAGTAATCCTGCTTATATTAATGGCAATATACAGTATATATAAATATATATATATATATCAATATATAGTGCATTCCAAGATGGTATTAAAGAGCCTAAATTCCTTAGAGGGAGGATTATGTAATGGATACCTCACCCGTTTTAAAGCTAAGCCTTTTCTTTGTGTCTTCGCTACATGCCTTCCGTTAGCCTTTAAAAGGAGCGCTTGTTTTGATGGACTGTGGTGACGTGAGTGTGCCAAGCCTGCAGGTCAGGTGCGTTTGGGTCCGTGAGACTCTCAACCTCAATCGGCTGATCAATTTCAGTCGGTCGGGCCGGTCAATCAACGCGTGCTGTTGCCACGGAGTCCGAAAAAGCCCTGAGGGACGTCTGGAATCTCAGGTAACCCCCAAAAAGAACGGCGAACGGATCGCCTCAACGCGCGTTGCTTTCTTCATCTTCGTCTTCTGTCGTCTTAAATGTGTTTAACCAAAACAGGACGTGTTATTTATACCTTTTGATATTAGCAAAAACATGCGCGTGTGTGTGTGTGTGTGTGTGTGTGTGTGAGTGTGTGTGTGAGTGCGTGCACATCGCAGTATGCCGACCCGATGCTGCAGCTTGGTCCTCTTTGGCGTCTTCCCTCATTTGAAACCTCAACTGAAGCTCGACTCGATCCGCGCCGCCGGCTCCGGGTTCCTCGTTTTCCTTTTGTTACGTTTGAAAAAACGCTGAAAACAACAATGTGATCAAAACCGACGCGTCGGCACCTTTGCCTCCTGTTGGAATAAGCCTGTGTGTGTGTGTGTGTGTGTGTGTGTGTGTGTGTGCGCGCGCTAGATGACCTCCTACAGACTCAAGCAGCTGCCTGTAACGCTGCATATTTCCCGCTCCCTTGAAGTTCATGACGGACTACCACGTTACCTCGTAAAGCCAAAGCTTCGCCACAGCAGAGCAGAGCGAGCAGGAAGTGAGGCGGGCGGCGTGTTTGATTTGCTCGGTGCCGCTGTAGCTTACCTCAGAATGTCCCTCAGAGACGGGGACAGGGACGGTGTTATGTAGCATTTCCAACTCTCGTCCCAAGTCGCTTCTGATTATTACGCTTCTCTGCTTTTATCTTGACAACCAGAAATAAAAAAATAACAATAAAATTGTAAACGAGTGCTGTGTTGTGTCGACTGGTTCTTCGGCGTGAGTTTTCGGAGCATTCGGCTGCTGTTGATAAAACGGAAGTGAAGTCAACGGAAGGAGTCCTCGGGTGGAGGGAAGGAGGGAAGGAGTCCTCGGGTGGAGGGAAGGAGGGAAGGAGTCCTCGGGTGGAGGGAAGGAGGGAAGGAAGCACGAGAAGGTGGATGAATGGACTCGTTCTCTCCATGGTGTAATCAATAAAAGTTGAGAATGAAAAAAATACCTCATGATCAAAATGTCTTAATTAAGGTGGTTGGTACTTCTGCAGTGAACATAAGTGTTTCTTACTACACGTATAAGTTTAAAGTTAACAGCAGCACGGTAGCTGCACCATCACCCAGAGGATGCAGGTGGAGCCGCTGAGCCGCTGTGAAAGAATAAAACCATTTCTGTTTAGAGCAACGTTTTCCTCCGATATGCTCAGAGCCTCGCCTGCCTGTGTTGAAGTTTAATTTGACCTGGCAGCGTGCGGGAAAAACAAAACTGAGGAAATGACATTTGGAAAAGCATCAGTGTGCTGTTGCCCCCGGATACGATGACTGATGTAATTACCTCAACGCCATAAGAGTTCTCCCCCAAGACCCCCAACGTCTCAGGCTGACGGCTGGAGGTTGTGGGAATGTTTGTGGATCCATTGTGTGCAGGATGCGTCACGGTGAGAAGGCGCCAAGCACATGAGTGGGTCGTTCCTCTTTCATTCCACCAGGGGGAGACATTGTCCACCCTTTTTGCGCGCTCTGATGATTCGACGTGAACTTCTGCAAATTTTAACCCTCGGAATGAGTCTTAAGTTTGTCTGCACGTCTTGTTCTCGATCTCATTTGCAGGACGAAAGAATCAGACGAGAGTCGGCCTCCGTTGGCCGTCACACTGACCGATTTCAACGCTCCTCTCGGGATGTGAGGTGTCCTCTGCGGCCGTACCCCCAAAAACATCTGGTGGACGCCCGAACGCAAACTCCTGCAGGATCCTGCAGCTGAGCGGCCTTTCAGAGAACCCGGCTAACAGTAAGGAGCTAACGTTAGCGCACACAATAACCACAACACGCACACACACATCGGGTCAGGCTTCAACACCAACCAGGCCCTTCTATCATTCATCACCTCTGAAGTACTCACACACAGGGTTCATGACCTGTCACCTTTTCCCGCTGACTGCCGGTAAACGGTCCCCCGTCTGTTTTGGTGGCCTCGCAAAACACCCGGTGACACAAGTGGCGTGAGGCCTTCTTCTTGGTTGGTGGCTCGTGGTTCGTGCCGAGTGGTCCCAGTGGTCCCAGCTAGCTTTTTCATCACGCGCCTTTTTTTTTTTTTTACCGCCGAGAGAAACGCGTTCCTTCTCTTTGGCGATCAGCTGAACAGCCTGCGCCCCCCTCCCCCACACCCGCCCCCCAGCCGCTCTTGTCTGATTACATTTCTTCTTATTGCGGCTTCACCTTTTAAGCGAGGGGTCCTTTTGTGCGGCGAGAGAAAAGGAGGCGCGGGGAGGAGGTGACAGCCGAGATAAAGGAAGCAAGGGAAAGGTCACCTTCAGACCAGAGGCCCGCTGGGGTGAAAAATGTCCCTCTGATTTCTGTTACCGCGTGTGCGTGTGCGTGTGTGTGTGCGTGCGTGCGTGTGCGTGTATGTGCGTGCGTGTGTTAAATAAGGCCTCAGCCAAATAGGTCATTTGCCCTTGAAGGAACAACTCAAGAGTGAGTAGGAGCCTTTTTTAAAACATTTTTTACAATGTCCTATTTCACAGGACAAATAACAAGGAAACACACACACACACACACACACACACACACACACACACACACTGCTCTGAATCTGTCACCCCCCCCCCCTCCCCACCTCCACTCAGATCCCAATAAACCACAAAGGACTTGTCGCAATCTCACCGCGCTTATTATTTTTCTTTTTCTCTTTCCCGTAATTCAGAGCATCCCTCAGCGGCGCCTAGCAACTCTCCTTGGAGGCTTTGTCCCCCCCCCTCCACGCCCCCCCCCCCCCCCCCTCCACTTGCTCTTTCCGCCATCGGGAACAAGGGACTCTTTCATGTTGAAACGCAAGCGTCAGCTACACGTATGAATTTCACTTTATCCGTGTGGGGGGGGGACGGGTGGGGGGGGACGGGTGTATACAGTCAATTTTTGCCTTTCTTATTTATTGATTTGTGCAGGTTAATAAACATGCAAAAGTTAGCGAGGATGCTAATTTGGTCCCTGGGCAGGTAAACAAAAAGGAAACTAAGGAGCAAAGCACAGTTGATGATGTGGAGCTACAAATAGAGCGTAAGATAAAAGACAAGACAGCGGGTCGACCTTGTTCAAGGTCGAACCTGAGACATGAGAGGTTTAAAGAACACTGAGTTTAAAGAAGCTCGAACGAGATTCTAATTAATAATAATAATATAATCATAACTGGGGCAAACGTATTTAAGCGTGATGGAGCAACCGTCTTTGTTTCCGTCTTTGTTTAAGGGCGAAAAAGCGTCCCAACGTTTTAGGTTGAACGACTTGTTGGACCCCGAAATCCGACAAAAGCGATCCGGCTAATCTCCCCGTTGCCTCGGCGCTTAGTCCCGGCTCTGCGGCCTCCCATCCGGCTCCGCCTCCTCGGACCTCATGTTCCCGCCGGCTCGTGGCGGTTCAAAGCACCTGAGCGCGCTGAGCCTCAGAGAGCGCCGCGCTGCCCCGTGACAGATAAGACCCCCCCCCCCCACACACACACACACACACAAACACACGCACACACACACACACACACACACACACACACACACGCCTCAGTGAAAAAGATTCAAAGCGGTAAACGGGATCAACAGCTTAGACGGCTTTTCACTTCTCAGCAACTTCTTCCTGCCTAATGGTCATGCTTCTTTATTATTGTATGTAGAGGGATGCTGCTGTGTGTGTGTGTGTGTGTGTGTGTGTGTGTGTGTGTGTGTGTGTGTGTGTGTGTGTGTGTGTGTGGTGGGGGGGGGTGGGTGGTCTTGTGAGGGACTTTATTCTCCTGTGTACTGGAGTGTAGGAGATGCCAGAAGGATGTCTCTTACTTCACTGGTGATGTGCAGCAGCCTCATGAAGCAGGGAAATCAACCACACACACACACACACACACACACACACACACACACACACACACACACACGCATGGCGGGACGGCAACTCTTGCCCTTTGACCTCCACTTGGCGACATTCGTATGAATATACCATCTCAGTACAAGTACATTATTACTTAAAAGAAGAAAAGGGGACATTACTCTGAGTTCCCGCCGGAGTCACTTTAACGGGCCGCTGCCGCGCGGCGTGAATGCGAATGAGGCCCGAGCGCATCCACCCGCACGCCGATGAGAGCTGGGGGGCCGGCGTGCCACAGCTGACTCTCCTCCCAGCCTCTTAATTCCTCGGCCACCTCATTGTTCCGCTCCGTGGAGCCGAAAGCGGTGATGGGTTCAGTCGGGCCTGTGTGATGTTTGCACGCGGCGTTTTCCTTCCGAGCGGCAAATCGGATCGATGGAGGGGGATGAGGGGAAGGGCGGGTGGAAGGGGGGTCGTCTTGTCTGGCTGCTGACAGGAGACGACGTTTTAGGCAACCGGACCGTTGTTAGCGGTGTCATGCTACTAGTGGCTAATGTAGCATCAAGATCGCGTTTTTCTAACTTCACTTCTCTGGTTTCTTCTCATGTTCAGACCTCGAATGAGGACGTTGCCAGGCAGCAGGACCCGGAGACACACTTCGGTAAGTGGTCCCGTCTGATGGATCGACTGAATTGACAGTTATTATTTTTCGACTGACAAACACTGTGAAAGTAGAATTTGATGGAATGAGACGCGGCTGAACACGGGAAATGGATCAGCTGTTTGTTCGGCTCCTTCTCCGGACTGTGTGCCGACCTCTGACCTCGATGCACCAGGCACTGAGCCGAGCTCTCTCCCGACTCGCCCCCCCCCCCCCCCCCCCCCAGCCTTCCTCCCTCTCCAGGCGCCCGAAACAAGTCGAGCCTCTGCAGAAGGCGAGGGAGGCTTTCTGCTCAGAGATGTTCCTGGCCGGTCCCCCCCCCCCCACGTGATTCCTCCTCATTCTCATTACCGCCCGCCGCCAGCGCCTCGGCTGACCTCGGAGACAGTCGGACGATAATGGCTCATTTAAGCCCCATCAGTCCGTGGGAGGACAGTGGGGGGGGCGGGGGGGGCGCTGGGAGCTAGTTTGTCTCCTACACAGGTAATTAACACGCTTATTAACTCCTCAGCTCGTATTATAATCACGATCATGAGGGGAAGAAGGTGGAGCCGGAATGTCTTCACGGCGTATCTGTGTCTCTGGCATGGGGGGGGCCGGGGGGGTCGATGGCCATGGAGTGCGGGGTAGTTTCATGTGAAGTTGAAAACTGTTTGAGGTTATTTCCACAATGTCACGTTTGATGCTGCGGTGTGAAGCTCCTCTTCAGGGGCTGTTCAGGGGGCCGCAGGAAGAAGAAGAAGAAGAAGAGTCTGAACGTGAACGTGGCTCTGGGGGGCAAATGAACTCTCCTAATTATGGTTCCCCTGGAATATTTTTAGCGCCACGCGGGGCGAAGAGGCGACGAGCGGCAAAGCGCTCTGCGGCGCCGCGTCCAAAGAGGCGGGTAATGATGCAGGGGAAGTTGTTCGACGGCGCCGAGGAACTTTTCCTGTTTCTTGCCATCAGCGGGGAAGAGCCCCACTTTCTGACACACGTGCGCTCGCTCCCAGACGCCCCCCGGGGAGGGGGGGGGTTTGCATTTGATCACAAGTCCTTGGCTGTGGGGAACATGGCGTTTTAGTTGTCATGAACACATGCCGACACACACACACACATATATGCACCTGCGTGTACACAACCACACACACACACACACACACACACACACAGACCTTGATCAAAGGAATCCCTGAAAAGAAGCTCAAAGGCGGATTTCTCTTCTCTCCTTTACGCTTCTATTTCGCCCTAAAAGAACAGCGGCTCTGAAGAGGCCCCGTGCGGAAAGGTTTATCATTTACAGTCATTAAAACCTGAATGCGGGATGTATTTCTATAACTACCTGACAGCTGAGAGCAGGTGAAGAGAGGATAATCATGGACTTGGACCCTGTGGTCTCCTCCCGCAGCCGGCCTTCGTAAGCCTAAACACATTTCTGATTACCTATAAGCACTAAATCCTGTATTTCAGAGATCACTTTGGAGTATTTGTGCTCTCCCATGTCTAATATGCACAGGGATCCAATGAGCCGTGAGGCCCGTTTGAGGCTCTCGGCTCCGGCCTCAATGCTCCACCGGTTCTGGGGGGGGAGGCTGAGCTGAATGCCTGATGCTTTCAGAAGTGAGAGAGAGAGAGTGATGTCTACACTGACAAAAGAAGACTTCTCCCTCTATGTATCCATCCGTATCCGCTCACCTCTTTCCCTCCTCCATCATCCAGCCCTCCATCATCCATCCCTCCATCATCCATCCCTCCATCATCCAGCCCTCCATCATCAATCCCTCCATCATCCATCTCTCCATCATCCAGCCCTCCATCATCAATCCCTCCATCATCCATCTCTCCATCATCCAGCCCTCCATCATCCAGCCCTCCATCATCCATCCCTCCATCATCCATCCCTCCATCATCCAGCCCTCCATCATCAATCCCTCCATCATCCATCTCTCCATCATCCAGCCCTCCATCATCCAGCCCTCCATCATCCAGCCCTCCATTATCCATCCCTCCATTATCCATCCCTCCATTATCCATCCCTCCATCATCCAGCCCTCCATCATCCATCCCTCCATCATCCATCCCTCCATCATCCAGCCCTCCATCATCCATCCCTCCATCATCCATCTCTCCATCATCCATCCCTCCATCATCCAGCCCTCCATCATCCAGCCCTCCATCATCCAGCCCTCCATCATCCAGCCCTCCATCATCCATCCCTCCATTATCCATCCCTCCATTATCCATCCCTCCATCATCCAGCCCTCCATCATCCATCCCTCCATCATCCAGCCCTCCATCATCCATCCCTCCATCATCCATCTCTCCATCATCCATCCCTCCATCATCCAGCCCTCCATCATCCATCCCTCCATCATCCATCTCTCCATCATCCATCATCCAGCCCTCCATCATCCAGCCCTCCATCATCCAGCCCTCCATCATCCATCTCTCCATTATCCATCCCTCCATTATCCATCCCTCCATTATCCATCCCTCCATTATCCAGCCCTCCATCATCCATCCCTCCATCATCCATCTCTCCATCATCCATCCCTCCATCATCCAGCCCTCCATCATCCATCCCTCCATCATCCATCTCTCCATCATCCAGCCCTCCATCATCCAGCCCTCCATCATCCAGCCCTCCATCATCCATCCCTCCATTATCCATCCCTCCATTATCCATCCCTCCATTATCCATCCCTCCATTATCCATCCAACCCCGAATCAAACCGTGGATGTAGATGCAAACACATGTGCAGGGTTCTCTTTCATTTCAATCGCTCGAGGACTTCAGATGAAGATCCCTCCGCGGAGACATCGATCCTCGTGGGACGAGGGGGGCTTGTTTCCTGTGGCGGCGGTGGGGGGAGATGAAGGGAAGAGGGGGGGGGGGGTTACAAAACTAAGCAGGTGTGACCGTTCTGAAAGCTTTCATGGGGGAAAAAAAGCTTCCTGTGGCCTTGTAGCGACGCTAAACTGAGCGTGACCCTCCGACTGAACCCGGCTATCTCGGCCTCGCATGCTTCCTCGCCTCAATCGGCCGACAGCAGGAGAACCTCCGCTGACAGCGTGACACTAAAGGATTTCAGCCCACGCTTCCATGTTCTCCTTCAGTTCACCTCCACACACACACACACACACACACGTGGGATCTGGTCCTTGGGTTTCTAGAGGGGCTTGAAATTGCACGTCGTCCGTTGGGTGCAGCCTCTGAGGAGATGAGCGTGACCACCTTTAGTTCACGTCAGTCCGTTTGTCTGCGTTCATGTGAACTACTGGAGAGAGTCATGGTTCCCAGAGGAAGAATCCTTTTCACTCTTGAAGGTTGCTAATGGGCCAAAAGGAAGTTGACATATTAGTTTTGTGGGGAAATGTCATAAAAAGTATTGTGACAATTTGAGCAGAAGTGCATGGTTCCCCGGGGAGGAATCTTATGGGTTCCTAGAGCGCCAAAATAAAGATGACGCTATCGTTCCCAGTGCAATGTCTCCAAAACTATAAGCTATGACATTTGGTGCAGACGTTGATGTCCCCCATAATTCCGAATGTTCCTGACCTCTTATCTTTTCATCTTGTGCTTATGCTAATGAGCAAATGTTAGCACGCTAACGTGCTAAACAAGATAGTGATCATGGTAAACTTTGCACCTGCCCAACGGGAGCATTTTGTCCGCGAGCACGTTAGCACGTTAGCTATTCTGATTTTAGCACAAATAACTAAAGCCTCAGAGCCAAAAGCGAGTCCAGCTTCCATAAGCCGCTCGTAGGAATGTTATTGCTGGACTCTTTTCGGAGTCCCAGTGTTTACGCCGCTCCATCTGCCCCTGTTTACCCCACGCTGTGGGCCTGTATGTTACGGGACAGGGGGAGTCCACACGAGCAGAAGGAAAGAGCTCGAGCTATCCGACTGGAACCCCTGCAACCTGCCAGGAGGAGTAACTCTTCCTTTTATGAGCCGATTGAAATTCAGCTCACTGTCTATCCGCTCTGTCAACGAGGAGAGGAGTCAGGGGCAACCTTGCAGCCCCCCGACACTAATAACGCTGTAACGGTCAGAGATACATCAAGCTGAACGCTGATAGTCGGAGCAAGGTTTTTCGCCCTCCCGTAGGAATTTATCGCAGGTGGGTTTTTGCCTTCATTTGTTTTGAGCAGGTGCATTCTGGGTACACCCGCGGGTGATTGCCATGGTTTTCACTCCGGCAGCAGACTGGCAAATTATTCAGCCTCCTCCTGTGCACATTGTGCACGCTCCTGCGTATGCTTAGAGACCCAGTGCGCGGGGAAAGATCTGCTCTGGATCCGTATGCATTAGGCCAGCTCTAACCTCTGACCTCTCGCGCTCCACTCGGCTCCGCGACAGGTTCATTACCCCCCCCCACCCCGCCCGGTGGGAGAGATCAATCCTTCAGGGCACGCTCCAGCTGTTCTCACAGGGGTGTTGTTGAATCCAGGGAGGTGTGGGGGGGTAGGAGGGGGGGGGGGGGCGGGGGGCTCTTCTGATGGACCCAGTTTTAGCAGCAACAGTTTCGGAGAGACGCTCTTTGTTGTGACCGGCTGCGCCACCGGGGGGCAGTAGAGAGCCTGGAATGAAAGTACCACATCTCCCAGGGCACGTGTGGTAACTGAAGTTATATTAACCAGTTAAGCACTGGAGAGATGTCAGGCATCAGGATCAGGAATTAGGAAACATTTATTACCAAAATATGTCAGACATACAAGGGATTTGGTGCATTGCAGCATACAGTTAGACAATGGACACAAGACAGATAAGGCAACATAGTGCAAGTTAAAGAGGAAATAGTTACAAATAAAGTGCACCAGCGAACAGGTAGCCATATTCTACACAGCTGTGTTGTGAGTATGTGACAGGTGACAGGTGCATGTGGAGTGTGAAGGGAGGGACTGGTGGACTGTCAGAGTCAGTCAGTGGGACTGGGCTCTGTTGATGAGCCCGACTGCCGACGGGTTCGTGTGGCGGGAGGTCTTAGTCCTGATGGTGAGAGGGGTCGGCTACGATCTTTCTTTCCCTCCTCAGAGTCCTGGAGGCGAACAAGTCCTGCAGGGACGGCAGATTGCAGCCGATCACCCTCTCTGCAGAGCGGATGACGCGCTGCAGCCTGCCCTTGTCCTTGGCTGTGGCTGCAGCGTACCAGACGGCGATGGAGGAGCACAGGATGTAGAAGTGCACCATCATCGTCTTTGGCAGGTTGAGTTTCTTCAGCTGCCTCAGGAAGAACAGCCTCTGCTGAGCCTTCTTGGTGATGGAGCTGATGTTCAGCTCCCACTTGGGGTCCCGGGTGATGATGGAGCCCAGGAAACGGAAGGACTCCATAGTGGTGACGGGGGGGAGGGTGTGGCTCTGTTCTTCCGGAAATCCACAACCATCTCCACTGTCTTCAGAGCGTTGAGCTCCAGGTTGTTCTGGCTGCACCACGACACCCGATGGTCGGACCCCCACCTGTAGGCGGACTCGTCACCACCAGAGATCAGTCCATGATGAGGGTGGTGTCATCCACAGACCTCTGGTGGCTGGAGGTGCAGCTGTTGGTTTAGGTAGAAGAGCAGAGGGGAAAGGAGGCAGCCTGGGGGGGGGGACTGATGGTCCGAGATGTCATCATCATTATCCTGCTCTCACCAATTATTACACGCTTGGTCTGAAAATGTCTGAATCAAACTACTTACAACACAGTAACAAGTCATTACAGTAGATGGTAATTAACCAATTAAGCTAAGCTGCACATCAAACATCGTTATAATACGTACGTTCCTTTTTATTTGTATGGTATTATTATTATTGTTTAGTATTGTAACAGCACCGTTCAACGGGCGCACCCACACCGGGGCTGAAATTACCTGATAGTGGGAGGGATTACCGCCACGCACACACACACACACACACACACACACACGCACACACACACACGCGCGCACACGGTGGGCGGCGTCAGACCTGAGCTCACTTCCGCCGGCTCGAGCGGGACCTCCATCCCACCAGTCCTCCCCGCTTCTGTCCTCCCATTCCCGTCCAGGCGGAGCGGCTGCGAAGAAGGGACCTGCAGTCAGCTGAGGGGGGAGGAGGGGGGGAGGCCGGGGGGGCGCAGACCCGAGAAGCAGCGGAGACGTCCGTGGCACAAACGCCCAGGTATCCGTCCACGCGCAAAGCGCAGCAGCGCGCACAGCGGCTCCGCGACCCTCCGTCCTCATTACGTAACTGGACTACTTTTTTTGCTTTTTTTCTATTATCGTTGGGATTTCTCGCGCATATTTTTTGTTTCTTTTGATTTTTTGGCTGCACCGAGAGTGCAGCCCTTGACCCCCCCCCCCCCACCCCCCACCCACCATACAGTAAAAATGGAGAACGACGACAGATATCTGCCCGAGCTGCTGGCGGAGAAGGACAGCCTGGACGCGTCGTTCACGCACGCTATGAAACTTTTAACTGCAGGTAAACTGGGGGGTTCACCCATCGGGGGGAGGGGGGGAGGAAAGGGAGGAGTGGGGGGGTGGGGGGGGGCAGTTTGTATACAACGCGGCGATTCAAAGTGCTTCGCATGAAAAACCATTAAAGCGCGCAAGCCCCAAAATAAACGGCACATCGCCGCGCTGTTACTGCCATGTGTTTCGCACGGGACGCGCACGGAGGAGAAGATGCTCTCTGACATCACGCCGTGACACTTCGTGCGTGTGCGTGTTTGTGCGCGTGTGTCCCCCCCCCCGTTGGTTCCAGCGCGTGACAGGCGCGATGCGTAAAGCGCCTAAATAGATGCGCGGCAGAAGACCTCCAAGAACCGCGCTGCCGAAGTGTCCCTGAGCAAGAAGAGGCGGCCGCCGTCTGCAGCCATCCGCTGTTAAGTCTGTAAATTGAAAGCGCATAAAAGAATATTAGACCGGCGTTGAGGTCCGGCAGCCGGCGGCGCGCTGATATCCGTGGTCGGTGCTCTGTCTTGGACTCGGGTGGAGCACCGGGGCGGCTGACCCCCGCCAGGTCAGCGGGCTCGGTGATGGAGCGGAGGGATGCGGCGGTGCTGAGGTGGAGGGATGCGGCGGTGCTCCCGGGGCTGGAAGGTGGTGCTGATGTGGCAGGAGGTGTGAGAGAAAGATAAGATCTTTTTTTGGGGGATTGAAGCTGCGGTTCAAGATTCTTTTTCATTGTTATCGAGTAGATCGACGGGTCCATTGATGTCGGTGTGTGATACAGAGAAAACAAACATCACCACGTTTGACCCAATCGATGATTATTTGTTAATAAAACATCGGTAATGTGGATGTAATGACAACGCAGGTGACAACAGCGAAATCTCTTTTGTGCCATTAAAACACCACGATGCCACATCGCTCATCACAAGTTCCCAGAGCCCGAGGTGACGTCTCCACGTGTCTCATCTCCATCTGCGGTCCCTGAACAAAGAGATGGCGTCGCCTGAAGCAGCACGAGGGAGTCTGTGGTTGTAAAGAGATGATGTCATCGGTCAGCCGATCATCAGAGCTGCTGATGGATTGATGAATTGCTTCCGGGTGTTGGGACGAGAGCACAAAGAGCTCCCTGAAACCCGTCACAAATGTTCTTTCCTCATGTGGAGGAACCCGGTGAACTCTGATCGGCGGGTCTAATTGTCTCCGGTAAAATCCGGCCTAAAATTGGACCTTTTGGGTGGAATTTTTCTTCATAAAATAGAACATTTTCAACCAAGTTTCGCTCAAAGTTCAGGCTCAAACTTTCAAATGTATGTGTACTTAATGATGGAAGTGCACTTCAATCCTGCTCTTACCTTCGCCTCTTCTAAATCCTCTTTTGATTGCACGCAACCTTTTGCCTGAAACGCTGCCTCTCCCCTTCTAGAAATCGATAGAATCCAGAAAGACGAGACGAAAAAGGAGGCGGAAGGATACCTGGACCTTTTCACCACAAAGAACATCAAACTTAAGGAACGAGTGCTCATACCTGTCAAACAGTACCCCAAGGTGAGCTGTCCTCCCCCCCCCCTTTTTCTCGCCCTCTTCTCTGTTCTTCTCTCTTTCCTTTTTTTCCTTCTCCACCGTGAACCCCTCGTGATTTAATTCATCCTGCAGCTGGGTTTCAATTACACAAAGCCACGGGGTTACTCGGCAGTCTCAAATGACTCCTCTCCGCCTCGGTCCTTAAGCTCCAGAGTATAATCACAGCCGGTCCCGGCTTGTTTTAAGACGTCTAAGGATCAGAATGTTAATACGACCACGGCGGAGACGTCGCTCCGTGTGGCCAAGTGTGGCTGCACCAGCTCAGTCTGAGTCCCGATCACACATCTGGTGATTTTGATGTGTCTGTTTGGGGAAATTTGAGGTTGTAAACGGTCCCCGTAAAACTCCCACAATGCATTGCAGTGCGCACAACGCTTTACATGCACGTCTCCTTTTTAGCTCACTGGTTTCGTTTCTAACCAAAACTCCTATGAGATGCACAGATGCTGCCCCCCCACACTCCTCCTGCCCGATCAATGTGGTGTAGAGGTCCGGCCTCCGGGGGGGGGGGGGGGGTCCGGGCAGCCCCCTGATCCCCGGGAAGCCCGTCTCAGTTTTAGTCCCTACATGAGTCCGCTGGTGCCGGATCGCTAGAGTCAGCGCTCGGCCCTCTTTGGAGCTTTTCCCTGCTCAGTGCGGCTAATAGCGACAGCTAATTGCAGGACACGTCCCAACATGATCACTATGTGCAAAGGCTCAGGAGGAGTCGGAGTCCGCTCCGGCTCAGCGCCCGGATGATTGCAGCGAATCGTAATCGACGGTGTTCCGGCCCCCCCGGGGTCTCATATCGACCTCCTCCGCTAAATCCGCCGCTTAAGCGAGTGCACGGCTCCTTCAACCCGTCCGCGTCGATCGGCGGCCCTGATCCTCCTCTCCTTTGTGTTGCCGTTAGTTCAATTTCGTGGGGAAGATTTTGGGGCCTCAGGGCAACACCATCAAGCGTCTGCAGGAAGAGACCGGCGCCAAGATCTCCGTGCTGGGCAAAGGCTCCATGAGGGACAAATCCAAGGTAACACACTCACACATCTAGTGACCCTCGACCTCAAGTGGCCGTCCCGGAAACCCACTTTCCCTCTCTGCCCCCCCCCCCCCCCCCCCCCCAGGAGGAGGGGCTGAGGAAAGGCGGCGAGCCCAAGTACGCCCACCTGTCCATGGAGCTGCACGTGTTTGTGGAGGTGTTCGCCCCGGTGCCGGAGGCCTACCTGCGCATGGCGCACGCCATGGAGGAGGTGAAGAAGTTCCTGTTTCCTGTGAGTGTGTCTTTATTTTGTATTTGATACGATGTTGACACCGGCTAACGGAGGCTAAAGCAGTTTGTCGCTCTAAAGATGGAAGCGGACTTTTATTTGTGAAAAGGGTTATATTGGTGTTAAGATTTGATGAGATCTATTTCTTTTTATTAGATATCAACCTCAAACTTGAAATCAGTATCGGATCAGAGAAAGAGGGGCGCTGAGAAATTGCCCCTTCGTTCATTCGTAACCCATTTTATAGAACATTTTATTTCTGAGAATATTTTTCTCTTTGAGTCGCATTTCTGAGGTATTTCCAAAGGATTCTGCCCCCCCCGCCCCTCTCTCTAAAGATTGGACACAGTTTCTCATGAGAATTCAGAATGTGTCATATTTGTGGACGCCCCCCCTCCCCCCAGCCCCCCATTTGGATGCGGCGGTGTGAAGAGTTCTCTAATTGTGTGTTTTTTTTTTATTACTGCTTCTTTTCTCCGTTCTTTCGCTTTTAATTTGAGCACCTTCACACCCCCGAAGTGTCATGCTGCTGTTCCTCACGCTCTCCCTCTTCGTCTTCCCTTTCTCTGTGTGTGTGTGTGTGTGTGTGTGTGTGTGTAGGACATGATGGATGATATCTGCCAAGAGCAGTTCATGGAGATGAGCTACCTGAACGGGGGCCAGGAGCACGCTGCCAGGGGGCGGGGGGGCCCTCCGGTCAGGGGCCGCGGAGTCCCTCCTGGTGGAGCACACAGGTGTGGAGACACACACACACACACACACACACACACGCACACACACACACAGAAATAGACAGCCCCTGTTGTTCACCTGCTGGTAGACGTGTGCACCTTGAAGCAGCTTCATGTTTCCTCTCAACCAGACGGGGTTCAGACCTCAGAGCCGTCGCTCTCGTCCTCTCTCAAAGAGCTCTCGCTCTTTGCCGCTTATATTTTTTAATTTTAAAATATTTTTAATTTTGTAACTTTAACTTTAGGCTCTTATTTTATACTAACCCATTACATTAGCATTTTATTACTTGTGCACTGCTGTCTTGTTGTCTACTGTCTACTGTCGCGCACCAACCGCCAAGACAAATTCCTTACATGTTTGACATATTTTGGCAATAAATGTTTCCTGATTCCTGCTCATCGTTGTTTGAAGGCCTCGCCTGTGTTCATATTTTAAAAAGCAACATCAAGCAATTTATTTATTTCTTCAGCTGTCCAGCAAATTGGATTAGACCACTGTCCGTCCAGTGGCTCAAACCAGTTAGCAGTTAGCTTAGCATGAATCAGCTGGCTCGGTTGCAAACCTCCGCGTTGTCATGCAGCCGAGCCCTTTCCACCAGCATTCTGCGCTCTATGCTAAGCTAACCGGCTAAGCCTCGCAGTATTGACTCGGCGCTCTGCCCTCCAGGGGACGGGGGATGCCGCCCCGCGGCGCTCCGCCCAGGGGGGGGGCGCCCCGGGGCGGCCCGGCCCGAGGCGGCGCGGTGCGGGGCGTGCCGGCGGGCCGAGGGGGACACCCGGCGGCGCCCGCCAGGGGGGCCGCCTCGGCACCCCGCGCCAGGCCCCCGGCCTCCGGGCCCCCGCAGAGGATGGCGCACCCGCCCCCCCACCAGCACACGCCCGCTGCAGCCGCCGACGGCTACGAGGATTACGTGAGTACACAGAGACCGCGATGTCGCTGCTGGAGTCCCTCTCCAGTACCAGTGTAGTGCTGGGGGGGGACGGCTTGACATTCATGAATCATGAACAAGCCTCTCCCTGAATCTCACTCTGCCCCCCCCCCCCCCCCCTCCTGCCCCCCCATCTCCAGGGCTACGACGAGAGCTACGCAGACACGGCCTACGAGTCATACGACAGCTATTACAGTCAGCCGCAGGCGTGAGTGAATCAGACGTCTCTTTGGTTTTCACCTGCTTCTCACGCACTCACACACACACACACACACACATGCATGCACGGACACGCACTCACACACACACACACACACATGCATGCATGCACGGACACGCACACACACACACACACATGCACACGCACGCACACAGTGAGATTCGAGAAGAGCACAAACATTTTTTTTTCTTCTTCTTACCACTCTGCACAATTCTGCGCTGATGATGCTACTTCATGTTTCACGGCTCGGATTGGCCGGCGCTGAGATGTCTGATGCTGGAGAGCCGAGCTTTGATCTTATTCGAGGAAGCCAATTATCGCCCCCCCCCCCACCACCTCCCCCTCCTCCCCCTCCTCCCCCGTGCATTACACTGGGCAGCTGCTTGATGTTTTTCAAAGATTAAAAGTGTTTTTTTTTTTTCTTCCCTTCTTCTCCTTCCATCGCCCCGCTTTTGACCATCAGAGAGCCGGAATACTACGACTACGGACACGGAGAGAGCGCCGAGTCGTACGAGTCATACGGTGAGGAGGAGCTTTATTCACACCGACGAGGAGAGGAATAGGATTCACACACTCGTTTTTTAAGGAGAGTGATATTCTTCCGACCTCAAGTAGGGTTGAGCGGATCCATCGATTATCTGGTGTCGAGTCATTTGGAAAAATAGTGCTAGTTAGCTGGTTTTCCCTCCTTTGGTGTAACAGGCCTGGTGGGCGTGGCCGGCTCATTATCCAATCAGAGCATTCCTGTTTACGAGATGGCTCCACCTCTCCAATGTCCACTAACCAGATTAGGTTGTGGCTGGAGTTCAAAATGGATTATGAGTGTGTTTATTTCCTGTGCCTCCCCCCCTCTCCCCCTCTCCCCCCCCCAGGCCAGGACGACTGGAACGGAACCCCGCGAACAGCTTCAGGGAAGGCCCCGCCCCCCTCCAGAGGTGCCAAGACGCCTTACCGGGAGCACCCTTACCGACAGTACTGAGGCGGAACCCGCCGCCCGTAACGCGTCGCCGTGACTACCGCCCGTCCCCCACGGCAGCTCTCGCTTTACGCCGCCCGACAAAAGTAATTGTCCGTTTTGTCTTTGGTTCGGTCTTTTCCTACACTGGACTTTATACGAGAGGGAGAAAATTGGATAACCGGAACTGGTTTTTTGAGATTTGACCGAGCGACCAACTAACCAACCAGCCCCCCCGCCCGCCCGCCCGCCCCCCCACCCGACCACCCAGAGCGGCTTTGAGACGGGTTAGAGAGGCGGAGTTGGCTCTGCTTTTTTATTTTTTTATTTTGCTGTGATTTTTTTCCTCTGACCCTTTTTTATCCCCCTCTGTTTTTTCTTTGGGATTGTTGGTCTGACGTTTTTTAACTGTTTTGAGTGGCGCTTTCCAGCGGAATCATTGGCTCGTGATCCGAATCCATTTCAACTGTTTTCAAATACAAAGAATCTGTCGAGGGTCAGTTGCAGATTCCCATTTAGGCTACATTTCAAAATTCTGTTAATATAGCCCAATAAAATACCTTTTAAACTTACAAGTATGTAATATAGAAACAAAAAGAAATCTTAAATGAAGTGAAGGTTAAATACTCAATGCTAATGGAATCAATTCATTCTTGATGATGGTTTGTTTTTAAATAGTTCTAAAACGTTGTCCATTAAGATTTAGGCAGCAATATTTGTCACTGTCCTCAGAGTTTTGAAATATAGCCCTAATAGACACTGTTGAGATGGACTGTCCTCATATCCTCAATTTGTTATAGATATTAAAAATGAATCCTAAGACTCTGAAGACAAAAGAGATGGGCCTCGTGTTAAAAACAGTCCAGGTCTTCATTTTGTGATCTGATCCTCTATAAACCGCATGCAAAAAGTACACAAAGAAGGATCGGGACAAAAATCTCCACATGGGTCTTCTCTTTCTGCAGAGAAGGGATCCTGCAGCTCAGTCCCAACTCTTGTACATATTTTAAAACATCCTAACTGTTCTTATTCTGCCACTAGTATCTGTACCCTCTCCATAAAATGCATTATGCTACATGTGTAAGCTTGCCTAAATAGGTTACTAAATCTGTCCAAAAGATGTTTTGCAGCAGTTTGTCAATAAAGCTTAGTTTGTTTTTTACGAAACTTAACCTGCTTTATTTGTTTCCTGTCCTAGTGAGACTCTGAAATGGCCTTTTTTAAACATTCAGCAGTCAGATGTAGGTGTTTTCATTTTAAATCTAAATGAATGTATTGACGTCTGAATAATTTAACCCTACTAAATGATGTCTTGATTGATTACCAAAAGAGCACAACTTATTCTTTCTCTCTCTTTCTATACTTTTTAAAAAGGACCCAGAGGTAAGACCTCTAAAATAACCTGGATAGCTTCCTAATGTGTATAGAGTTCTAAAGCATTGAATGCCTGGGTATGTATAAGACTTTTTCAATCCTCTTACCTGTGGTCGTAACCGTTAACGAGAATTGCTTTCCTAGCTGTAAATTAACTGGATTCAAACCACCATCCAGGTCTTAGCCCTCATTGTCCCGAATGACGCTGGCACAGAGTAATGGCCGTGCACTGGTTATAACCTAGACAACTCCACCGTAAAGGTAACCTAACCCTAAATGTGTAGATTCCTAGTGTGTTTATCCAGCTGGTAAACGCGTGCACTTTCTTAAAATATCATTACAGTCATGGCAACAAAAAAAGGGGTAGACTAAAGTAAGAAAAACGTAACTTTTTATGTACCAAAATAACTGTTCTGTGTACTAACAAAATACAGTGTAGTGTTAATACGACTCTTGTTAAAATGAACAAAGCCAAATCTACGTCAACGTCGTCCGTAGAGTTGCTTCTTTCATTTGCTGTGTAAACGTTGCTTACTGTAATATTTAAAAGGTTCTGCCGATGCCCAAGTTGTCCAAAAAGAGGAAGCTGCGGTTGCATGAGCGCACCTTCTCCCGTAGACGTTGCATGACCTGCCCCAAGCTCCCGCCGGTGCTGTTGGGCGGGGTATTGATCTGGGCTCTGTCCTTCCTCCAGGCACCGGCTGTCGGTCACCCAGCGCCCCGGAGGAGGCTGGCGGTCTGCAGGAGGCCGAGCGAGCACACCCCAGGTTGGTCCGCCGGCGCCTTCATTTCCATCTCCACTCGCGTCAGCCACGTCGCCTCAAGTCGCGATGGACGGACTCCAGGCCTCCATCAGCGCGTGTTCGTACCATGTCGGACTGAATAAATATTAAACTATAACAGAAAACAATCCAGCTTCTTTATTTAGCTGATCTCGTTTTGAACTTTGGAGGAGCAGCGACGCTCTTCGTTGAGTCGCGTGGGCTAAATACGACGCTTCTTCCATACGACCAGATTAGATTTAATGCTTTTATGGACATTTATTTGCGATTCATGGAGCTGGTAATTGGACACAGGAGCACGCGGGCGAGTACGCAGGAAAAATGTTCTTCTCGAAAGACCAAACGGCGACAAATACGGTTTGATTTCTCTAGATAACAACATAAACAATTATAATTTTAAATGATGAAATTTAACTTTTTGTGTTTGAGGGCGAAAAGGGAAGATAAGGGGGGAGCCCTTAATACAAGTCATTGGGACTGGACCACCAGGAACGTCCTGTAGTCTCCTCCGGTTGCTTAGCAACCGGCGTCTCACGCCTCCCTGTAGAACCCCTTAACTTCTCCCCCAGACGAGCGATGCGCTAGTGGGGCTGCTGCAGACGCCTGCGGGCATCTCGGGCCGCGGTGACATCACGCACGCAGCGCCACCGCGGACACGCCGGTCGCGGCGACGGCGGTCTCGGGGAGAGCGACTAATGAGGATCCGCAGCTCAAGGCTCTCTTTGACAGAAGGTGTGGGGGGGGGGTTCTCTCCTCGTGTCTCGTGGGAAGGAAAAAGACTCGGAAAGAAATGGCCAGAAGCGCGGCGTTTGCGAAGCGCGACTGTCGTTGGCATTTCGGCGGCGCGAAAGCGAGATAACGGGCCGCTTAAGGGGGGGGGCTCCAGATGCGCTTTGATGGAAAGGTCACTCGCTGGTTTGATGGTGTCGGACACTGTGGCCGTGGTGACTAAAGCAGCGCGTTGGAACCAAATAGAACCACTTGATTCTGTCGGAACCAACCAGGCATTTCTCCTCTTATCACCTTTAATTCATCACCTCGCATCAAAGTGACCCCCCCCCCCCTGTGATTTTTGTCTCTCTCTCTGCAGTGAGGCCGTGCACAGGAGCAGCAGCACGGTGGAGTTATGGGGGAGGGACGGGGGCGGTGGAGGGGGGTCGGGGGGGCAGCTTGGACTCTGGAACTGGAACGGGACTTTGACGTTCTGCTCGCTGACACCCAGAAGAACCAGAGACGGACTCCAATGTCACGGGGGCTTTTTCCTCTGCATTGAATCATTTGGTAATTGTTTTCCAACGTTGAAGCCCCCCACCCCCACCCCCATCCCCCCCCCCCCCCCCCCCCCACCTCAAAGGCTTTGCCTCTGCAGACCACCCACTCCTCCAGCACATGTAATTGCGACGGCCTGATTCGCCATCAAATGAGCGCTCTGGTTACGGTGGGCTGTGAAATTGTTTTTAATTTCTATTAATCCTTTAAATTAGCCGTGATTCAGAGACTCTCGCCTCCCGCGAGGCGGCGTCCTCCCCTTCAGGGAGAGGCCGTCCACATCGCAAGTATTTGATTTCTTTTGTACGTTCCGGCCGGGTGTGTTGCTTGGTACCGACGTGGAATCGCTCTCGGTGCCTGAGAGTTAAAAGACGCCCGCGGAGAGCGGATCGCCATCTCGCTGCGGCCGACTTCACACTCACACACACACACACACATCTTGGCACGTCCAGGCATGGCGGCCCACGCCGCCCCGAGGATACCGAATGCTAATGCGGCCTATTTGCATGTACCCTCCACGCAAATGTGCAACACTTCCATAAGCGGCGCTGGCGCGCTATCGACGCTTCGCCATCCAAGTGTGATGATGCGGCGAGACGGGCCCGGGAGGGGGGAAGGGGGGGGGGGAGGGGGGAGGCGGACATTGCTAACTTCCCTCGGCCGATCCATCACGCCTCCGTTGATTCGATTCCCCTCTGTGCCGCTTTCCGCCATTACCGCTGATGTCATTACGGCTGCCCGTGGTGCCGGGTTACATTCAGAGGTCAGAACTCTACTTCCCTTTGTTAAGAACAGATTTGCTCCGGCCCCGACCCGTCCGAGGCTCCACTCTGGGCCCTTGAGAAAGCCGGCGTCTTGGAGGACGTGCGCGTCAGCTGTGAGGGCAGACGCCGTCACCCGAGATGAGACGTCACCAGTGCATATCCAAAACACGGCGTCCGCCAGCCCCCGTGTGCCATCATGTCTCCAGTAATGATTTCCGTGTCTGCTGTAATCTGATGAGTGATAAGTGATGGCGGCGGAGCCGTCTCCTTTTGTTTGAATCGACGACCTGTCAGCAGCGCCGGGCTGGAAAAAGAAAGTAAATGTTGCTGTGCACTGATCAATAAAAGTAGACTTGAATACCGGCGAGCTGTCTGTGATCTCTCTCCCCCCCCCACCCCCCGCCTCCCCCACCCCTCTCCCCCCTTCTCCATGTAGCACTCACACAGCGGGGGGGGGGGGGTGGATGGAATAAGGTGACAGACAGCTGGCCAGGCTGTCTTTTTGAGGCCGCGGGAGAGAATGTGTTAGAATGCTGTGTGTGTGTGTGTGTGCGTGTGTGTGTGTGTGTGTGTGTGTGATGCTGTGGGAAGATTCACACCGTCGGAGGAACATCGCACGCCGATGCTGTGAAGACGCTGACAATCCGCCTCCCACAGATGCACATCAGCTGCTGCTTCAAGGGGGGAGGGGGGGAAATAGGGTGAGATAAGTGGCACATGCACGATCCGATAGAAACATACTATATGTGTGTATATATATATATATATTATACACATTGTATTATACATGTGAGAAACGCTTCATATGATCTGATTCCTCGGGGCCACAGAGCGTCTTTCAGTAGCACCACTGCACCTGTTCCTCCGTCACCCGCCAACACGGTTCCTGTAGTTTATTACAATTCCGCTCGCAGCGCACAAAGCGCTCCTCTGTGGATTAATCTCCTCGAGCTCAAACGATGGATCCTCCGTTGGGTCAACTGAACGGTGCATTTTCACATGCTGAATTATTCATAGTTGTGCTCATAAAAGTTGACCTTTTGTTTGTGTTTTATGCTTCATGTCCAATGGGACAGTGTCCTTATTAAACTAAACATTTGCGATTAGTCAAACGTGTGACTTTTACCTGATGGAGGTTGTGGATCCACCGGAGGCCTTTCAGCCTACAGTCACAGATTCAGCTTTTCTAACTTTCACTCCTGAAACACAAATCTGGAAGGGATGCTGCTAAACGGACACGTTGGTACCTTTTAATCCGAAAAATCATTCAGTCGGATGTCACAAGAAAAAGATTTTTAAGACACAAAAGACACTACAGAGAGACAGAGAATGTCCTCCCGGTGACCAAAGACGTGAAACATCTGCGTCGATGTAAAAACCTAAAGAAACGACACACGTTCGCGGCGTGAAACAGCGTGACGCATAAACACCAGAACACATATCAGCTCACATCCTCACGGACTGTTTAAAAAAAACCTCAAATCGCAGGTTGAGCCGAGTTTCCCGACAGCAGGAAGATCCATAAACACAAAGATTCATCCTGCTGCCGTCAGGTTGTCAGGTTGCTCCTCTCTCTTTCTCTTCATCTCATTCCTGCACTTTGCCTTTTCAGACCCTTCAGTGAAGCGCTGCTACTATTTTTTAACACCGCGACCTTTGACCTATTGGTAATGAACACTGCTGCCGTGTTGCTGCAGGAGGGCGGATGAACGCGCTGAGGCCCAGTTAGCAGGAAGAGGAAACCTTCTATTTGATTCATGCATCACTCGTCCACCTGAAGAAAAATAACCATTTTAAATTCAAAATGTCAAGTTAAACTGCGTTTTTGTGTGACGTTGACACTAATTCCTTGAGTGGTTTAACCGTGATCGTTAAAAGTACTTTTTAAAGCTGTTTCTTGCTGTTTTAATCCGCCAGCTGTGTTCCCTTATTTTATCATCGTTCTCGTATTCTTTGCTTCAATCGCTCCAATAGCAGCTGCTCGTTTAAATTACCAGCAGATGAACTAACTATTCCCACGTCAGGCACATAAATAACGCTGATCAGGTTCCTCCGGGGTCACAGGTGTAAGGAGGCGTGGCCTGAGGAGCGAAGGGAAGGCGGAGCAGAAAGGGCGGAGCTTTCAGTGGTTTTATTTCCCGCTGAACTAATGAACCCAGTGAAGTCTTTGAGTTTCCTCGCTCGGTTCCCGGCGTGCCGATGGCTGTGACACCAGGCCTCCGACCTCGGGGGCCGGCTGTGATGAAGTGACCGTGGGGGCGTTAGCGGTGGTCCGGCGTCTGGTCCACGCGCTCGGCTCTTCTACTGGGACAGCTTGTCCTCGAAACGCTCCACTCACGCTTATATTTGGGTCTCTTCTGGGAGGCTTTTTTAAAAGTAGAACGTGGAACTCTGAAGACTGAATGTGGACTGGATGGCGTTTGCTCGGCGGGGGGCTGCAGCACGCAGAACTAGGCCGGCGATGTGAAGTGGAGGAATCTTACTTTCGGAAACGGTTGCCATGGAGAACCCGATGAGACGCCGCAGTGCAAAGTGAGTCCGCGTGTTGGCGAGTTAGAGAGCACATCTCGGTTCGTTTACTAATGAGAGACGAAAGGGGGAAGAGAACAGCGAGTGCTTCTCTGTGCGTTTGTGTATCGGTTTCTGCAGAAAGGACGGAGAGGAGACCGATGGAAGGCGAGAAAGAGAGGGGGGGCTTTCACGTCCGCGTGGGAGGGAAATGTCACACCTGTCGTGCTTCCTAAATGACATTTATCAAAGTGCCACATGGCGTCTTAAAGAGCGGCCGTGTGTTTAAGTGTAGTTTACGACCTGAGAGCTCACGGCAGACGGACCTTTGGCTGCCGTTGGTATTCAGACGTTCACATGTTGAATGACAGCTCAGGTACGGCGTGATGGGGGATGGGGGGGGCAAAGAGTGCTCTTGCTGGACCGCTTTGTGATGTCCTCGCGCCTCTTTGTCGTGTCTGATTTCCATCAAAAATAATGAAGTTGCTTTTCCCCTTTTGTCCCAAACCGGTCGCAGAGATGCGACGCTGGGAGGCACAAAGCAGTTCGCAAAGGGGGAGGGAGAGTTTGATTAAGTGTTGGATGTGTCTCATGAGGACTCACTGGCACTGATTCTGATTCTGCTCATCGGTTCGGTTCCGTATCGATGCTCAGATGAACGGAGCTCAGCTGAAGTCGGTTGTTTATGAGCAGGAATACAAACAAAAAGACTCCAGCTGGTCTTTAGAATACTCACTTGTGATTGGCTGAATCATTTCTGTTATATTCGTTTATTTTTAAGCATGAGGCCCGTTGTGACCTTTGCCCCCCGCATGAGCTACACATTCATCGGACTTTTTCTGCTTTACTGGATTTTTCCGGCACCAGCTCACCTCCCGCGGAGATGGAACATTCCAGTGAACGTTGTTCTTCCTTCGAGCTGCGCGCCCACGCACAGACTTGCATACCAGCGCTCACACTTACTAATGTATTTATTCCCTCTCTCAGTCGGCTCGGAGCACACGGCGGGAAATCATCAAACTTTGACTCCCTGGTTTCTCTCCGACTTTGCGTCCATTTCTGTCCCCCCGTCCCTCAAACTCCTGCCGCCGTCTCTTTGTGCCCTCTGCTTTCCTTGTTAGCGCTCGCCTCTCATTAGCTTCTCCTCCGCTGACTGCATGCACCTGTCCTCAGGTCCCACGCCGGGACTCTCAGCTTCTGCTTAAATCAATTTCCTTGTTGAATAGCCGCTGCGCGCGGGGGGGGGCGGTCCCTTCGGTTGGGGCATGGATGGATGGAGGGTGATGGAGGAGGTTGAGAGACTGGACCACAAGTCTTTCACCCCCCTCCCCCCCCCACACTCTTTCACCCCCCTCCCCTCCCCCCCCGGTCGGCCTTTTATCACCGCGTGTTCTCCCCTTTGGCCTTTCTCTTTCATTTCATTCCCCTTTCTGTCCTCTTTCTGTCCATGCTTCCATGTTCCCAGTGCGGCCCAGGGCTTGTTCTCATTTCAGATGGGAGCTAAAAAGGCTTGTGACAAGGTGTGTGTGTGTGTGTGTGTGTGCGCTTGTTGGTTCTCTCCGTTCTGCAGCCCGCGAGTCGCTGCACGGACTTGTTTTTTGGCTCAACGTGAGATTTTCCTTTTTGAATGAGC
This sequence comes from Gasterosteus aculeatus, assembly GCF_964276395.1. Lineage (NCBI taxonomy): Eukaryota > Metazoa > Chordata > Actinopteri > Perciformes > Gasterosteidae > Gasterosteus > Gasterosteus aculeatus. The sequence continues at coordinate 16,553,743 of NC_135697.1, read as the reverse complement.
CTGCAGAACGTGCCGTCGGGTCGCTTCACATCTTCTTTTGCTCCTTTCCACGTCACCCGGCTGACACGGAATCCGCTGTCTGATGTCACCTCGGTGAATCGTGGTGATTATCGTGTATCCCAGCAGAAAGATCTACACCGACCTGAAGCTGACTGCGTGCTTCCTCCTCCTCTAGTTCCACATTGGTAATTGGTGGATGTGTGTGTGTGTGGAACAGACACACACACACACACACACTCCTCCAATAAAGTCCAAGCACTCTGCTCCGTATAATTATGGCCTATTCCCTGATTACGTGCATTACTAGTTAATTGTTAAACTGTGTGTGTGTGTGTGTGTGTGTGTGTTATGGTCGCAGCTACCACGTTGGTTTCCAGTGGGCAAACGGCGCTGAGCTTTAATCCGATGAGATTAAAGATAAATGACTCCCCATTAATCCCCCTTTAGCGTAAACGAGCCGACCTGCGGACGAGCCCTTCACCTGCAGGTGGAACGTCACATCCACGGATGTGAAGGATAATGTCGAACGCTCGGCCATCGCTCCATCATTCCACGTACGGCGCGTTTGTTCAGCTCCATCGCCTCATGGGAGGAATCCATCATACGAATCGGTCCGGCGCCGATAAACCGGCGGCCTCGCGCTGCAGCTCCCGCGTGTGGAGGATTGGATTTGGATCATGCTTGGTGCTTAATATTCACGAGCTGACGAGGAAACAAACGGCGGCGCGGGTCGGGCCGCCGGCCGAGTGGCGCACGTCACACTGCTGGAGCAGAGATGGGACAAAGGAACGAGGGGGAAACTTGAACATAGTCGGCCTCTGCAGAAATACACTAGAAGAAGCACAAAGAGGAACCGCGTTTAGATAAATGACCCCCTCTCTCGTCAAAGAGAGGGAGAAGGAAACCGCCGCTGTTTGAGAGCGCGGATTCCCCCCCGGAGAAATGCGACGAGCCATCAGAACCTGCTCAGGGACAGATGGAGAACACCGGGCGGCTGTAACGGGCAGAAGAGGCTTTGTGGTGGAATAAAGCGCTTCTGCGTGGCTGCGCTCTCTCCGTCCCGCAGCAGTGACCTGCCCTGCAGCTCCGGGCCACAGAGGACACGATGGAGAAAAGCAGCATTAAGCAAAGTTTTCCCCCTTTAGCTCTGAGCCAAACGTGCTGAGCTGCACTTAACCGGTGAAGTATGTAGTGGGGGAGATGGGAGCTCATTTGATTGTTCCCGTACTATCACACAGATTCCATTCAGACTGGTTTGAACTTGTAAAATGTTTAAGAACTTGACGGGATGTGGTGGGAATCTCAGTCCCTTCATCCTGCTCCTTTCATCACCTCTGTTCCCCACTTCAAATAACCGCCGATGATGGGGATTATTTCAGCGCTCTCCGAGACTCTGAGGTGGATAATGGACCCGCGCGAGGAGCAGCGTGGGTTTTAGCTGCGGGGAGGACGGCAGTTTAGACTCTACATGAAATACAACACAAATATCACTTTGAGTTTTTTAAGAGTGTGTTGCTCGTTGCTGGTTTATTTTCTCCTCTCATAATCGTCGTCACCAGCGGCGAGACGAACCTGCCGGCGTCACCGCCGCTCCTCTCCTCCCAACAACAGCCAAAGCTATCGATCGCTGAGCTTTAATCGACCTTTGGCGTCTTCTCATTAACGTGGTTAGAGGTAAACGAAGGGAGTGGATCAACCTGAGGGGTCGGGGAGGCTGACACGAGGGAGAAGGCCGCCGTGGCGCGGCGGGTCGATCGATGCGCCGGGGGGAAAGGTCGAGCGGGTCGAACAGAAGTGCGCCGCGATCGCGCCGTAATAAGGAGGATAATGACTTTCCCATAATGCCACTTGTGAAAATGTCAGAAAGGCGGCTTTCTATAAATAAGGCGTTTTCCGTCGCAGGGCCCCGTGACCTTTGCCTGAGAATCACCCGGGTCCTTAGCAGGGAAAAGGTCACATTCAGTTCCAGCTGTGAAGGGGAAAACATACACATATACAAACCTTTCTCATGCACTTTCACTCGGCAAATGACGCTGCTCTGCGTGTCATAAGAACCAATACAGCATAGAGAATAAAAAAAAACGATTCGCCTCATATTGATATTGATTAATTATTCCCTTTTATAGTGAATTGTTACATAAACTGGTTTGCATTAAAGATCGACATAACACTGCAAAACCCCCCCGTCCACACCTTTCACCCTGCACCTCTTTCATAAAAGACCGTTCAACTTTCAGCTGTTCTCACAAGATTTACGTTTTCGACGGCTTTCAAAGTCGTATTGGGACAGAACTCAACCACCATCGTAGGCAAGTTTATTTGTACAGCGCTTTTCACACACAAGGCAGAGAGATTAATTCTCTAACATACTGGGAGCCAATGTAAGGATTTAAGAATTGGTGTAATGTGCTCACATTTTTTGGTCTTTGTTAGAACTCTAGCAGCAGCGTTCTGAACAAGCTGGACCTGCCTGACAGGTTTTTTTTGGCAGACCTGCAAGGAGACCATTACAATAGTCCAGCCTACTAGTTATAAAGGCATGTACAAGTGTTTCTAAGTCTTGAGCTGACATGAGGCCTCTAAGTCGTGCTACATTTTTGAGGTGGTAGTTGGCCGATTTTGTTACTGATTTGATGTGACTCTCCAAGTGTAAATCTCAATCTTAGTGTCATTTACCTGCACCGAGCGCCAACAAAAAGGACAAACCCCCTCCCCCCCCCCCGCCCGCTCGGGTTCCACTCAAGTGCTGAGTGGGAGAGAAGGAGCGACTCTCTCTGCAGTCGTCGCCCCCCAGCTTTTCATTCCCGAGTTCGAGGTGTGCGCCTGAGGTGCAACAATACGAGCCGGGTTGGAAGTTTATCTTGAGATGCTCCTCAGTTCCTGTGAGCGCCGCTGTACAAGAAAGGGAACAGGGCGAGATTGAAGCTCTGATAATACGAAAGGTGCTAAACTGAAGACACAGAGTAATCAAGCAGCTGTTTGAAGATATAGTAGAATAATAGAATAGAATAAAGTCCCTCCTCCGATGTTGTTCAATAAAGACCCTCTTTACGGCCACAAAAAAGAAAGAAATTGGTACTTTTACCTGTTTTCCTGCTGCACCTCGCTCTCCATTCCTCACCAAACTAAGCAATGTGATTCATAATGATCAATTGAGTAACACAGAAATAATAGATAAATGCTAGACTCAATAGATGTGGTTTTAATGTATTTTATAGTATGTTAATGTATTTATCATCATTATTTTGAAAAGTTTGATTTCCCCTTTGTGGAACTTTAAACCAGTAAAATCATTTTTTCAACCAACTCTACGAATAACCAGGATAAGAACTCTCGTTTGGTCCCTCGGGCAGCAGACTTTTGAATTAATTGTAGTTGATTTATTGTAATGCCCAGTGGAGCGGAAAGGGGAGCGGGAGTCGCCCAACAAGCTGCTCTGCTCCGTTACTTTCACCTCCAGTCAAAACCCGTCTCCAAGGTCAACGATGAACTTTTCAGACTTCTACTCCAGAGGTGCCGTCCGCATTGGTCACCGGCCGCAGCAACAACCCAGTGCAACGGCAACAACCCAGTGCAGCACCAACAACCCAGTGCAACGGCAACAACCCAGTGCAGCACCAACAACCCAGTGCAACGGCAACAACCCAGTGCATTAGCAACAACCCAGTGCAACGGCAACAACCCAGTGCAACAGCAACAACCCAGTGCAACGGCAACAACCCAGTGCAACCGCAACAACCCAGTGCAACGGCAACAACCCAGTGCAACGACAACAACCCAGTGCAACGACAACAACCCAGTGCAACGGCAACAACCCAGTGCAACGACAACAACCCAGTGCAACAGCAACAACCCAGTACAGCACGAACAACCCAGTGCAGCACCAACAACTGAGTGCAACGGCAACAACCCAGTGAAACACCAACAACCCAGTGCAGCACGAACAACCCAGTGCAACGGCAACAACCCAGTGCCACAGCAACAACCCAGTGCAACGGCAACAACCCAGTGCAACGACAACAACCCAGTGCAACAGCAACAACCCAGTGCAACGGCAACAACTGAGTGCAACGGCAACAACCCAGTGCAACGGCAACAACTGAGTGCAACGGCAACAACCCAGTATAGCACGAACAACCCAGTGCAGCACCAACAACCCAGTGAAACACCAACAACCCAGTGCAGCACGAACAACCCAGTGCAACGGCAACAACCCAGTGCAACGGCAACAACCCAGTGCAGCACGAACAACCCAGTGCAGCACCAACAACCCAGTGCAGCACGAACAACCCAGTGCAACGGCAACAACCCAGTGCAACAGCAACAACCCAGTGCAGCACGAACAACCCAGTGCAACGGCAACAACCCAGTGCAACACCAACAACCCAGTGCAGCACGAACAGCCCAGTGCAACGGCAACAACCCAGTGCAACAGCAACAACCCAGTGCAACAGCAACAACCCAGTGCAGCACGAACAACCCAGTGCAGCACCAACAACCCAGTGCAATACCAACAACCCAGTGCAGCACCAACAACCCAGTGCAGCACCAACAACCCAGTGCAACAGCAACAACCCAGTGCAGCACTAACAACCCAGTGCAACAGCAACAACCCAGTGCAACAGCAACAACCCAGTGCAACAGCAACAACCCAGTGCAGCACCAACAACTGAGTGTAACACCAACAACCCAGTGCAACAGCAACAACCCAGTGCAACAGCAACAAGGTGCACTGAAGTCTCGAGCGTGGGATTTGTGCTTGTTGAGCAGTTTTAAGCCACGAGGCCGGGAGGAGCCAATTAAAGAAGAAGCTGCCGGGATTCAAGTGTTTTCAGATCAAAGATGATCACGTCAAAGCCGCCTGTCGCGCCGCTTCCTGTCAGCGGGTTGACGGAAAACATGGACACAGTCTTGAGCCTTCGGATGTGTGTGCACGGACCCTTTTTAAATCAAGTTGATTTCAATCCGTAGCTGTCATGTGTTGAGAGGTTGATGATGACGAGCTCTGATGGTCGCGAGACGCTGCAGCGAATGAGCGCCGAGCAGAGATGCTTCCACGTTACATACAGCTCCAATCTAATACGGCCCCCTTTCTCTCACTGTTCACTGTCTGTTGCCCCCGTGCATCCCCACTGGGGCACTAAATAAATAATAAACGAGAATAAATAGCCCGGGATGCAAGGCAGACGTGTGCACAAGCGGCGTGCTGGCACTCATCATCCCCCTCTGCATGACACACGCCATCTGAAAGATTAAACTGTATGTGTAGGCGTGCACCGAACACGTGTAGAAGTCAGGGTTGGCATGCACCCTGGGGGCAAGGTGCTATAATGGGGTATTGATGTCTCGGAGGGGCGGGTGAGAAGAGGGCGATGATTAGATTTGGCCCTCGCTCGCCCAGCTCTAACGAGCGATAATCACGCCACATTTCCAGGAAGCCTTCCGCAAGCAGCGCCGCCGCGACCTCGGAGAAAACCCAACATTAGGCGGTCACATAATTAGATGTCAGCGGACGACCAAATGTGTCGGGATGTCTGCCAGCGGTCGCCTAATGACCCCGGCGACTGTCGGTCTCCGTCCGTCGGGGTCGCTGCTGGTGTTCTGGGGAGGAAATGGCGGCCGGGCAGACGAGCCAGGATGGAAGCTCACGTGCAACGTGAAGCAGGGAAGGATAATAAATGTCAGTGTAGTAATTTATTGCTTCGATTCTCAACATATACCATCAACCACCTGAAAGTCACCTAGTTTGTGCTTTAGACACTGGTTGGCCTTTGCAGATTAATTAAGATACAAATATTAGAATAAGCCAATGACAAGTACGGTCCACAAGTCGGATAAATTGAAACCTTGACAGTCTCTTGTGCAGGTCAATAAGTCTTCTCAAGCTGAACTCATTCCTCATGACAGTGAAATGACTTGTACCCATTGATATTTTTCAGAGGGATGCGATCCTTCTTTTAAATCCACGTCTTACATCCAAACCCCCCCCGGCTGGCCCTTTTCTCCATTACCCCCCTTGGAGACCTCATTCACACAAGTTTGAGCTGATTCTGATCTCAACCAGGATGCACTGAACCAGTGAAACCACTCTTCACAACTCGGTCCCACGACGCACACACACACACACACACACACACACACACACACACACACACACACACAAGCACTTGTCTCATTCCTTGTACTTGACGAGGCCATTGGAGATCAAGGACCATTTTCCACACCTGCTCGACGTTCGTGTACCAGTCGTCACAGCGTAGCTCGCTACTGGCGGCTTTTAGACGTGACGTGTCAGTAAGATCAATCAATATATTCAGACTTTTGGATAGATACAAATCACTTGCTGTCTGTGTGTCTGTGTGTGTTTAAAACATGAACCTACAGACGAACAGAATGTGAGGGAAAACGGAAATAAAATAAATAATAGTTTTCAAAACAATCTTGCATTGTAATTTATTAGGCCAGTTCCCTGTTGAAAGAAAACCGGACTTGAAACATCCGAGATGTCATTTCTGCTTTGCAGTGAGGCGTCTTCACGCTTCATCGCCTCATAAATCCTAATACGTTTCATAAATGAGCCGCCGCTCTCTTCGTTAGCTCCCCGTGTTCATTTGAGAGCGTGACTGCGAGACGGATTCCTTTACCGACGCCGCTGAGCCAGCACCTCGCCCCCCCCCCCCCCCCCCCCCCCCTCGCCCCCAGAGCCCCCCCTACCCATGCCGAACACATTTCACAGCTTTCCATCCCGTCGGATCAAATGTGGCCTCAGACGTCCTGCGGCGGCTTTCTGAGCGATCGCGTTGTGGGCGGAACATGGCGCCTGGCGGGCCCGTTCGCCGCGCTGCTTGATCGCCGCCTTCCGCCTCTCGTCGCAGAACAAGAACTCGCGGGATCATCGGCTGACGTGAAATCTCGTCACTTCGGAGGAAAACGAGTGCTGAACGAATCGTCGGTGCATGTATCTCATCGCGAAGATTTTCTACGTGATTTGTCTCCCCGCAAATGTTTTGTCCTTATTCTCATTGTTATATTCAAGTGGACTCGAAGGAAGGCAATTAGGGACCAACTATTGTGCCTCATGTTCCAGCCACAAAGCCTCTTTTGTTGCATCTGCTTGAACAACGAATCGGACTCAGTCGGGAGGCCAGTCGGTGTGAATCCGTTCCTTTTCTTCCCGGAGACATGTTTTCCCTCTCGCGGTGTGTTCGGCGGCGGAGGCTTTTGTGTTTCGACCTTGCTTCTGTGAGTCATTTCGGTAAATGATGAGGACTTGGCAATGGCACAGGCATGACACGCTAGATTTGCCGTGGAAATGTGCCGTGGCGAGACCTTCGGAGAGACGTCAAGGTCTTCTGCATCGAAAGTGGAAGCAAAGGGAGAGGGTGGAAAAGAGGGAGAAATAGGGACGAAGGTATTGCAAAAAGAGGGTTGGAGCGAAATGTGTGATTTCCACTCAAACTGATTTCGTTAGTTTAAAGGAAAATTTGTCACGTTTTTAAAAGTGTCACCGTAGAAAAATCTTTTTAGTGCTCCTAATGACATCTGCCGCACAGAAAACCAACCAATCAGTGTCCAGCAGTGTGGCGCACCTGTCAATCAACTCCGGTCAAGCCGCCAAACCAGGCGGATCCAATGTTACCCTTTTTAGAGATTACCTGATTATCTGTCTCATGTACTACCGTCAGGATAAAGTGACAGCTGGAGCAAAAATTTGATTAAAATCAAATTTGGGGGCGTGGACTGTGGCCACGCCCCCAAATTCCACGTGATCATTGACATCTTCATCTCTCGGGTGTCAGCGATCATTTACACAGCGGGAAGGAGGATAGCAAAGCAGAGGACAGACAAGCCAAAGTGGGGATTTGTCCCGTACCGGTTACAACGTGTTGACGGGTTTTTCTGTGTCTTTAGCTCAGCCGGACCGTATAATCGCTCATAGCATCCCCTTTGTTCTCTGTGAAGTCTGCCAGAAGGGATTGAACGTGGGTCCGTTTGAAAAAATTGCCTTCAATAACTGAAAAGTCGCTTGTAAGCAACCAGTCTAATGGAAATTTAGGAGGAAATTTGCCCTTTTGTGCTTTAATCAAATTGTAAAGCAGTTACTCAACTCCTGACATTTGCTGTTGTTATTCTGCGACGATGCTTTGTGAGGAAGGAATAATGACACGATCATCAAACAAACTCTAAAAGTGGCTCATTCAAGGTTAGGTTATCCGGGTCGGACACGGTTGCACCGTTTGAACATTGTAAAGCACAAAGCGTTTTGCACCAGCAACAAGCGGTGCGTCATCGGTGATTCATTCCGCATGTGTGCCGAGCGGTTCCTCCCCCGGAGCTACTGCAACAATTAGCAACAAAACACCATCTCGCCAGAAGCAGACATATTTGTCATTTGAGCACCGGCTCTTTGATGAATCTTATTGTTTCAGTGAAAACGAAGCACCTGCGTCAGCAAGACAGAGCGACCAAAATAAAAACGTTTTAGGCGCAAAGCCGGCGTGTTCGTAGAGAGATCGTGGCGCAGAGGCAGCGAGAGGGAAGAGGCACCAGGCGTGTGCGGAGTGACTGTAGGTATATAAACCCACAGTGCTGATTGTGTGTGTACGTGCCGTATACTATTGTGTAATCCGGCCCTAATCCCTGCCGGCGGCATCCGGCAGCTGGATATTAAAGCCGTTTTATTTACGGTTTCCCCTCCGAGTGTCACCCGGCTGTGATGTCACCACCTGCCACAGCGACTGAACCTTGACCTCTCCGCCTAAATAAATAAATAAATGAAAGCAATCATTGGGGCATTTGAGGGTCGCCCATGTTTACTGGAGTCTTTTTTTTTTTACTGTTCTAAGCTGTCAATCATTCCTGCCTTTCAAGTGCTTGTTGCGAATAACGCGGCTCACTCTGAGAGTGTGCGAGCGCGTCTCTTCAGCCAGTTTGCATGACGAGCACCATGAGAAAAAACAAAAAAAACCATCCAGTTGCCCGGGGCAATTAATAAATCAGATCGCAGCGATGGATCTCTTGGAAGGCGCCGTTCCATTAATCGCCATCGCCGTCCTCTTCCCGTGTCTCCGATCCCGGCGATGCCGTTCGCGGTTCCTAATTAAATTGTACTTTCTGTCGATTGTGCTCATTACTCAAAGCAAAACCAATCAGCGGTCTGCAGCTGGGCCTCGCCGCGTGCAAAGACACGGGAGTAAACGCCGGTGGAGGGGCGCGACGTGGGGGGGGGGGAGGTCTGCGTGTACGTCGCGGCGGCCCACCCGGGGGTTTATTTCCGATTCCTATATTTCCTTGTTGTCTCCTCATGCTCAGCCTGGCAGAACGTTTGCTTCCTACCAAGATCTGTCGCGTCGTCCCGCAATCAAACAACCTGGAGGCTGAACTTCTCTGTAATGTTTGTCCAGGGAACCTAAACCCAGCGAGCCGTCCTCTTAGGGGCCCCGCCGGGGCCGCTCGCTGGTAAGTGACCTGTGCGAAGAACACATGGACGATAGTTGCTTTGAGACTAGTGGGGGCTTTCAGTCAGTTTCACCACACATTTGAGAATTCTCCTGTCAGGATCTCCGATCCCCCCGAGTTGGTTGATGAGAAGAATCGCAGCACGTTGATCAATTAAAGTCAAAAAGTTAACATTTATTTAGAAGAGAAAAAGATGACATGAGCAATTCTCCGCAGATATCTGGCTCTAACTATTGCCCATAGGCACGTATCTCAGCGCTCGGCGTAATGACGTCTCCGAGCAGTGAAAGCGCTGAGTTTTTATACACATGTGAAGAACATTCTCCGTGCCAGTTACGAGAACCTGAGATAAGAACCCAGGTGAAGCTGAGGGTAGCACACACACACACACAAGATCCTCCTCAGTGGCCGGTGCCAATCATTATTAATTGACATAAAGTAAAAACGTGGATCCGGGACGAAAGCTCCGAATAAGATATGAACCAAGGCCATGAACAGGAGTCCTTCGTTTTGAAGCTTCTACGAGATCGAGTCGACCGTCCTCCCTTCTCAGTGCGCAGCTGCACAGCAACATGTTGTATCATGCTGCTCTTTGCACTTCTGGGCCAAATACAGGACACTTGAGACACGGCCTTAGCACAAAACAACGTTATAATATATTTGACCACCACATGCATCTCACACTTGTTGTTGTAGCCGTTTGTATTGTGGCTTTTTTGAGGAAATTGTACCTTGTTGATTGTGGTTGTTCCCGGTCTGCACCCTCTTGGTTAAATGCACTTGTTGTAAGTCGTCCCGGATAAAAGCGTCGGCTAAATGAAAAATGTAAATGTGTTCGCCACGCGATGGGGAGGGGGGGGGGGGGGCTGAGATAAATAGTCACACTGAGGGAAGCGATAATGGACTTTTCTTGTCTGCACTGTGTCAGCGTCCTCAGACGATGACAGACGCGCTGATGTGTTTAACTGCTCGCGCTCAGACAGCGAGAGGAGACGAGAGACAGCGGGGACAGACCACGCGGGGGAGACGTGGACTGGGGGGAGGGAGATGCTGACGCTCATCATCTCCCTCCCACATTGCCATTGGCAACCAGACCTCCTGCGCTCTGACAGACGCAGGGTAATAAAGACGGCTTCAGGTGAAATCCGTGTGCCCCCCCCCCTCTCTCACCTGTCACTCACCTATCTGTCCACGGAGATCTACCAATGATGAAGTGATTATCGGTTTGGAACTTTTGAACTTGAGCGTTTTGTGGTGTTGAAGGAAACAGTTTTTTCTGCAGATGGTTGGAGGTTTTCTGTTGGGTGTTAAATTGTTTTAGATAGATGGATAGATTGATACTTTATTGATCCCTCAAAAGGGACATTTGGGTGTCACAGCAGCATGTACAAGGAAGAAATCGGAATTAAAAGATACACATTATATAAAAAATAATAAATAATTAAATTAAATAAACTAAACTAAAACAAAAGAATAACCTTCAAGTGTTCGAGTGTCATTGCACTGGGCAGGAATGATCTCCTGTATCGCTCCTTGTGACAGCGGAGCTGAACGGGTCTGTTGGAGAACCTGGAGTTGGCGTTCCGTTAATCTCACCTCCACCCTCCTCCTCCGTCCTATTTGTGAAAAAGGAAAAACAAGATGGCCGACAGTGGCTAACTCCTCATTTACAGCTTCTCCTCGGTGTGTCTGAGGACTTTGGAGGTTTCATTAACGAACACGGGCACCAACCACCAAACATAAGTGACAAAACATGTTTGCAAAAAGATCAACTGGGTCCCTTTTCGAAAGAAACGCTTTCATCCGTCTCCTGTTGGGTCGAGTGCGAGAGAGGAAGGAGGGGAGAGAGCGCCTCGGCTGTCGGATTCATTGGCCACTTCATCTTCTAACCGGTTTCCCCTCGCCGTGGCGTCCGTTTGTCACCGCCAACGCACCCCCATGTCTCACTTTGCTGAGGATGTGCGTGTGTGTGTGCGTGCGTGTGGTGTGTGTGTAGCGAGCCTCGAGCAGGAGACACAGACAGATGGGTCGACTCCCACTGGTCACATGTGTTTGCTCTCCCTCAGAACGCTCTGCCAGGAGGTCCGGACCCGTGCGCCGCCGAGCGCAACGCGACCAGCGACCGCCGGGGGGTTTGCTGGTTCAAAACCCCCCCCGAGGCCGGCCGTTTCCTGGAAACGTGGACGAGGACGGCGGAGTGATCGGGCCCGTCCGGCCCCTCCACATCCGCTCGGTTTACCCATCAGCCCCGGCTCCTCCGCACAGCGGCCTACACGCGTCACTAACATCTGCCTTTAACTCAAGGGCAAGGGCAACTTTGCCCCCCCCGACCCTCCCCGACAGTTTTATTGTCTTTCCTTCTTCTGAGCCCCGCGGCGCTCGGTTCAACATCTGCTGCCGTCTCGGGGAACGAGGCGTACACACACACAGACACACACACACGCACACGCACACACAAATGAAAGGTCACAGACTAAGTCCTAATATTCAACACAGATGAGCACTTTGAACAATAAGGCGCTACTTGAATTTGAGTGTAGATACAGATGTGTTCGATCAGATTCTCAGGGATAGAAAGTGAAGAGCTTTGCCATACGGGACGTGAAAACAGCTCTGACAGAGCGCGTCGCTCTGCATCGGGACGCTTTGTGTCGCTGCGCTGACAAGTGTTAGAAATTCTGTGATGTTTCACATCTTTGCGTCATCTTCGACGAATGTTGTTTTGCGGTGTTAGAATCGAGCCGCAGCGTCCAAGACAAACAAAAAAAAACCCCGCAGAGGCCCGGCAAACCGGTTTCGACCGCTGGACATCTCGCTGTGCGTGTGTGGACAGAAGGTTGTGCTTTTCATCGCGTTTCTCCCAGATATAATTGTCTGCTGCCGCCCAGTTCGCCTTTTGGTTGCTCCGTTCATCCCTGCAGGGAATAGACGCCGGCGATCGGACAAACACGCGCGTGGGTTTAGCCGGAAAACGAGCAGCGGATTTCATCGTTTTCGGGGACAGTTGTTTGCTTGTCCTCCCGCAGCTGTTGAAACCGGGAGGTGAGCGAAAGAGGAGGAACCCCCGGGCGGTTCGAGGTGGTCTCCATGGCAACCGCTGAACCCGCTGCAGAGACGACGGCCATGACGAGCTCCTCCGGCAGTCACAAACTCACGCGGGGAGCGGCGGCGGCGGCGGCGAGGACGAAACTCCCCCCTCAGACTGGAAATCAATGCAAACATGCTCACGGTTTCAGGACGTCTCAGCCTCCACTTTGCCCAAATACACAATGTTGTTTTCACAGTGTAACTGATGCCCGTTGTGGACGCCTGCGCAGTGAGAGCTGTGTGTGTGGGATGCACTCGAGCGCGTGTGCGTGTGTGTGTGTGTGTCCGTGTGTGTGTGCGTGTTCACAGATGGTGCCGGCCAATTAGAGAAGGAGAGAGGAAGGGGAGCCATTAGTGCGCAATTAGCTCTGATTGCCTCAACATTGTTTTTGTGGGCGGCGGCGGCGGCGCTCTGTGAAATGACCAAATGGCGCGCGGGCCTCCTGCTCTGGCCCCTCCCACCGCCGCCCGCAGCCAACGTGATGCACTGACGTCGTCGCGGTGCTTTTTCTTCCCACTTCTCACTCTGTCTCAGCCCCTCGCTTGGTCTCCGCCCGTTGCTCAATATTTTTGACTGATGCGTTGTCTCCGCCCCCCCCGTATCCCAATGTGTCGACTTTTTCACTTAACTCTATTTCAGCAAGCCCCCTCCTCCTCCCTCCTCCTCCCTCCTCCAGCTTCTAATTACCAGCGTGACAAATGCCTTGCTAGGCTGTCGTATAAAAGCGATTTCCTTTCCTCGCCCTTTCTCTCTTCAGCGTTTCTTTTCATGCATATCTTTCCTCCTTTTCATTTGTAGATGTCAGCACCGAGAACGCTGCCGAGCGCTTTTTCTGCAGCGTGACATTGTTAAAAAGAAGAAAGACTCTTGCAGAACTTGGTGTGACCAAGCTGACCAGGGTGGTCATATCCAACACCCCTTTAAGGGGGGGCCACGGCGCGTTCGTGCACGTGTTTCGGCCCCCAAAATCAACCAAAAACGTTTCTTTCGTCAAACTGAATGAGGATGAAACACAAAGATTGCATTGGTAAAGGTGTAATTATTGATTCCCTGGTAGCTTCTTGAAGTCCAAACATAACCCATCCGCCTCTGTGAACAAGCTGAACGTGAAAACTGTTGATTGGCGACACGTGATCTTTCATTTCCGCCCTCTGCTGAAAACATTAAAGGCAAATAGTTCCGTGCATATTTACCAGAAGCTTCCATTCCAACTAAGGGGGTTTGTTGCCTGAACCAAGTGTTTCTTTTTATGAATACTCAATATAACCCTTTGTGTTCTGTGGCCGTAGTGGAGCGTTACAGTTTAGTTCTTTGTGTCTCTGTACTGTGAGACCACTCACTCCAGTGGTAATCCACCAGGGGGGTTTATGCCACTATAACAGCACAATATTGATGCATTATGCATGAAATCATGTTCTTTGCACCTAAAGAAGGGGCCGAGCTACGCGGCCATTTTTCCTCTCTTTTTGTAACGTTTGGTCATTTGATAAAAGATTGCATTCATCACTGCTGCAGCTTGAATCAATAGTGCTCTCGTGAGGAGGAGGAGGAGGAGGAGGAGGAGGAGGGGGAGGAGGGGGAGGAAGGGGGGGTCGGCGGCAAAGACACCACATGATAAATTGGAGAAATATCTGAATGTACAGAAAGCTGTTGTTGGAAAAGAATACGGCAGATATCCATAGGGGTGAAACGTGGTTCCTCTGAGTCGTCATTTCTACTAAGCGCTGGAGCCGCACTTCAAATGGAGATGAAAACCGTGGTATTCAAATGGGAGTGAGATCTTAGTGGCATTTTAGGAAGCTTCAGAAATATCAAATATTTGATTCTACCTTTCAGTCTGTGTGTGTGTGTGAGAGCAGGAGTTGAAGGCGACAGGGAGCCTCAGCACCGGGTTAAATTTAGGACTCTCACAAGTATTCTGCCCTCCTGCTTTCCCTCATTCGCTGCCTCTATTTCTGTCTCCCTCGCCTCCTCCTCCTTCTCCTTCTTCTTCTTCTTCTTCTCCTTCTCTTTTCCATGTTCGCACACCCTACATCGCCATCGCACCAGGTCCCCTTCTGTCTCCCCCGGAGTCGGCTGCCTCTCGGCGGGGTGGGAGTAAAAGTGTTGATTGGTGCCATGCTGGCGAAAAAGGCGGGAGAACGGAGGTGGCCACCGAACGGCGTTCGGCCCGCACCCCCATTCGACCTGGTCTGGCAGGAACGAGAGAGATGAAGCCATGGCCGGAGAGGGGGGGGGGGGGGCTAACCAAATAAAAAAAACAAATGAAATGCCACTTAGCATGAGAGGCCCTTTGAGCTCGTCTCCAGTGATGCTTCAGCCACTTTTAGCTCTTTAGTTTCCTGCTTGTTGAGGCATTTTTCCAGCCGACAGATTGCAATTAAAGTAATTTTCCATTCATGTGTGAGTTGGGATTTGAGTTAGCGGACCATCGAATTCCAAAGGGACGCATGCGAGCTGGTTTCCAGCAGGAAGGTGAGAAAGGCAGGGTCAGATGGAGAGATGGTGGACCTGGAGGTTTCTCTGCCATTAACCCGCAAAGGGGCCGAGGCTCGGTGATGCTTAATGGTTTCATGTCCAAAGAGTGGAAAATGCATCATGAGAAGTGTGTTTGCTTGATTGGTGTTTTGGTGCAGGAACAAGAATCTATGCTCCTGCAGGGGTCAGGGGGGCTTGTCTGGAACTATGACTCTCATCATAGAAGTGTTGCAGTACCACTTTTTAGACCATGGTCCTGGAATCAATAGAAGCAATATATACTTCCTGGTTTAACATCCTTACTTGTGGCTCACAGAGAAAACAAAGGACCTTTGCACACATACAAATGTGCAAGTCTTAGTGATTGTTTTATGAAGTCTGTCCTCATGGTAAAGTTCGAGTTCTTGGTCACTTGCCGTTGGTTCAGATCCTCACGGTTCCCTGTAATCGGTAACTTACATAAATGGTGCAGCTTGTGGCAGGCAAGCCTCCAGACCCCCAGAGCACCGAGCCAGCGGCACCAACAGGAGGAGACTGAATGTCAAGCGACGTCGTGTTGTGGCGGGAGGGTGTTGCTGGACTACAAAATGGGACCAGAGGATGCGGACAAAGGAGATGCAGAGGACCAGTAAGTTGGTTGAGCTCCTTGCCAGATGTCCTCTCCCCACCACCGGCTCCTTCTCGTGGAGGAACGATTAGCCGGTGCACCGTAGAGGTCACGATGGCGCGCTCCTCTCTGCCGGTGTCTGCCGTGGGATTGGATTGGCCGGCCTTCAAAGGGAGGGATTACCCTCCAGCCAGAAGCTAAAAGTAACCCAGCGCCGGCGGCCCAGTTCGCCGCCAGATGACAAATTGCGGCTGGTCGGGTTCGGTCCGTGGGCCAGGAGGAACCGGCGCGTGTGCAGGTCTACAGTGGAGCGGCAGACCGAGGCTGCTCGCAGCTACTGGAGTTCTTACTCCATTATACAGACGAGTGCTTCCATTCCCTCCCTGTCCACACACACAAGACACACACACACACCTCTAATCTCTGACATGCAAGCAGACATGCCCTTCAAAGGCAGAGCAAGCGGAGCGGATGAGAGAACGATGTGCACGGCGGCGACGGCGGCGGCGATGCTGCAAGGAGCTACGGGAGAAAACAAAGGTAACCGACCCGTCCCTGTTTATTCCAATTCATCGCCCTCCTGTCACCTGGGCTTCGTGCACCTATAGCTCGCGCAGCAATGGAAATGAACATGCGTTTAAAAACATTCGGCGAGGAGCCCGGTGAGCCGAGGTAACCGCCGCTAATTGCCACTAATTATATTTATTTGGCCCGATTCCGGTTCATTGACCGGCTGTGTAACCCGGCTGAGCACCTGCAACGCGGTTCACTCCCCGGTCAAAGCCTCCCCTCCTCGTCCTCATGGTGTCTCCGTCGATGTCCGTTTAGGGGACACCCGAGTGAGCAGCCGCTGCCTTCAGACCGTTGAAAGTTGCTGAAAAATCACTACATGAAATCCTCCGGCCACGACGCCGGCTTTGTGGATTTCCAGCACCGTGTTTTGAATTATGAATCCGTGGCTGTGGCTTTACTTTCAGAGGATAGATGAGCGACAAATGAAGATGTTGTTTGTGCAGCAACAGAACAAATTGCTTTGACAAACAAACAAAAAGACAAATGGGGCCGAAAGGCAGACAGACAATATATCCTCGGTCCTATGAATACGCAAACATGCAGGATCTGTGACTTAATTAAGAAAAACAAATTAAAACTGTACATGGTTGCAGGCTATTCCCGAACCCAAGTTCACAGCAAAACAGCTGCAACAAACATATAATCCAGAATAATAACAACATCAGCTCATTTCTTGATCATGTGGAATGTGCAGAATGCACAAGCTTTTAAATTAAATTATTTAGATTTTATGCTGTTTTTTTTCTCCATATACTTTCAGTTGGGCTTCGCTTATATTTAAAAAGAAAGATCGATATTAGGTCAGAATGCCACTGAAGGTAAACTGTTCCTGTGGTGTTGTTTGTTTAAAGGGTCCACACAGAACACTCCACGCAGGCACGTGCACAAACGCTTAAACCAAAGGAAATTAAAAATATTAATAATAAAATACATTTAAAAAAAACACAGTAGGACTGCTTTTGGAGTCTCTGTTTTCTTGGCATTTTGCTGCAAATTTTGTAAATTAGATCAATCAATGTTGTGCATAATAACCAAGAGAGTACATAATGTATAAAGCATTTTTCTGAGAAGCAGCATTGCACTAATAATATATCACAATATACCGCACCAGCCCGCCTTGTAGCTCAATTTAAGTAATTCAATACTTGAATTAAACAAAACTAGTAAACTTGACTAATTTGTAATACAGTATAACTGCCTTTAAATGATCTCCCTGTCTGTCTGTATTTCTCTCTCTCATTAACTGGTCCAACGTAATGTTTTCAGCAGCGCTAATCTTAATTTATCACCAAACATCGTCGGGGGGTCGGATATCAGAACACATTTGGGGGTAATCTATGACAAAGAGAGTCATTTTAATTCTTAATAATAATATTGTTGAATGATGAAAAAAGGGCAAAAGGGCCAAACATTATGTAAAAACCATAAAATGTGCCATGCGTGTCCCTGTTGGACACTGTCCAAATGTTGGATGCCACAGAACTTAAATAACTAAAAAAGGTGACGAGGTCCCCGTGGCCGCCGAATAAATCAAGTCTAAAACGCGTCTATAAATATGCACACTCCAAAGCCCGATATGGGCTCAGAAGACAAAGAGCCTCAGAGGACAGAACGTCGTATGCACATTCTCCCTCCTAACTATTCATTTGGGTATTTTCTTGAGAGTTTGAGAGACTCAGTCGTCTCTCGTGTCTCTCACTGCATTTGTTGTGCAACCATGAAAAGAGCAACGCTTCTTCTTCACAGAAATTCAAACCCGATTACTCAAGAAAAAAAACACAGACCGTCTTGTAAGTAGTTTCATGAAGAACCCTAATGTGTAAACATTTATTCTTAAAACTATGTTTTTTTTGTTGTTGCTGGTGACAGTTTTTTCTGATTTATGAAACTTTACGATACTAAATTCCACTTGGATCTAATTTGGCTTCACCCAATGATCACATGTTCTGTTGTGGTAATTATGCAAATGATGGCAAATACTTGATGAGAAAACGCCTCATTTGGATATTTAAATACGAAAACGATTGACAAAACTTTCCCGTTTGACCGTCTCCACCCGTAATGTCAATCACTCCCCTCAGTCACATGACCCCCTCCCAGGCCACGTGGTCCTCCAGCGTTGGACCTGAGCGGGCAGGTTGGTAGACGGGGGACCGAGGACCTCACTTCTCCTGCCGGCTCGGTTCTTCCAAAGCTCGCCGCTTGCAGGAGGAAAGCGGCGCAGGCGTCTCTCCGCGTCCTGAGAACCCGGACGAGGCCCCGGCGAGGAGGCTGCACGGAGCGGCTGCTCCGGGTTCTGCGGAGGCTTGCGGGCGGGACGCTGCAGGCCACAGGTTGAGTGGACTCCCTGGTTTTAGCCGGTGAAGAGCGGCACAGCCGACCGGCGCCGACTCGTCCTCTCTCTCTCTCTCTCATCAAATCCTTTCTTTTCACGCTTTTCAGGATTCATTCTGCAAACGTACATGACCTCTACGCCGCATAAGGCAAAATCTCCCTTCAGCACATCCACCACATGGCTGCGTGCGTGACCAGCTTCCCTCACCCCCCTCCCCCTCTCCCTCCCCCTCAACCCAACAGCCTTGGTGCAAAAAATGTGAGGCGAGGCGAGTAAATATTGATGCGCATTCTGTTCCCTCTCAGCCTCAGTCCATCTGGATCCACAGTGGCCCCTGGAGAACAAACAACCTGGAAGAAACTCATCACTCCCTCCCCTGCCAGACCTCCCCCCCCTCTCTTTGTCTTTCTCCCCCCCCGCCCCCCCGTCGCTTTCTAACACCCACCTCCCCCTCCTTCTCACCATTCCCCTCACAAACCCTCCAGCAGATACTTTGCTGGCATCTCATGTGTGCTCCCAGTCAACAGATGAATTATAGATGAACATCCATGAAGCAGAATACCAGAGATCACACGCCGCCCCCCCTCCCCCCTCCCCGAAGCAGCGAGACGCCACCACGCGGCCATTTAACAAACGCTTTAATCTCACGTGAGCAGCAATACGTGACGTATTTTTAGCCGTGACCTTTTCGCGGGGGCCTCTCGCTGCGTGTTGGGACTCATCCGTTATTGTCTCAGCCTTTGGTCCACATGTGGTGTGAAAAGTTGTCCAATTCCCTGTTATCTTGTGGCGGAAAAAAGAAATATCTGAGCGTGTCCAAAGCTTTTAGACGAACCGTCCGTGAAAGTGAATCGTAAACGCACTGCCTCTCGTCACGGCTCCCTCGTCGCCTAGCCTCCTTTCCTCCTTTCCTCCTTTCCTCTGCAAGGTTCTTTCTGGAGCTTTTTTTCTTCTCCGTCTTCCGCCTCTTTTATTAAAACAGAATCAGTTCTTCTTGTCAGAGTCCTCCCTCGCTCCATCACTTTTTAATAACCCGCCTCTCTTTAATGAGTTCTGTTATGTACACAGGGGGCAGCGGCGAGGGGCCAATTTGTGATTCCACATCAGATCAGATCAGAGGAAGGATGGAAAATAAAAGAGGGGAGAGAAACACACACGCGCGGCTTCCTGCGCTTCTACTCCTCCACCCGTCCGCGTCTCTTCTCGGGCGGTCCGGGGGGAATGGCGACGCCATTTTGAAAGCAGCGTCTGGACCGGCGAGTCGCCGCAAAGGGCGACTTTGAGGGTGGAGGGTGGAGGGATGAAGGAGAACGCTGATGTGCGCCGGTAGAGACGCGGTGAACCACTAATGTGTCCAACTTCTTCTTCTTCTTCTTCTTCTTCTTCTACGGCCCAAATTGTGACGGCATGCGTTTGTCGAAGAGTTTACGCGAACCGCTTTCACCGCGGCAGTGAAGGCACTGCTCATTGTTTTTGATGCTTTCGTTGATTTGATCCCGTTCATCCACAGAAGCGCCAGCGAGCCTCACGACGCATCACACGGACACAGTTAAAGTGTCAGGGGGTGTGTGTGGGAAGGCAGGACGCAAACGCAGAGTTCAAAAACAAAAGGACTTTAATAGTCAAAAAACGGGCAAAAACACACACAGGAACCGGGGGGGGGGGGGCAGGCAGGGACGCACATCCAGGACGATTGACAAGGACACGCATGGGGAAAAAGACAATGACGCGGCAAGTGACACAAGAGACAAGGGAGGTGCAGGTGATTGGACACAGGTGGAAACTATTAGACGATCACAGGGGACGACAGGACAAGGCAGGAAGTGAAGGGACACGAGGGGCACGAGTGGCAGAAAACTACAAAATAAAGACAGGAAGTGAACCACACCGTGACATAAAGAAAGGGAATACTCGCCTCACATGAAGAAAACTCCAGGATCCTCCACTGGCACCAGGTGCCAAAGTGCAAAATGCAGTAAGGACTCATTTAGTAAGACTACTAGGCTGAAAATATATTTATATTTCCCATGGTGGCAACACACCGGGGCCATAACGTTGGCTATAAAGGCAGGAACTGTATGTACAATATTATCTTATGAAACCTTTCAAAGTGGCAACATAATGAGCCAAATCATCCCCGCGGAGGATAGTTTTTTTTTTAAGCGTGAGATCCAAATTGTAACAGCAAAATTGTGATTGATTGTGTTTTACTCCCAGTGGTTCCAAGAAGGGAAGGAAGGGAATGCGGCGTAAATACTCCAGTCCAGTTGGCGCATTGCTGCAGGAATACGGTGGAGAATCGCCGCGTTGGGAAAACCACTGGTTGATTCTTTTACGCCGTTGCATTGTGGGTGGAGAGACTTTTTAATGCGTCTTTTCTCATCTCAAAGGCCCCCCCCACCCCCCCCCCCTGGAGCTGGAGGGGTTTCAGTGTCTCGTGAAGGACACTTGAGCGAAGCGACCGCTGCTTGTCAAACGGGCTGGAGCTCGCCTACGCGCCCTCCACTCGGAGCCCGAGAGGGTTCCGGCGAGGAGCCCTCCCTCAACGTCCTTTGTTCCCGAGGGGGAAATGTCACTTCACTGTGAATGCCACAGGAATAATAGCGGATATTATTTTACTATCCAAATATTTCAGTTTCAACCGTCTCAGGAATCGTCTGCTGCCTGATGCCCAGAAAATAGCTGCTAAAAGGGAAAAAAAACAACTGGCAGATAAATACAATGCATCAAATACTTTCATTTATCGTCCTTTCCCATGGCTCACTTTTAAAACATTACCCCCACCCCACCACCCCCCCCCCCCAGCTATGAGAGCTCTTTACCTACTGCAGGTGAACAGGGAGATGTATGAAATCTCTGCTTATCTGAAGCTCCATTCACCAAATAGTTTCCCTTTCTTTTTGGGACCATAATAATAATAATAATTACTATTATTATTATTATTATTATAATGATAATGTAATTCTTTATTGATCCCGGGGAAACTCTCTCTCTCCCTTCGCCTCCCAGAGAGGTCGGGGCCCTAAGACGAGCATCCCTGGAGCAGGTAGGGATGCTTTGAATCGCTCAAGGACACGTGCAGAAGAGACGTGCAGAAGAGACGTGCAGAAGAGACGTGCAGAAGAGACGTGCAGACGAGCGGTTTGAAAATATTCTCCAGCTCAAGGGCGCTCATTGGATTTGTCACACTGGGGCGGTGACTGCACAGCTTTGAAGTCGTCCAGGAGCGTTTTGCATGGGGCCGTACAGCGGGAGCAATACTCCTTGTGTGAATATACATATAAAAGCCCAAATAGCGAAAAGGTTTGAGGATTGGATGAAGCGGAGGGAGAAATGTGACCGTGCGGAACAGAACCAATGCTGGTCATCGCCATGTTTCAAGTCGTGCTCCTTCCAACGTACGTCTTCAGTGGCGCTCTGTCTGTTCGGCAGAGCTCGCTACCAAACTGAACCGCTAAATGAGGCACTGAGGGGCTCGACGCGTCTGTCCTTCCGCCTGGTGTCAAACTGTCTGCAGCCGGGGGGGGGGGGGGGCGGAGCGCTGATGGAAAAGCAGTCTGCTCTGACCTAATGGCGTCCTCTGTTGTGAAAAGGCGGTGGCGATGCCCCGCTCTGCTCTGCCCCGGGTTGTAGTTGTCAGGCTTGGACTTGGAGGTTCCAGACGGAAAATCAACGGGATCAATGACACTTTTCCTGCTGTAGTTGTTTGCACACGTTAGCGGTCTCCGGGTTGTTTTTGTCTTCGGAGGGAGACTTGGACGCCTGTGAAGTTGTCGGTTTCACAGTGATTGCAGAGTGTTTTGGACAAGCGCCTTGAAAAAGGCCAGCAGACTGCAACAGGCGATTTCACTGATTATGCCACCGTCTCCAGTCTCCTGACCGTCCACAGCACGTTCTTGGATACCACTGCTGCAGAGAGGGGCGAGCTAACAAGAGATGTCATGTCTCTGTGTCACTGGCCCCAGGATGACGGAGAACGGGTGGAGTGAGAAGACACCCGGAGGCCGGGTCCATAATGATCACTCTCCAGGAGCAGGACGTGTGTGTGGAAATGTTTCCCAAGAGGCACCTTTTGCTCTAGTAATTTTATTGCAATTTAATTATTCTGTTTATTATGACGTTACGGTGCTTCTCCAACCTAGAAAGGTCCAGCGGAACCTCTGGTGGTTAAGGGTTGTAGAGGAGTCAGCAGGTGGCCAATGATGAAAGAAAAGTTGAGAAGCCAAAATGCGACAAATGTTCCTCCAAGCAGCAGGTTGTACTATGAACACAATACACGATATATTATCAATCACTTACTCATGAATGAAGATGCACTTTCAAAGGTCCACTTTTGATTCTTCATTCCACGTCCTCCTCTAACTTCTTCTCTGTCTAGCGATCAACGTCTCTGCCAGCCCCCCCGCCGATGTAGCTGCATTTTGCCTCGTCTTGTTTTCCAACCTCCTGGCCGGGAAAAAAAAAAGAGGCACGTCTGGGTTGCAGCTCAACAGCAGCATCCGGGGCCAGTTGGGTAACTCGCTCTGCCAGACCTTCCGCCCAGTATCCCTCCCCCCCCCCGCCCCCCCCATCCCTCACCCCCGCTCACCTCCCCCACCTCTCCTCAGCCGTTGGTATTGGGCTCACGTTTCCCCCCATCGACAGGAAAGACTTCTTTAGGGGCGGATTGAAAGGCCTCCAAACCGATGCTGATGGGAAGTGTCTGGCAGCTGACGTTGCTGGGTGATCTGTACCAGGGCTGAGCAGTGGAGGGGGGGGGGGCGGGCTTTGGCTGGGTAAGCAGGTGTGTGTATCCATATGTGTGCGTGCGTGTTGCATAGTGCGTTTTGCACTGACCACAGATGAAAGGATAAGCGTTGTTGGTCTCATCTCGTGATGCAACCGAGTGAAAGGAAGCTTCCGCTCACACGCAGACAACATACGGCAAATCCTCAGACCCCCTCCAATGTGAGAAGACACACAAACACACGCACACTGGCTGCATCACAAATCATCAAACACGTCCGTGTGACTCCATCTCGTTTATGCAAAATAAAACTCCACCTCGCTGTCGATTGCCAGATCACCAGCTGGCTCATTTAAACATCACACTGAAGTATTATTTGCCAGCACCAAGAGGACCACGATGAGTGTGTGTGTGAAGTGGTGTTGTTGAGGTGGGGGGGGGCCGAGGGGGTACGGGGTGGGGGGGTTGCTCTAATGGCAGATAAGTGACCCAGTCGGAAAAGGTCAGCAGCACTGCAGGGCTGATGAGGTGAGACGTCCTCCACTCACCAACTAATTAAATGTCAGGGAGTCAGATGGGCTTGAGGGGGGGGGGGTTGAGAAGGTGGGGCTGACACCCGGGAGAGTGGCAGACAGGTAAACGGGGGAACCGGACCTGGACGTAAATGTCATGTGTTACATAAAGTTAGACTCTTTGTGGAGGATCCGTTCAGTCCGGTGCTGCTAATATGAAGCCTGAGTCTATTTTGGACCCGAAAGTTCAACTCAAACTGTCATATAAGGCATTTGTGAGTTATTACAAACAAATTGATTTGGTCCTTAATTTCAGTTGTACATAATGTTTTCACCTTCCCATTGAAAAATAGCCCTGTTTTCAATGTTTTAACTATTAACATACATGATTTATGTGATTTATGATCATTTTGCAGATAAATGGAGGTTCCTTGCAGCATTAGTTGTTGGATAGTGGGACAGTGTATTTCTCAGAGTGAATCATTTCCCGTGAACACGGGGCCCGTTTAGATATTCCTGTAAAGCCTCATTTACACTGAGCGCCACCGGTTCCTTCCCCAGCAAAGGGAACCACTGCCGACCTTCTATTGGTTCCAGTGAAACGGCCGCAGGTCGCCAAGTTTTGGATCTTCCGAACCTGTTGGCGGTGACGGAGCTGGCGGCGAGGTTGCTCACACGCTGCGCCGGCGTGTGTGTGTGTGTGTGTGGCGTCCGTACGTTTTCGCCCCAAAGGACGATATCGGAAGCGTCTCCTCTCCCCCTAAAAAGCTGATGAATAATTCACGCCGCCCCAGTTTCTGCCCATTAGCTCGACTCACTGCTGCAACACTCTCGCCCTGAAGTAGTTGACAGCTTTCTCACCCACGGCCACGTGCTCAGACGAGGTCACGGACCCACGTGTCCTCGCGGTAACAAACACATACACATCACGACGCTCGGGCTAAAAGAACAACACAAACACAACTGCTGATTCTGTCTCATGCGTGTCGCTGCTTTTCCCCCTCTCTTCCTTTTCGCCCTCCTTTACGCATTTCTTATGCCAAGCGTCTCTCATTTCCACCCCCGGTCTCTTGTCCCGTCTCCTCACCTGCCAAACTCTCTCTCCGCGCCGTCCGCGATGTGTGCATGAAATTACTGTCACCTCCACGTCGCTATTTTTGGTTTTTTTTCCCGCCGAGGCCCTCAGCCACGATTCCAACAGCTAAGCAGTAAAAACTTGTGACTTCTGCAATTTCATTTTTTTTCCGTTGGAAGCCAAGCTGAGAAAATTATCACATTTTGACGATGAAATGGCAAAACTTGGAAACCAGTTGTCCACTTACACATCCGGCCGAGGCGACATTACAAGTCCCGGGGAGTCGGGTGTGTCGCGGTGCCTCCACACCCGACTCTGATGGAAAGACGTTAGGCTGCGACAGCCAGTCGATGACCGGCTGACGTTTGCTGTCTACGAGGAGCGCTCAATCGGTTATGGCGATTTTCATGAAACTTGGAGGGACGTCACAAGAGATGAACTCGTTGAAAGTTGTTGGACGTTTGAACGCTTTCTCAATGAGGAAATAATAAGGGGACGTCTGTGCTGTCGTCGCCATCGGCAGACCCGTTCATGCGATCCATAGTTAATATAGAGTTTTAGTCGTAGCCGCTTTGGGTTTATTGCAGAAATGTAACTGGACAAATCTGGCCGACTTGAATG
This sequence comes from Gasterosteus aculeatus, assembly GCF_964276395.1. Taxonomy (NCBI): domain Eukaryota; kingdom Metazoa; phylum Chordata; class Actinopteri; order Perciformes; family Gasterosteidae; genus Gasterosteus; species Gasterosteus aculeatus. Next base: position 16,528,269 of record NC_135697.1, on the reverse strand, counting down.
AAATGGCTAACGTCAAACTCTGTTTCCATTCAGCTTTGTCATCCGTGAATCCAGCTCATCAATCTCCCCTCTTAGGACATAATTGCAGACTTTTTTCCGTTTCTTATACGGCGCTTTTGTGCCTTGGAGTCAGGCTGATGTTTTTTCAATACGCTCAATATTCTCTGAGAGCTAAAGTGAAACACAAGTCAATACAATTTCATTGTGGTTTCCTGGAACGCACTGTTCAAATATTGAGCCCTGCTTAAAATTTCAAGTCCATCTCCCATCAGCCCTTTTTCTTTTTTCCTGGTGATGTAAGCTCAGATATGTGCACACCCAATAATTCATGTGTGGATTTAAATGTTTGAGTCATGGCGGAGGAAATTAAACTGAATTAATGATGATCAAAGTCCAAGTTCTGTTGCTATTTCTGGCTCCGCTGATGTGTGAGGAAAGAGTAGCTGTGCATCCGAGGGTCCTGCTCACCACGAGCTGCTTAAAGGAGGAGATCTACTACTCGTGGACGCACATTTCTGTGGAAATTGGTTCATTTTTTAACAAAATATCTCGTATCTTTTCTCTAAACATTCTCAAATTCTCAAGTGTTCCCAAAAAGGGATCATTCACGTGTTATGTCATTTATTCATAGTCATTTAATCACAGTTGCGCTTAATTAATTAGTGCTTAATGTGTACAGTCTGTATTGTGGCAGTTTCAAGCGATCGATGATTAGCGTGTTGCGGGTATGACAGGATGCGGGCGGCTAAGAGGCCTCTTCTCATGTTCCACATCTTTGCATATTTTTGTAAGTTGAAAATCCCAAATGAACCGTCTTATCTTCATTAAATCCTTCTTTCCCTGGTTCTCTCCATCGCCGGTGCTAATGATGCCCCGGAATATCCTCCCTCCTGATATCCTTCTTCCCCTTTTTTTCTTCCCCCCCATCCATCTCCTCTGCACCTCCCTCTCCTGCTCCAGACTCCGTCTCATCGAGGCCGCGCGCTCGCGGCACGTCGAGGGGCTGAAAAAACGAGCGACCCGAAAGACGCCGTCATTAAGAAGTGCAGGTCGTTCACACGGAAAACGTTGCGGCGAGTCACCGGGACTCTGAGAGAGACTTCTCTTACTTACCAGGCCGGACCACGTTCAGTGAGCCCGGTTCTCACAGACGCCTCGGTGGACGGAACCCACTGTGTTTGGGTGCAGGTGGCGAAGGACGGGGGATGAAGCTGGCTCCGTGGAGTCATACAGAGCGACCCGTAGACGGGGGAACCGCCCGGCGCTGTGGTTTGAAGCAGAACGTGGTCATTGCGGGGCAAAATAATCAGGATCTTTCAAACGGTTTGAGGAAAAAAAACGACGCCTCGTATGCAGAAAAAGTACTTCTGCTTTTCCCCACAGAGGGTTTAAAAACTTCTGTTTGAGTGGCAATCCTCAGGTTTTCATCCCTGATTAATTTAGTATTTAATTTGCGGGTCAAACAGATTAACTGTTGCCTTTGAATACAGTTTTTTTTTTGTTAAGAACGTACAAACTGATAAAGGGACGTTCATCTTTTTGCTTTGACGCTCGGGAAGGTCGGAGCAGCCCAACGTCTCTCCTCATCGCCGTGTGTTTATTTCCCTCCTGCCACCGTGTGTGTTTTTGGTGAGTGTGTTCACCCGCTTGCTTCTTTAAACACGGTTGTCAGTGTGCGACAGCGATGCCTCCGGCCCCCCCAGCGGATTAACTTAGTCGGCGCAAACCGTGTCCCGGATTTACGCCGACAAAAGCAAACATTCTGATTTGGTGGTTCGGTTCTGCTCCAGCGCTCCAAAAAAAAGACCCAAATCAGAGAGAGGCGAGGTGACGCACGGACGGCCTGCGAGCTCCCAAACCCGCGCAGAGCCACGGGTCCACAACATGATCAGGACACGAACACGCGTGGAAAAACAATCTGAACCCGCCTAAATCTAAATGCTAATGCGGGAGGCGGCCCGGGGGTGGGGGGGGGAGAAAAGCTCCGGTGTGGCGGCTGTTTGCCGAGAGGAGGCAGCGCTGCAACGACACCAGTACGTGTTTTCCACATGCGTCTCATCGAAAGCACGAGTCGTGTATCGGCACAGGGGGGGGGGGGCATGTAGCATCACTGGTGTTAGCTTAGATTACTCCATCCAGGAACTGCTTTCAGCAGTTTGCACCGGTCTTCATTTTGCCCGTATCACATGACGTCCTGGAATCAATGAAGTAGCAGAAAAGGCAAAACAATGCAAATGGATCCGCTTCAGGGAAGTGTCATGTGATCAGTGGCGGAGTAACTTTCTCCGGTAGCATTGAAGAGGTTTGATTTCAGGTCAACCACACAACTCCAAATAGTCACTTTATTACTCAGCGGCCGGTTCATGTTCATTCTCAGTGATTTAAACCAGTATTAAAAACCTCTCTCGGTATTCACCTCATTCATAGTGCGTTTCCCAGCGACAAAGAAGGTCTCTGCAGTCTCTTAGCTTCCTGTCTGCACTGGACGCGATGTGTGGTGATCAAACCCCCCCAGAAAAAGAGCGCCGGGCTTTGAAGTGACTTGGCAAAAGTATCAGAGCTCAATCAAAGGCATTGGTTCATGTCCTCGATCCTCTCGCTCGCTGTTACATTTGATGGAGTCGTTTAAATCCGGCTTCACCGTGTTCAGTTCAGACTCGGGACTCAAAGGCCCTTCTAGCGTTCTATTATTTAAGCACACGGAGAAAACAAACAAACCAGTGTGAAGATTTGGTACCGGAGCGATGTGCTTGGTTCTAGATTAAACTCCAGCAGCAGAACAGAGGAGGTGCAGTTGTTTAATGGTCCCTTCGGGGGGGGGGCAGTTAAGAGGCCGTCACAATGAAATAAAGCTTCTCTTGGTCTCTTTGGGAAACAAACCAAGAAGTCAGAAGGCTGATTAGCAGCTAGTGGGAGTGAGATTGGGGATTAAGAAGACCTGGATTGTGGACTTGGTCACTGATTTTAAAAGCAAACTCTGGAGTTTGTTTATTAATGCTGAACTTCACTGTTTTGTCGTTTTATAAACCCACGTTCGCTCCAAACATCTCATCGGGCATCATGATCTGCGTAACAACGATGCTTGATGTTGGCCCAGAGGCGTCGTGCAGGGGCTCAACGCACGGGGTCCGTGAACTCATTACTGGGGGATTCCAAGCGGCAAACTGCTTGAACTCCATCCTGTTATGCCAACGGTGACAAAATAACACCGTGGACTCCTCTGGGCGGAGCGTAGCACCTCGCACAACACGAAAGGCACGCGAGGCTTTCACGCCAAACACTCAATTTACACGCAATTTAGACATCCAGCCACCGGACCGGCTGCGATTTGCGGGGAGCAGATTTGTAGGCTTCCGACGAGGCGCTAATTGCCATTCGGCTAAATGTGACACCGGCTGGACGCTTTCGCTTTGACGGAGTCGTCCTGAAGTTCAGACTCTCTATTCATGTGGCGTTTCTGTTGTAGGAGTCCAGCTAAGCAAAGTTAATTTGTCTCCTTTGCAACTCTTCTTCACACCGGAGGAGTTGAGAGTCACGTTACGTCTGGTGAAATGAATAACGACCCGTGGGTGTGAACGTAGAACGTACAACTTTTACTCGTGAACACACGTTTGCAACATTCTCACTCCCGACTTGACAAATGCAGACATTTAACTTTTGAAACTCAGACAGCTTTAAAGGTGTCGGGAAAGTTTCACGAAACTCTCTTTTCGAAATAGACTCCCAACATCTGTTCATTACGGAACGGAAAAACGTTGTGTTCAGGCGACTGAAGTACTTTGTCAGGCGTCGGGTACGAAAGTACGCAACAAAGCGATTATTCAATAATGCTTTGGGTTCACGGGGGACATGGACAGCGGGCTCCAGGGCCCAGCTCCGTGTGGACTTACCCGCTCATCCAATAAGGACTTGGACAGGGTTCACATTTGGGCTATTTAGGACCCCGACGTTGTGCTAACGAGGAGCTCGGACGCCGCGAAGACCGCTGAACGAGCTGCAGTGTTCAACAAGTCGGGCTGACGTTTCACTCAAGTTACGCGATCAATCTTTGCAACGAGGATCAAAACTGATAAACGCGTTCTCCCTTTTTTTTTTTTTTCAGGGAAATTAGGGCAGACTCCTTTTGCAATGTGGGTCACGCGCTCCCCTGATGAATGAGACGCGGCGTGATGAATGTGTTCGCCCGGCCCGTGTAATGACTCAGGTGTCGTTCTTTCATTCAGCCGGCGGGGTGCACGTTGAGATCTCCTTTTTTGCGGAGGGGGCCCCCCCGGGGCCTCCGTGGGGTGCCTCCCAATTTGTGCGAGTGTTTCATCCCCTCGCGACGTTTGGGTGCCGAACCAACCCCCGCGACCTCTGCAGGCCGTGGGCCGCCGTCGCAGCCAGCCGAGAGGAAAGCCGCAGCCGGGGGTCTTTTTTACAATTCATGTATTCACTCAGAACTCAGTCAAAAGCGGCAAAACCGGGGGGGTCTCAGGCAAACAGGTCTCGCCCCATTTCATCCTTTATGAATCAAAGCCCCCCCCTGGACTTGGATGGAGAACAATGCCCCTGGACTGGGACGGCGTCCATCTCGCCGCTCGCTGCATAAGCGATGCCCTCACGGGCGGGTTTGCCTGCATCAGCCGGACCGCGTGAGCTCCATGCGCCCTCAGGGGGCAGCAGCGCGTTGGAGCGTGTCTGCCAGGTGTCGCCCCCCCCACCCCCCCACCCCTCTCCCCCTTCCCCCCCGAGCTCATTACGGCCGATCGTTTTACCGCGCGGTTAACGAGAGATAAGCCCCCCCCCGCGGGCGCCGGAGGAGTGCGAGCTCTTGTTCTTCCTTCGCACTCGGCGTCTCTCGTGGATAGCCGGCCATTGTTCTCTAACCAGCTCGACTCTGTTGCTCACATGCCTGTGTGTGTGTGTGTGTGTGTGTGTGCGTGTGTGTGTGTGTGACATCCACCCATAACAACATCATTATCAGATTTGTTTGGAGCACTTCTCTCTCTCTCTCTCTCCCTCCTCTTACCCGTCTGCTCATCCTCGGGTGAGCAGAGGGAGGAGGGGAGGAGGGGAGGAGGGGAGGAGGGGAGGAGGGGAAGGTGTGGAGGGAAGAAACTGTGTTGGCTGCATTAGCATATCAGACACCTGGTGAGGGCTGGAGATTGGGTACTGGAGCAGATGTCGATTTACATATTCCACATGGGAGCCAGTGGTGCATGTGTACATAGGAGAGCGTGTGTGTCTGTGTGTGTGTGTGTGTGTGTGTGTGTGCAACGAGAGTGGAGGAGGCCTGGCGGGAGCAGCGCAGGAGTGGAGTGAAGGTGCAGGCTGAGGAAAGGTTTCTCTGAAAAAGAAACGCGATCGTTTTGTTTCCTTCCCTGAGCGGCATTAGCGCGGAAGCGAGATGGCCGTGATTGACGGGTGTGTTTTCGCAGGCTTTGGCAGGCGGCGGGATCTGAAGGAAGCCCGGGAAGCTGTCCGACAGTATTGATGTAGTTAATTAGACTAAACACTGTGTTATCTGCTACCCTCACTAGCACACAAGCTAATGTGTCTTTATCTCTTTTCTCCAGCGAGAAACTCCAAAGAAACCTCAGTTTGTTTCATAGGGAAGCTTCCATCGGTCCTCTTGGTGCTCCTTTGCTATTTGAATTGAAGATCAAATGCGGACAGTTAGCACAAGGTTAGCCCCTCCCGATGCGAATGAGCCTAATTGCTAATTGCTTCTTAGAGTCCAATTTACCGCTCAAACTCGTCCATTAGCTTATCAATCAGTAGTGTGACCACCTCTCACTTAGCCTGTTTGAGCCCCCGCGGCCCCCCCTGTGGACGGATGTCTTCCACTCAATCCTCCATTTCTACACGTCCGTCCGTCCTTCATTCGCAATCCACAACCTCCCCCTGCTGTACGTCTCCCCCCCCCCCCCCGGTCAGTCCTCTTTCCTCTCCCATTGCGATCCCACTTTCTCTCTGCCTTTCTGTCCAAGTCCCCCCCCCCCCTCCGCCCCCACACTTGTTCCGCTTTGGCACTCAATACTGTATTGATTAGTTTGCCTCTGTGTTCTCTGACCTTGCTGTAATTGTGGCAGAGAGGTCGCAGGCAGATGGATTTGTCTGAAAGAGACACTGTCATGTTCCGTAATCTACGGCTGCTCCGTGCCAATTAAGGACCAGCGTGCCGCCGCCGCCGCCGCCCTTCGCTCGTTTGCCTCTTTTTGCAGGATAAATGTTTTCCTGCCATCTGAAGCCCTGAGAACAGGAACCAGTCTTTCTCAGGTGGAGCGAGACAATTTGATGCTTCCATGCCGACGCTCTCATGAAACTTTCAGCCCAAATCTTCTATTTAAATGTTTTTTTTTTGGCTGAATTTACTTATTTATTTAATAAGCGTGTGATGTTTATGGAGCAAACACGCACTTGTGTTTTGACATGTTGGGCGAAAAAAACACAGGTGGTAAGAAAAAAGACACTGATACCTTCGACCAACGTTCCTCCCTCGCATGTCCCCGCGGGGGAAAAACACATCAACAGTGTTTCTCCAGGTTCTCGTAACCCTGCAGGCCAAAGATAGCATCCCGAGAGGGGGGAGCAAAAAAAAAAGGGGGAGGCAGAAAGTGCTCTCTTTTATTCATATGTGCTCTCTGTCCAAATGGACTTTTCTACAGGAGTCGCATTAGAGCAGCTGGTACACGCTGTGTGTGTTTGTGTGTGTGTGTGTGTGTGTGTGTGTGTGTGTGTGCACCCACCAGCGGGCCAGGTGGAGACGGGGACACATCAGGCCGGGCTTGGACAAATCCATCAGACCCGGAGTAGCACTTCTCGGCATCTACAGGGCGAGGCGAGATGGATCGGATCGCTGTGTGAGCTCAGAGTTTGCAGCCGTGTAGCTATCAGCAGCCCCCCCCCTCGATTGAGATCTACTTTCTCTGCTCGCCTCGCGTGAGCCGTGTGTACGAGAGTTTTTTCTCGCGCATGTGCCAGCATCAATAAGCCGCCGAGGTGTGCGGAGGAATGCATTACAGTCGGGGGCCGCGTGTCTGCTGAGCTGGTCCTTCGAGCGGGAGGTTAATTTCCCTCCAAAATAGACCAGGTCTCAATCTGCGGTGTGAGCGGAGGGGCTATTTAGTATGTGTGTGTGTGCGTGTGTGTGTGTGTAGGTACACGCTTCAGTGTGTGTATCTTGATCTCTTTAGTTTTCGTCCCATCTTCATCTTGGTGGAGGGCGGTTAATTAACCCGGCTGTCAAGCCGGCAGACGTGTAAACCAGCAGCCGTCACTTCTCCCGGGTCTTGTTACCGTGGTAATTAGTGGCGGATAAGAAATTACAAATGCTCCCGCTCTCTCCCGTTAAGATTAGGACACCTCGCGGTTTCTCATTCTGATGCATGAGCGCACCGGGGACTTGTGTGTGTGTGTGTGAGTGTGTGTGTGTTTCGGGGGAATGCTTGACAATTTATCAAGCAAGCCAATTTTTGTGCCGCATTATGATTTCATTCAGCCGCCAAGTTCGTAAGCTGCATTGACAATATGAAAGATAGTGCGCTTATAATTATAGTCACATCCAGTGTGGAGTTGATGTCGTTTCATGAAGGATGTCTTTTTGTTTTTTTTTCCATTAATTCAAGGGAAGCGATAGAGGGGGATTTCCTCTCCAACATGATCCCAGTTGAGCTGAACCGTGATGTCGTGCGATGTGTTTGACCTCGAGCCGCCGCCAAGGTCAACCCTGGTGTGCGTGAGCACCGTTTTAACCAAATCTCTGGGAGGAGAAGCAGAGTGATTTCTTTTCTTGCCAGGCTAATGGTCTGAACGCAGCCTTACTCATCATTTACCCTCCATCGGAAGGAATGACTTCCCCTCTCCATCAATCCAGCAATGCATTAAAAGGAAAAGTAAGTTATTCATCATGGAAAATGGAAAATGCAATTAAGTTGCCCGTTAAAGCAGAAGCTTCCCCTTCGTCACACCAGAGTGACACTTACCCTCGTCCCCATTTTGACTCGTTTTTTGGATGTTTGGCGGGATCATGTCGACTTCCACCTTTTGTTGTTTGTGCTCCGTCACTAACTTCTCCAAATACCCCCTGGACATCGGACATGATGGAGCACCATCGGGATGGAGCTGATATGCATACCAGCGGAGTAAACCAAAGATGTTCTCTTCCGTTTTCAGCCTAAACGCTTCTGGCTGCTGCGCGACGCACACGTCGGATTTCTCTAATGTTGCATCAGTAAACAGACCAGCAGGAGAACAGAAAGTGGGAAGGCAGAAGAACTGGAGAAGAAAGATTGGTTGTTTAGTTCAATGACAGAAGAAAAAGCCAGCAAAGTGTTTCATTTTCTTGAACTTCAGAGAATAAATGATTTTTCAATGAATAAAAAAAAGTTCTAAAGTGAATCTATAAACCTTAGAGACTTTTCAATTAATTCTGTTTACATTTACCTTCATTTGGCCTCGTACTTCACAACCGATGAGTATTCAAGAGGAGAGTTACAGAAATGTGATTCTGGAGGCCAATTTAAACTTTGGCAGCTTCATCAGTGGTGCTTTTCTCGTTTTCTCTTTTCTGCGGCAACTAAAACTATTGTACCAAGAAGTTCATGCTGCACTCAAAATAACCTTTTACCATTTGTACATTTTGCAGAACATTTTTAAGAACATACTTTTTTATGCAATATGCATTAGATTGGAAAACATTACCTCATCACAGCTTTGCTGCTTTTAACATACTATTGAATCTGCAGAGTATCTAATAGTGTTAGTGTTTGTTACAGTGGGACTCAGTCGGGCGCTGTCCATGGTCCTGATTGTGAAGGTTTTACTGAAATGACTGAAATACGAACGAGCGAACGATGCAATTCAATGTTCATCAAAAATGGAAACCAAGCAACCACATCAATAAATCAGCATCTCTAACATCAGCTCAGCCTCTCCAACATACATTTTTAGTTAGCTGAAAATATTCCCTGTGTTCCCCGTACAAGAGAACATTCCTAATCACAGACAATGAAATGAAAGGCGAAGACGAAAAGAACATTTCGCTTGCAAGTCATCATTTTAATTAATCTCTTCTTCGTCTTGGTGGAACTCAATATTTCATTAAAACGAAAAAAAAAAAAACGATGAGACATTCTTTGATTCACTTCAAACAGAATAGAGCCAGTAAGTAAGCTCATCTCTCAACTCGGCATCTGCCTTCATCCGTCTTCCGCACGGGGCTATAAAACCAACAAAAACCCAAACGCTTTCGCGCTGCACCAGTCGAGATTAGCAGAAAATGAAAAGTTGAAATGCTTCCTGCCTCTCGTGCAACTCTCGGGACGCGCCGAGAGGCTCTGCGCTTGATGCCTGCTCCGTCAAAATAGCATCCTCGGAGCCCCGCTGACCGACTTTACACACACACACACACACACGACGCACAAAGGGCAAGAACACACAAAGACCAACACGCCATCGAGGTGCGCTAATCATGTTTATTTCCCTGTTGGGGAGTAGAGTTGCTTTCGTTTTCACTGGACATGCTGATATTTGCTCACTGTCAGAATGTAGCTTCTCTCCTGATTGGTTTCCAGCATAATGGGTCTTTCTCAGGGAAGCGCTTTGGTTTCACCGAGGGACGGGACGACAGGGACGCTGGACATTTGCTGTTTGCTTCCCTTGATCGCATTCGCAGCCAAGGGAACCGAACCCTCCTTTCTCTTTAAATTCTTTTAGATGATGTGAGTGGCTGTTTTGCATCATGAAGACAACAAAGGGGAAGGTGGGAGGAAACACAGATGAGAGAAAGTCTACAGGGGAGCAGAAAAACTCACCTGCTCACAAAAAAAATTAATCAACCCTCAAAACAATCGCTGGGCGCCGGCATAATTCCGTGTTTGCGTAGAGATCAGATCAATGTGGTTTCCAATGTGGAAACGGACGAAAGGAAGAAGACACACTGGTGCGGGTGAGAGGATGGCTGGCTTGTGTTGCTGCAGGGGAGGGGTGGGGGGGTCTTGAAGACCCCCCCCGTGATGTGAGTGTGAAAGCGTGGATGCTGGAAAGGGCAACCGGTGCTCCGGGGGGTCACCGGCGACCACCAGGCCGGGGACGTGAAGGTTGGAGGTGGCACATTGATTCCCGCATGCGGCGCTACGTCACGCGGGACACACGACGCAAACAGGAGCCGCAGCGGGAACACGGAAGGGTGCCGAGCGTCAGGCGGGCAGGCGGAAGCGGAGAAGAGACACCGGCTCGCCGCGAAGGGCGAGATGGAGCTCGACATTTACTTCAGGCGCGTGAGGACACACAACGAAACACACGCACACACACAACAAACCCAGGAGACGCCTCAGTTTAAATAGGAGGAGGGTGACATTCAGCCAGAACACCTCACGTGTGTATGTACAAACAACACAGGGCAAAAAGGTATGCTTAAATACACACACACACACACACACACACACACACACACAGAGCCATGTGTTTGCTTACACACGCTCCCTCAGAATGATTAATGTCTCTTTGCTCCATAAGCTGACCCATGGGGCACAGCAGGCCACTGGCTGAACACAATTTATTAAGTAGCACAAGTGTGTGTGTGTGTGTGTGTGTGTGTGTGTGTGTGTGTGTGTGTGTGTGTGTGTGTGCGTGTGTGTGTGTGTGTGTGTGCGTGTGTGTGGGGGGGGGGGGGCAGTTTGTATGCAAATCTTACATACTGGGGGCTCTCAGCAGGGGCTTGGACATCCAAGTGGTTTAATTCTGAGAGAAAATACTTTGTGTAGAGGACAGACATGGCAGCGTTGCCATGGCGATATGTGTCATCATTGCACACCAGCCGGCATGGGTGCATATTATTGGAAAACAACGGTCACCTGTCTCACCTGGGACTAACAGCCAGAGTGAGACGGACATAAAGAGGAGACAGAGACAGATATCCCTGATCTCCCAGGCTGCTGAGTGTCCTTGAACGTCACTCGGAAACCCCCGAGTTGGTCTCCCAGCGCTTCACAGCAACCTGCCGGCCTGCAGGCTTCGGACGGGTTGAATCCAAAAGGTCACGTTTCATGAGTGTGACGATTAATGTTTCAACGCGCGGAGCAGAGTGGACGAGGCCGAGGCACTTGGGAAAGAAAAGAGAAACCCTCCATCATGGTAAGCCGTCTCTGCGAAAAGAGGATTTAACGAGAGGATGATGCAACCGGTGACCATTTATGGGGTGAAGCTCGGTGATGAATTTCATTTCTAAAACTTTGGCAGAAGCTAAATAAATGATCTTCATCCGGCCGTCCAGCGTTGCAGGACCAGGCGTACGTGGCGCTATCAGCTCCCGGTGTTGTTCCAGCTAACCAGCTAACCAAGTGAGGAGCGCGGTGACGAGAAGAGGCGGACGTCTTCTTCTTCTTCTCACTGGCGAACTGACCGAAGACCGAGCACAGAAAAACAGCAGAGAAAAGAAAAAGTTGAACAAGATGGAGGAGAGTTTTCTAAAGAAAAAAAACACCGACGTCACAAGAAATCATTTCATCCCTTTTGGAAAAAAAAAAATCCCAACAAAATGAGAGTGGTGCCACAGCGGTTCCCTCAGTAGAGAAGTGATGACACGGAGGAGGCCTCTGGAGACAGACCAAGGTTTTCCCGCTCTCGAGCCGGGAGATGTTCTTCACATCAACTTCAACCTTGCTGGATATTTATCACACAAACCAAGAAAGGTTTTTCTGCAGCACGCTGCAAAAGCGTCGGACTTTTCGCGGCGATGCGCTTGGAGCCGGCCTCAAGCGGCCATGTGAAAGAGTTTTTTTTTTTTTTTTTGGCGCTTCCATGTTGCTGCTTTTCAGCCTCTCGGCTCGAGCATTGAGCAGCCCGTGGAATTGCCTTCGTGCTGCTCGACATCCTGTCAGTAAATACGAGGAACAGATCACACCTGAACAGAAGCTTTCCCACCAACGGACCAGCATGTGGGGCCTCAATCCTTCCTGATGCTGCTTCATATTGTGCTAAGTGTTGGATTTCTTCTACAGTGTGTTGCTCATTGTGTGCTGACAGAAGGGCTGCGCGGAGACACACAGAGCCATAAAACATATAAATAATAGTTATCCTGATAGAATAAATCCAAGTAATACCACTAAATTAGATCCCCGCTCTTTTCTCATTTCATGTCAATTTTGGTCACTTTTATTTGTCATCCATAATGTAATTGAAATATCGCTCTATCGCAACGCTGAGAATTAGACGTAACACTCAATTTGTTATCAATTTTTGAGTTGAACGCACGGGAGGGAGCTCACAGAGTGAACGAATCGCTTGATACCGAGTGCTTATGAAATGGAATAGAAGGGGAACGGTCTGCCGTTAATGCCCCTGAAACATGACCACAGCCCCCCCCCCCCTTGGGCGTTTATCTGCGCACACCCGCCCCCGCGTGCCCTCGGACTAAAGAGCAACATCACAATCGCCGATTATCACAAAATGAACCAGTGTCCAGCCGCTGCTGTGGACTAATGCATAATTCATGCTGATACAGCCAATGATGTATAGCTCTGAATATATGTAATAATAGAGAGGGGGGGGGGTGTGGGGGGGGGGGCGGCAGTGATGTCATGAAAGAGAAATGCTGCGTCCGTCTTTGTCAGACGGTTCCTGGACCCCTCGAGGTTTCTGTGGTACAACGAGGCAAAAAGACACCAGCACGTCCTTCCTCCTCGCTGCCTACTTTCAGGCCTCGCTCAAGACCTTCCCAGGGAGGAAAGCTCCTTTCAGCTGCTCGTATACCGCGGGACTAAATCTAATCTAATTCATTGGCACATCGAGATCTTTACTTTCACTTTCAAGACCTCGATCTAAAGTATCTCCCTCACGTGGGGCAGAAGCTCCAAGGGAAGTGTCCCGGTCCTGTCTCATGAAGAAGTGATTTTCCTGCTCCTGCATGACACCGGAATCTGCCCCTCAGATTAACAAACCGACGGTATTTCACTCAACGGAATGGAAAAGGTTCAATAAGTGAATTTAAAACACAACCAGCAGGAGTTGCGCGACGCACTGCGGCAGCTACCGGAGACTTTCCCCCTGCACCACCTCCCTCTCTTTGAATCGGGATTACTCCCATTTGTGGCCCTAATGGCGAACTCGTGTCCTCCCGTCCTCGCTGTTCAGGCTGATGCCCGCGACGAGGATCTCTCCTCTGCTGATCCCGAGCGGGAGAGGATAACAAATGAATGTTATTAGAGGAGCGAGAGTGGCTTTGCAGGAAAGATTAGCACTAATGCCGGGTCATTGCAGCGATGAGACTGTTGCAGGACCTCAGCGGGGAAAATGGAGGTGCAGCATAATTACCTGAGTCAGACCGCTGAAGAACTTCCAGCCTTGCAGGAGGGGAGCGCGGCGTTCTATTTCGCTAATGACCACAATCAATCATTTATCATATACAGAATTAAAGAAGGAGGATTGTTTGAATCTCTGGTAATTCAGTTCAGCCACCAGAATATAACGCAGGGAACACAGGGACCTGACGCTTACAGAAAAATGGTTTACTCTCTGCATTGATTCTCTGAACAATTGTTTCTTATTCTTTTCCTACTCATATTTTACCACAGACAAGTAGGAATATTGTTGTATTTTTACTTTGTAATTGTATTCCTTATAACGTTGATTTTTGAATTTAAGCAAGCTGACTCTTTTGTATCTTTGTTTCCGGCCGGGATGAGAACAAAGGAGTGAGGCCTCCGTCGAGGGCTTTCCGAACCCTCACAAAACGATGCTATGAAATGGGATCAAACAGTTCACATTCTCACAATTCTTAAATCCAATTGTGTCAATAAATTGCAATTGTGCACTCAATGTTTTTCGTTGGATACATTATACATTAAAATGACTCCTGATCCGTGGACGGCCTCCAGATAACAAACTTCTCCAGTTATAACAACTGATCAGACTCTGAGCATGAAAGTGTGTTGAAGTGTTGTCGACGCTCATTTGGAACAGTTATTTTATCGCGGTTGGTCTAATTCCATCACAACATTCAACCCGGCTCTAATATTGGCTAAATTATGTGAGCCGAACAAGATTTAATAGTACAGGAAAGAGTCTGAAACACCCGAATGGAAAAACCTTGTGTTTCTGTGAATGTTTTCTGTGCGCTTTTTCATTCACGCTTTACAACTTTTGTAAGAAGAGGATCACAAAATAACACAACAGCAGTATGTCGGCTGCTCGTGTAGCCGGCGGTTACTTGTCCTTATTGATGTGCAATCACAGCCGTGACTCCTGCTGCGCAAACGGAGGAAGAGTAACAAGGAATTACGTCACGTCCATCAATCAGCTGCAGATCTTTGTCAACAGTCGGGCACTTTGTTGGTATGACTGAAGAGAATATGGGCTTTGAATCCACTGACATGAGTCATTGTGGCCAAAGCGTACGTGTACACATCAATATTTATATAAAATAGGTACCATTTAGTCCAGGAGTTCCTCTCTTTCTGTAATAAACGATTATGTGAAATGCATTTAAAGCTGTAAAGTTAAATCCACGATGCAGGATTTTCTGACATTTTATTGTGAAATCAATTACTTCCATTTCTTTGCGTCACAAGACGAACAGCCAATCACTTGTTTAGTTAAACATGCATGATATAAGAGACACGGATAGCTCATTTTCCTGCTCATATATAATTCATTTGCATATTCATATGTATAATTCAGCGGCTCCACAGGCCGCCTGTTCTTACTGACGAAGCGGATTTGTCTTTGACTGGGTTTGACTTTGCATTCGCTGCTGGAGCGAAATCCCTCCGCCCTCCTTAGTCTCCTCACGAGACGGCGTCTAATGAAACATTTAAATATTTATGCGTTCAAAGTTGTTTACCTCCCTCTCTCTCCCTCTCTGTGGGAAAGCTGACTCTCACTCTGTCCTCTTTGAGTAATGTCCTTTCTCGCTTCTGTCTCTTCTTCCTTCACTTATCAGGGCTGGTGAATTAATGAAGGTGACGGAGGGTTAGGGTGGTGTAATTAAAACATTTTTTTTAGAGCAGCTGAGGGACAAATTGTGAGTTTGGTTTATTTCAGATTCACCCTCGACAGATGTTGCATGCGAGATGTTTTACACAATAAAAGTTGGTTACAAAATGTCTTGACGTGTTGAATCTTTTCTGATTTGTAAAAGGGAATTTTCAATGTAGCAATTGCTCAAGAGATAAAACAACGGTATTAAAATAAATGTAAATAATCTATGACATTTTGACATGAGTTAGCTTAGCGTAAGGACTGGAAGTGCTGCAAGCTTTGACCTGTTCTTCTTTCTGTTGTGAATCCACGTCGCTGAGGTTCAGAGATGCAGTTGGATCCTCATTTCCTTTAAAAAAAAACATGCTTTTGAATTATTCAAATGTTGTTATCCAGTCCCATTATATTCAAGAGAAGGCATCTCGTAGAATCGCAATCGAGACTGATGAACGGCCCTACGTGTAAGAGGATAACGTCTTGGCTGAATGCTGCGACCTGATTATCTCGGGCATCAGCGGGTTTGTGGGGAACCAGTTAGCTGAAGGTCGTCTCCAGCCGGACTCCCAGCATCCAGCTGCCACCTGGTTCTTCTCCTGCTCCAATTGACTTTCCACTTAGCACCGTCTGGTATGTAGCAGAATCCTGACATTCACGTGTGAATACATCTATAAATCTTCACAGAAACCTATATTTATACCCCGATTTAGTTGTTGAAAGTAGTGGAAAGAATAAAAGAGTCAATCACCGGCGAAAATGAGTGGAACCGAGTGGTGTTTTTATTAATGGAGGCTTCATGGAAGCAGGAAAGTGAGTCCACACAACGTCATCTGCCACAGAGATCCTGAGCCACTGCAGTTCACTTCAAAATGTGCAGCTGATTCCTGCAGGTAATGAGAGCAACTCGTCCGGCGAGCAAAGCCACAAATCCCTGTTAATCCCCCAAAAGCAAATAGACGGACATCTGAAGGGGGACATCCAAAGGGGCGGGACTTCCTCTCTGTTGTCAGGCAGGAATATGTCAATTCATCACTTGCATACTGCGCACACATCCTGACAGATTTGTTTCATTCTTACTTACTTTTACTTAAATAGAAGCTGCAGCAGAGGAAGGAACCTGTGTGTTAGAAGTTGAGAATATATATATATATATATACACTAAGAATTTTATTTGGCTAATCTCACATCCATTAAGTCGAGTTTTGAAGGTCTCGTCCATCATTTATTAATAATAAGAATGTCGGCTTAGAATAAAAATGAGACACAACGTGCTCACAACAAGCACAAATATTATTTAATGCCTCCTTTCTTTGCCAATTTATTCTTGGGAAAATCAATATCCTTGCCTTTTTTTCTTCCCTTACTCTGTTTTTTGTTTTATTGTGATTATTGTTATTAAGGAATTCCTTGTGATGGGGGACAAAGAGACGGGGTGGACTGCTGGTAAGGGGACAGAGGGACGGGGACAGATTGAGGAGGACAAGGCTCTCCAAATAAAGCTTCAACAGTCATTGCGTTGCTTAGCAACATAGCCATACGTACGGGCGCCGCGTGCTCCACGACAACTGTGAGTTCATCTTACTGATTTTTCCTCCTGCAGTAACGTCCGTAGGTTGTGTTTTGTTGTTTCTCTTTTCAGCATCTCAGCTGTTTGAATCATTTAATGGAAGTCACATGTTGCTGTTTTTATTCCACTTCTGAATGACTGAATATAAAAAATATTTTATTTTGAAAGGCAGAATTGGTCGGCACCAACTTACTGACGTTTTAGTTTGTTCTACTTCTTTTACTCCGACTGGTCTCAAATCTGTTTGAAGTTACATCAATTTTGATTAACTTCAATATATTTAAGGCATCTCCCCCGTAGCTTTAAAAAGAGGCACAATAAGATCTAATTTACATGTCATCTAACTTTATTAACTATGTTCAGACTTTTCCCACTTTTATATGTGAAGCGGCAACATCAGAAGCCCTTCACTGTTGTCTTATGTCAACGAAAAACCTTCTTAATGAACGAGTACAAAGGTCTTTCTGGCCGATGACACACGAAATCGCACACGGCGGACGAGTGAAAGATACGTTTTCAGAATTTGTGTGTACATTGTAAACACACTGAGATAGAACGCACTAAATGGTGGATCTGATGAAGCTCTTCCTTTAATGAGACACAGTGAAGCCATCGTGTGTGTGTGTGTGTGTGTGTGTGTGTGTCCCGAAGTGACTCCTGCAGTAACAGATCAATCCGGGCTGGCTGAGTAGACAAGCCCCCCCCCCACGCCTCCATTGTGTTACCATTATCTTCCATTTACCAAAGGAAAAGTCATATTGATTCTTGCCGTTGTGTCACTGCAAAATCCGGCTCCATTCTGCTCTTTCCAAGTTCTCTGTTTGTATGGAAGGAGTTTGTGTAAAAGAGAATAGTTGCATGGCTCTAAGTGACACAATATTGACGCAGATGACACGGCGAGCTGTTCTTTAGCCTCGCGGTTGAACGTGGTTGAGTATGTACTGCAGGCACCTGCTGAAGGAAACAGAGGCTCACGCACCACATGTCACACGGAGACCTTTCTCCTCAATGTTTCTTATTGATTAACCGTTTGTAAACCGTGGGGGGGGGCGGGGGAGGGGGACAGGCGGGGGGCTTTTATTTTTTGTCCTCTGCACAGAATAGTGAGAGCAGGACACTGGTCTGGAAGAGTGATGGAGAGCAGCTGTGCTGTCACAGAGGGGGAGGGAGGATGGATAAAGAAAGCCCAGGGGGGAAGCAGTGGGAGGAGGAGGGGATGGGGGGGAGGGTGGGGGGGGTTGTACTGTACTCGTGAAAAAAAACCTTTCACTGAGCGCTCCAGCAGCGGGACTGAGGGAACTAGTCAGACAGCCATTGAACTGCAGCCACCTGCTGATTGTTTTTACACCTTTAAGACTACTCAACGGTTGTCGGGCAGGAGAATTAAAACCAGCGACGTGCACCCGCACATATTCAACAACTGGGCCTGCTGGCGGATGATGTCGCAAGACGGTGCAAATTTCTTTCTCCTGCAAAACGGATTTCAGTGCGTTGGCACTAAGTGGTCCCATCACAATTTTGGAAGTTCAACACAGTCACTTCTGTTTGCACAGTCATTTTTACCTGCTGTCGGTGCCTCATTTCAGCATTTGCATCCGAAAAAATAGAAAAAAGCGCGTGAAACAAGTGACCCGCATGAGGCACGTGTGTGATGTGTGCACTTTGAAAGCATTTTAGGGATTCAAGGGGAAGCAGGGAGGGACAGCAGGAACGGGGGGTGGCCTGAACCGAGTTCTCCACACATTTGGCGCCCCAGCATGTACGCAACACGTCTAGCGTTGCTAATCGCTTTAAACGGTGGCGTTCCAGCGCCTGTCAAGGCGAAGAGGGAACGCGGCTCGAGGGAAAAGCCCCCACACGCCGAGCGAGGCCCCAGGCCCGGAAATTATTCTTATAGTATTCCGTCTTCGCCTTTGTGCCGCTGACACAGAGAAGAAGCAGGCGGATGCTGTCGCGGGGTCAGAAGAATGAACGGGCCTGAGCCGAAAGGTCACGAAGGCGGCGCCGTGAATCACCTCCGCGGGGGGGGGGGGGGGGTCATCCCCACGGGAGAGACAAACACAGCGCCGTGTGGCCTCAAGCACACACACACACACAGGAACATAAATACACATAAATACCGCTCTTACGTCGATAGTGACGCTAACCCCCTCGAATCCTTGTTGCATCCTTGTTGAATCCTTGTTGCATCCTTGTTGAATCCTTGTTGCATCCTTGTTGCATCCTTGTTGCATCCTTGTTGAATCCTTGTTGCATCCTTGTTGCATCCTTGTTGCATCCTTGTTGAATCCTTGTTGCATCCTTGTTGCATCCTTGTTGCATCCTTGTTGCATCCTTGTTGCATGGTGTCAATTGGATTAAAGGCAAAACAAGACAAAGGGAGGCACAACATTCTAGACGTTTAATTAGAGACATCTTATATTGACATTTTTATATTATAGATCTTTTACTCGTTTGACCGCCACAATTAAGCTACGATCACGTACGTGAGTTCAGCCATATTTATGATCCCTTGAATCGATGGTTTTGTACTATGCTATTTTATCCACATCAATATTTAGTTGGATTTTCTGTTTTGATCTGAAGGTCATCTTTAAAGTGTACTGAATGCTTTGCTGTCGTCACCAGCTAACCGCTAACTAGTACAGGCCATAGAAAATAAAACAAGCATAATAATAAAGGCAGGTGGTCCAGGTCGCTGTAGCATTGATGCTACTTTTAGAGAACACACATTTGCATCCCTAAATACAGGAGGCTGGGACGGCTCAGCTCAGCGTAGCATGTAATGAGCTTTACATATTAATTACATAAATCCACCCGCACTTCCTGTGTGGAGTCACCGGTCCCATCGGGGCTCTTCTTGTGGTTCCCACGGTAACGGCGGACGCTTCTCCACCGCAAAGTCCTGCAGGCCTTTCAACCGCGGTGAAACCCGAGTAGGAAGTCGAGCAGAAGATTCGTTTCATCGCAGTATAATCAACACGTGCTCTCAGCAGCTTTGGACTTAAATAGAACAAACAGCGTTTTTAACAAGCCTCCATCTCCACGTGCTTCCACCCGGCGAAACGTCGTCCACAGTTCTGTCTTGAAGCCTTTTGTGTTTTCCCAATTACTGGACGTGGAGGTGCATTTGTCAGACCAGGAGGGCCGGGGGCTCTCTGAGGGGGGGGGTCCATGCTGGACACGAAGCTCGCTGGAGGTCGTTATTCTGCTCGTGGGTTGTTTTTTTGTTTCTCTGCGTGTTTGGTTCCCTGCAGAATGTGTGAGGCTCTTTGCTTGGTACCGTCCAGTGAAAGACAACGGTGCGCTACTGGTTTGTTTCAGCACTCACTTGCTTCACTCTTCATCAGGCCGTAGAGCCGGCGGTCATTCACTTCACGCTATTTTGTGTTTCTCAGTCCAAAAGCTTTATTGCATTTTTCACCCTGATGGGTTCCAACTCGGCCGATGCAAAGTAGACAAAAGAGTAATTTCCACTCTTTAAGTCAAAATCAGCTTTAAATTCATGCCGCCGAGCCGACCTGTGTGTGAAGGAGCTTTACTTTACAGTGTACCTGAAATAAAATATATTAGATCTATCTAAATGTAATTGCATGTACCTTGTATTCTGCCACTGATCACAAAATAAACAGGTTTTCATAGAAAAATCTGTGCAAATCTGCCACAACCAACATTGCTTTCACCCGTGGAACCATGCAGAAGCATCGGGGTCCCCTGAAGACGCACCTGCAGCACCTTTCCAAGGACTCGGAGAGTAAATATTGCAATGGTTTTATTACGTTTGGGCTCCGGAGGCACCGGCTGCAAACAACACTGTATCTGTACAGGAGGAACGCCATAGTTTACTGTACGAGTCTCTTAAGCTCCTCCCTCCTGAAGACAAACATGGCAACTGAACAAGCAGCAGCAGTTAGCAGTTTCTTTGGTACTATTGGTTTCTACTTTTGAAGCATGTACGTTTTGGGCAGAAGACATTTAGGTAAAGCTTGGAGTGAAAATAGTCCACAAGCAGCAAAGGAGCAGAAATTGACATTTTCACTGCGTATTTCACTGGTTAATGTTACACAAATTACAAAAAGCCGAATTTAACGTTTTAAATATTTAATGACTATCGTAGCTTTTCTAATCACCAACTCGTTTTTTTCAACCTGGAAATCCTGAATACTTAAAGAGCCTTGGAACTGATTCATTTAGCTGAGAGGACTCAAATATTATCTGCACATAAAGAGCTTGTAAACTGGAGTTATTAATAGTAATCGTGGGGTTATGTGGCTATTTGATAGAAGCTCTAATTTGTGCTAATGGCTCGGTTGTGGCGAGCTGTGTCCTTTCACTAACGCACCAGCTATCATGTAAATGGGAGAGGAGGCGGAACCAGAATGTTTTATATCGCCCCCTCCAACAGAGAGCCGGGGGAGGGGCGAGCTCCCCTGCAGGCCTTGGTCATCATCATTTTGACATTGTTAAAATCCCGGTTTAAATCCTACTGTTTGTGCCAGCAGGAAGAGAGAGAAGCTCTAGCTTTAAATAAAGGGAATTCATAAGAAACAACAAGCAAAGGTTATTCTGATGATGAAGGAACAAATGAGCAGAAATTAGTGATATCAAATCAACACCACCTATTGTGTAAGAACGTTCTTTCGGATGCAAACGTAAACCACTGACACGATTCTGGGAGACTTTAGTTGGATTTTGCACTTATTAACACCAATAAGAAATAAAACAGAGTGCACGCATTCTCACAGACAGGTAACAAGGAGAACCGCCCCCCCCCCCCCCCCCCACCTGCAGACAGCGAGGGCGGGCATGCAGACCGGAATAGATCGGCGCTGCAGCCAGGCACGCCAGGCGTATTTCACACTCAAGGAGGGGCCTACTCTGCGCAGCGCCGGGGGTCATTAATCTCGGGGAGACGGGCCCTCCGGCCTGCAGGTAGCCCTGAGCCGGCGCTGGGCCCCGCGGCGCTAATGGACTCATCGTGTTATCAGCTGTCGGATAGTACAGAGCTGCTGCTGTTGACCTAAATGGAAGCGCAACCCCTGCAGACGGGCCCGTGCAGAGAGATGAGGCAGCCGGGGTCAAAGGTCGGGCTGCAGCGCGGAGCCGCTGCCCAAGGGCAAAGTTAGGAGCTTCCTCCTCTTCAGCATCCTCCTCGCCACCTTTCCCTCTTCTGAGGAACACCTCAGACATTACAATGTAAGCTACTTTCTGTTAGATATTTATACTCTAAAGCCTTTGACCTTTAACCTGTGCGACCTGCTCTGTAATGATAAAGAGAGTGACATTTGAATTTGAATCACGCTTACACCGCTTCTATACTTTTTAGCGTCTTTTTATTACCTTTAGTACCTTTCATTGTCATCTTGAGTGGTTTTTTTTTTTTTTAACCCTGAACAGCGGCGGTGAATCCAGACATTAAAATCACGAGTTTAAAAACCGACATTCAGTAAGCGCTTCAACCTTTAAATGATGACTCAGTGAAATGGTTGGCGGTAACAGTGTTAAAGGGCATCATCATTAGCTTCGTTAGCATCATTAGATTTGCATTAGAATGAGGGAAGAGCAGAGTGACAGATTGACGAACCGCAATCACACGGGTTTGTGGCCCCAAGTGAACGTGGGTGGGAGTAATGGACACAATGTGCTTGTTCAGTTGATGAAAACGTCCCAATCTGTGCAGGAGATTTTTTATACTTCGAGCTAATTATTTTGCAGCACCTCTGAGCGTCGACCGCACGTTTTTCATACTCACTGCTACCGCAAAGGGAGCAAAATCGAAGCTTTACTCAGTTCATTAAAAAGTCCCCGTCTTTATTGGAATTACCCAAAAGTGACTCAATAAACTGACTGACTGACTGCAGCGGACTGCCTGCACCAGGAGCCGGATGGTTGAACCTAATTCAGCATAAAGCATCAAACTATGTTCTGACTCCTGCCTCTCGGGTAGTATGAATGTTAATTAATCTTATATATATATGTATATGTATATGAAACAATCATTCCGTCACACCATGAGTTGTTTAGGTAAGATGGGTTTCAAAGTGTATTGAACCCCCCCTGTGTGAGTGAATTATACTGAGCAATGTTTCTTTGTACATAGAAACCAGGCCTACAAAAGACAAAGTAATTAAGAACTTTCACCAAACTTTACTTTCCTATTTAAATGATAAAATCAATTCATCCGCCTTGCTCTACATTATGCACATGAATGCGAACAGGACTAACCAGTTAAATAAAAGGAGTTCGGCGCCGACTGGCTGAGTGGCACTTAGTATTAATGAGGATGGGGAAAGTGAGACAACCATTATTCTTAGGGGGTGAACTGGTAATTATACTATTCTCTGCAGGCAGAAATACAGTACAAACACAATATTACACAAAGAGATGCTTAAATCACGAAGCTTCTTCATCATCCAGAGTAACTGGGACATTGTCCTTGAATTCTGGGGTTATTTATGACACAGAAACCACTGACAGTGCGTTTGTCACCGACACTTCCCACAGCCAGCTCCTTGTAAATCCTTTGTCTAAACTTTTCTGTCTGTGTGCAGACTGTCTATTGAGTGTGTGTGTGTGTGAGTGATGAATGGCGGCTCACACGGGCCGGCCCCTGTAACGCGGTTATCGAGCTCCAAAACGCTTCTCAGACAGCCAGCAAAAAACATCACAGAATGAAAATGTTCCCCGCGTGCGTTATTATGAACCAGCGCGCAGGAAGAACCCGAACCCGGAGTTATAACTCACAGCGCCGAGAAGATGCGTGTGACAATGTCAAACTAATTTGCCCAATTTCTCCTGCACCCCGCCTCCCCCTTCCTCCCCCGCTATGCACTCTTCTCCCTCCCTCCCTCTCCCCAAACAGATGGAGGTGTCAGTGGATCTCGGCGCTACCCGGCTCATCTGCATGTTTCCGGAGTGAGGGCTTGTCCGCTCGGGTCACGGAGGTTCCCCGCCCTCGACCCCGGCGGGCCCGGCCTGTCGGGGGTCGAGGGCGGGGCGAGCGGTGACGGGGGCAGAGGGCGCCGCGCTGCTGCTCTATCACGGCAACCTCCACATGCCCCCACCCCACCCCCCCCCCCCCCCGATCTTCTCTTTCCCGAGCCGATGAAGACAAAGCGCTTTTTTGTCCCGGTTCAGAGAGTCAAAGCATCTCATCGGGGCGCTTTTCACTCAGCTGCTGTTTGGGGGATTTAATGTTAATGGTTATGTAGAAAAACACCAATTCATTCCTTTAATTAAAAGGGACACAATGCTGCAGGAATTATCCCCGGAAATGAGTGTTTTTGCACTTCTGGGTTCTGAAGGAAATGTTTATTTTGTTTGTTTGTTTGTTTGTTTGTTTGCCACACAGAACATTTTAAATCTGTCCCGTGCTCAGACATCACCACAAAACACCATCGCGCCCACCGGTCCTTTCTGCGTGGGTGTGACTGGGGTCAAGTGCGTCCTCGGCCTCAAATTCATGTGCAAAAACACACAATTTTTGTTTGCCGCACAGCAGTCTTCCAAAGCCCCATGAAGACCTCTGTTGACCTTTTGAAGAGGTCCATCGTCCCTGCAGCAGCCTGTAGTTACCGTGCACCCTTCTTAACAAACACTGTGATTCATGAAATCCAACGTAACGTTATTCCTCTTTTTCTCTCCGTTTTCCCATGAAAGGCAGCAAAACTTACTCAGTCTGTTCCAAATAAACTTCTGTCTTCAAATCTAAGCTTAGATCTAACAGCAGAAAACCGAATGAGTGTGCGGCCTACGCGGGGCTCTCCGTCCGTCCCCGGCTCAGATACGCACGGCCGGACGGCGTCGCGCTACAGCGGCTGCGTGTGCGCTTCAGCATCGAAGTGTGTGAAGAAGAAGCCATAAAACGGCGACAACGCGACGGTTCAGGTCTTTGACTGTGATTGACTGCTCAGACCTGCAGTAAAACTCTCTATTAACACACAGCCGTGACCGCATGACAAAAGCATCGCCGCGGCAATTATTCAAGAGTGACTGCACACCTAAACGTGTCTTTTAAAGCTATAAATTCATTTATATGATGCAACATATCAATGTGGACGTTAATAGTGACTTAACAGATGCATATAGATTAGAACGTTTTCCACTGTTTTAAATCCGTGCTAATCTTCAATCCAAATTGTTTGATGGGCTCGACCATGTGGGACTAATGGGTCACGTGAAAGAAATGTTACTGCGCATTGATCACACCCATCTACTTCTATTCAGATCAATTCACTTTATTCTGTAAAACACAAAACCGCAAATTGCAGATTTGCCTCAGAGGGCTTTACAGTCTGCACACATCCTCTGTCCCAAAAGCCTCACATCGGCACAGGAAGAAACACCCTCAGAAACCTCAGTGAGAACGTCAGAGGAGGATCCGTCTCCTGATGGACCGACTACAATGATGTCATGAGTATGGAATGAACAATGTAAAATATGAACAATACATTCAATTCATACAGAAATGATTCATATAATAGCGAGCAGGTGCACGACAGGACCACTGCAGACAGAACCACCATCACATAGAACCACCATCACATAGAGCCACCATCACATAGAACCACCATCACATATAACCACCATCACATAGAACCACCATCACATATAACCACCATCACATAGAACCACCATCACATAGAACCACCATCACATAGAACTACCATCACATAGAGCCACCATCACATAGAGCCACCATCACATAGAACCACCATCACATAGAACTACCATCACATAGAACCACCATCACATAGAACCACCATCACATAGAACCACCATCACATATAACCACCATCACATAGAGCCACCATCACATATAACCACCATCACACAGAAGCACTATCACATAGAACCACCATCACATAGAACCACCATCACATAGAGCCACCATCACATAGAACCACCATCACATATAACCACCATCACATAGAGCCACCATCACATAGAACCACCATCAAATAGAACCACCATCACATAGAACCACCATCACATAGAACCACCATCACATAAAACCACCATCACATAAAACCACCATCACATACAACCACCATCACATAGAACCACCATCACACAGAAGCACTATCACATAGAACCACCATCACATAGAACCACCATCACATAGAGCCACCATCACATAGAACCACCATCACATACAACCACCATCACATAGAACCACCATCACATAGAACTACCATCACATAGAACCACCATCACATAGAACCACCATCACATAAAACCACCATCACATAAAACCTCCATCACATAAAACCACCATCACATAGAACCACCATCACATATAACTACCATCACATAGAACCACATCACATAAAACCACCATCACATAAAACCACCATCACATATAACCACCATCACATAGAACTACCATCACATAGAACCACCATCACATAGAACCACCATCACATATAACCACCATCACATAGAACCACCATCACATAGAACCACCATCACATAGAACCACCATCACATAGAACTACCATCACATAGAACCACCATCACATAGAACCACCATCACATAGAACCACCATCACATAGAACTACCATCACATAGAACCACCATCACATAGAACTACCATCAGATAGAACCACCATCACATAGAACCACCATCACATAGAACCACCATCACATAGAACTACCATCAGATAGAACCACCATCACATAGAACTACCATCAGATAGATCCACCATCACATAGAACTACCATCAGATAGAACCACCATCCACAGAAGTGGAGGGAAAGCACAACGACTTTAGGAAAGGGTAATGATGTAACATGATTAACTTTTAAAATAATAATAATAATAGTAATGATGATGAGAGCAGCAGCAGGCGTCAGCGGGGCCACGGTAGGAGGCAGGAACAGGGTCCAGATATAACCAGGATCCATAGAAACCTGTGAGGCGAGAAAGCACAAAGTTAGAAACAAAGTTAGCGATGCACATTAATGTTTACAGCAATAGAAATGGGAATATCAATGGCCTTGGAAGCGGTAGGTGTCTGCTGGGCCGGGCCGGGTCCAGACGGAACTACGATCCCCGGAGACCTGCAAGGCGAGAAAGCACAACAAGCTCTGAGAAAGAAGCTGAATTAGTGAATGCATTAATAAATAAATAATAACTTCTATTGTTTTCTACTACAGCCATAGCGTGGCATTACAGTTACAGCACATTCCGTGCTTGTTCTCCAGCTTAACTCCGATGTCACTGAAGAGATTGGGTGGATGAGTCAAACACAGCGGCCTACTTTCACCCAGGGTACCAGTGTCCATCTCTAATATGTAAAAAAACCCTTTTCATTTTGTTTCAAACAATTATATTTGAATCCAGCCAAGTGGCAAAATCGTTTATTCCACTATTATTTCCACATGATTGTGTGCATAAAACAATATAAAATGCTTTGGCACTAATATAGGATTCAAGATGTCTGCTTCTAATTGTGTCTTCGTCCGTGCATGAAGACAACTTATTTAAGACTATCATATTGCATCTGCACAACAGAGTAGCCCCACGGTCGAGGTGAACGTTTTTATTTGACTTTTTTCCGCTTTTCCGTTTCACCGTCTCAGCGTCTCACTCGTTCTGCCCACTCAGGAAAGTAGAACTTTACACACGTTTCACACTCGGTGTCACTCTCATTGACAGCCGAAAGAAAAAAAGGAAACCTGTGAACATATGGAGATCTGCAGCTTTTCCAGCATTAGGCATCTTAAAAAAACACAGTGTGATGTTCAACTGATGAGACAGATGGTTCGTTAGAGAATCACAAATATCCTGCTAAGTCTTGCACTCACTTCAGGGAACAGCCCTCAGAGAAACAAGTCTGCGGCAAGTTTGTTTTGGTGTGCATGCTGCTTCTGTGACAGGTCTGAGCTATGAATAAGAGATGACGGTGAGCCGACATCACATGTTAGAAACAGAGGTCAGGCATGTGCCGTCCTGCAGAGTAATGACCTTCCATTCGATGTGTATTGCTTAATAACATCTAATAATTTATTTGCTCCGCCTTCTGTCTCGGTGTCCACGTTCTTTTCCTTATGTGACTTTATCTCCATCTTCAGTTTTTTTTTGTTTTTTTTCGGTCTCTTCCATCTGGACAACTACCAGGATTCAGTTTCCATGGCAACACAGTAATATTTTCTTCTTCAGTTCCACTGGTGAGAACTTATAGAGTTTGGGCTACTGCTTTTATGCAGAGCATTTAATCGGGTTACAGGGCACATGCTCATCGCTCCTCTCTCACTTTTGAAGGATTCATCATTAGTGACAGTAGATGCCGGAGGTCCATGTGACAGATACCGGGCGTTAAAGTTGTGTTCAAGTTGATGAATCCTCTGTCTCTCTTTGACACTGCATCCGTTTACCGAAGGGTAACGTTAAATCCAGCTTGGATTCATTTTTGCCTGTTTTGGTAAAAGTAACATTCTGTTAAATGGCTCATTCGTGGTAACAAAGAGACCCAATCACAGATTATCAGAGGTTGACGTTAACAGATTAACCTCACCAGCATGAGGACAAGCGCCGGGTATCTCTGCAGCGTGCGACGCAGACGGTGGATTCATCAGGCCGAGCAGGCAGTGAGGGAGAGCGTGTGTGTGTGTGTGTGTGTGTGAGTGTGTGAGACTGCTGTGTGCAAAGCATCCTCATCGGGAACACTGCATGTGTGGTGACTTAACCGACACATCGGGCTGAGCCATTCATCCAGTCAAATATAAACAGCTGAGTCCTTGGAAAAGCTCTTTTTGTCAAGCATCTCATGCTTGTTCCTTCCAAGCATGAATGTGTTTCCCTATGAACAAATTGAGAAATCAAACAAGCTTTATCAGTGCTGGTACTCTCCTTTAAAGCCCTGATACTCATTTACATTCTAAGGAAGAAAGCTTACACTATTATTATGATAATATCAGCTGTCTGCTGTTCCAGTGATTTTCATGCATGGGAAGTAATTGTCCATTTATTCCAAACCGTTTGCTCAAGGAATGTATTCAAATTGATTCGAATCTGCCGTCGGCCGGCTGAAGACTCATGTTTTGATGCTGCTCTGGATTTTGGGGGCCTTCAATTTCAATTATTTAGTAAAGAAAACTAATCAGAGGATGTCACAAAATGAAACCATTTACTCAAACAATAGAGAGATATTTTACCGAGATAAACACTGAGAACTCTCCCTCCGGGCATTACTAAAACTGTACTTGTATCAGCGGCAGGATGTAAAAGAATGAGAGATGAAAATGATGCGGAAAAAACTATTCTGGTACAATCATCAGCGCTGTTAGAACAGTGAGCGCTGTTAGCACAGTGAGCGCTGTTAGAACAATGAACGCTGTTAGCGCAATGAACGCTGTTAGCGCAATGAACGCTGTTAGAGCAATGAACGCTGTTCGCCATTTTTTGAGCCATCAAGAGGCACGAGATGATGAGCTAGATTTTGACCCCTTTTAAGATGTATTTATTATAATAGGAAGAGGGAAAATAGCTTGAATGTGTAAAACTCAATCAACGAAAGATCACGTTTTGGTTCAATGTTCCTCTCTAACTTGAACCAACGGATAAGGCTTTTTTGGGGATGAGTAACCTTTTTGGGATGAAGCCCTTAAAGCCGAGGCAGGACCGGTCGTGTGAAGACTCGGCGCGATGGCGAGTGAAATGAGCATGGCGGCGCTGCGCTGTGGCATCGGTGTTCCATCTCTGGTGAGACTTAACCCCGGACGCTGTGGATCTTGGCGGGTCTCTACCCATGAGGCCGCAGAGGCCGGCTACCACGGCCACCTCCTGAACCCCGGACGTCAGGGCAAGCAGCAATATTAGCCCCCACAATGCACTGTGGGATCCAGATAATCTACAGATGTCCCAATGCTGTCTCTAGGCGGGGGGAGGAAAGTGTGGGGGGGGCGGCGGTGGGAAATATGAGAACAAAGTGAGGAAGGCGAGTGAAGAGGAGTGATAGATGGCACACTGTGATGTCTCCGGAGGGTTGAGAGAAAGTGAGAAAACGAGAGCAGGAGAGGAAGAGAGCTTCAATGTCAGCTGCAGGATCAAAAGAGAGGCAGAGTCTGGCGACGGAGGCACCTGAAATCCATTCAAATTAAAGCGTGCGCTGACACAAGGCCAGCGCATGAATACAAAGAGGGACTTTGTTGAGCCTGGACGTTGTATACTTGTGGTTGTTTATCTGGCTGCTTGTTGAATAGAAGTCGTACACAACGGTGAGCATGTGTGTGGACATTTCCGCCGGTGTGTGTGTGTGTGTGTGTGTCTATGGCTGGAGGTAGGCGAGCTTCAGGGAGCAGGTAGCCGGGGAGTTTTGGGAAAGGTCGTGGGGCGCAGCGGCTTGGCATGGCGGCATATTTGATTCATAAGCTCACCGGGGCATCGCTCTGCTGCAGGATTGAGGATTGAGCCGTAAGTCTTGAGTTTGAGCTGCAGACGCAGGGTGTTTGCCAAACAAACCCTCTTCTCAGAGCCGCGGGTGAATTAGTGATGTGACTCCATCAGCACAATGGTTTCTTTTCTCATAAATTGTTTATTTCATGCACTCCGTGTTAAATCGTGTTGATTTCAATAGAAACCGACAAATGGAACAAGAAATGGCAGAAGGGAACTTGTGTGTTGTGTTTCTTTTTCTTTCTTTTTTTACATTGCGCACAGAGATTCTGTTTTATCTGTTTTCCAAACTGTGTTCAGCAAATATAAATCTACAATATTGACCTTTCGACACGTGGATTGAAAAAAAAAAGAACAATCATGAAATTTCAAGGGGGATCTGTTCATGAGCTCTGCAGTAAATCTTTGTCACGATTATGATGTGCTTTGTTAAAAATAATAATAATATTATATGTTAATGAGGAATCGATTCAGCTCTTCAGAGGCACTTCATTCATACAGGAGAGCGGGAAGGTTAAATGTTTCCAGTGTTGATGTTTCGAAGGTCCTGGATTCAGCCGGGAATCATTGGCAGGGCAGCGAGTGATGGACTCTTTATGCAAAGAGCTAAATCCATCACAGGAAATCTAGAAAATACAACAAATATCTTAACATTTTTGACATTATGATATTATTCCCACGCTTGATCAGATGCACCAACACAGTGTTAATTCAGGTGTATCCCGTTGGCTCCCACTCATCTCAAATCTCTCACCCCACTCAGCTGGGCGACAGGAGAATAAGATCCTGCTGCTCCCTCGTTTATCGTTTAACATATTTCACATTTCTTTCACCTTTAGCGCTGCTCAATACCGTCTGACGGTTGACCTTTGGTGGGCGAATGAGAAAGGCCTCTGACTGTAAGCACCCACTCACACACAAGCGAGGGAGTGCACGCACTCCTTCTAAGGTCATCGCCCGAGGCGGTCAATAAGACTGGTGAGCTTTTGTGTTTGCCAATACCTTCCTGCAAAGAGGTTGACAGGCCTGTATGATCCACGCGAGGAGGAGCTGTCCTAATGGGTTGATGGAGATACAAACAACAACAAAAAAAGTGAGACACACACACACACACACATTCAAATAGCCAGATCGCTTTGTGACCTCGCACATCCTCTGCTCTGGATGTTTATACAAATACACCTTTGTCGCTCCAGACATCCAGACGGGGAGGCAGGTAAACAGAGACAGAATCCTTCACATCAGCTGAACAATCACACACACACACACACACACACACACTCGCGCTGTGTGGACGCCGCTCCAGAGACCTGCAGAGAGGAACATTAAGTCATACAAACACCTTGAGTGTCAGCCTTGGTTGTGAAGGGGGGGGGGGGGGGGGGGGGGATGGATGCTCTTAAGCCTCAGCTGCTCAGGCAGTGATGAACGGCCAGATCATTTCCAGGCCCCACACACACGCACACAACGACAACACACACGCAAACAAACACTTAAAAGCGATCCTGTAAGAATGCATCGCCGCTCCGCCGACCCACGAAACCAAGTGGTTTAACCAAGTGGCTTAATTAGACTGCAGTTAAATGTGTTGGCTGGAAACAACAAGAGAGGGATGATCATCTGAGTGATCAACTTTATTTATGTCTTTGCTCCTCTTTTTAAAGATGGGACATGTGGTATTCTAACATCAACAAATCATGTTCATGTCTGAGGACCAAGTAAACCATTATTAAGGTGCAGATCCTCCAGCTGAGTGAACACCAAACCGTGGTTGAACCCCGAGAGGCCTGCACACAACACCACATCCTTATACAGAAGTATCAGCCAAACAGTAGGAATACAAATGGAAAAAAAAAGAAAGTAAATCAATGCAGTACTGTAGCAAAAAAGTATTTTACATAAACATGACATCTGCAAAGCAATAGCCGAGGAATAGTACAAAAGTTCCCTCTGGATTGTTTAGAGGAAGTAGGCACACTTGTGGATTTTCAGTAGCCTGTCGGCCGTCTCAGGTTGCGGGAGACACTTGATCTGCAACAGGTGGATACACTCCAGCACACACACACACACACACACACACACACACACACTGCAGCATGTAAAACAGCTTGGCCTGCAGCCATCAGTCCCAACACCATCATCCGTGTGTGTGTGTTTCCACGCTTGATTTGCATGTGCATCTGACATGGGCATGTTTTGATCCTAATGAGGAAGCATTTACAATTTGTCTGTGCGTGTGTGTGTCTGTGTGTGTGCACGTGTGCGTGCGTGTGTCAATGTTTATTATTAAGTGTGTAAATAAATCACAACGCCGCTGTTTTGGGAATCCAGCAGTGGTTTTGTCTCAGTGTGTCAAGGTGGAAACATCTGCACACACACACACACACACACACACACAGGCACGCACACACTTACATGCAGCCTGCAGGCTATGCCTAGTTAGCGTAATGACACATTGGAGGGACATCAACTGTCCGGGAAGATAAACAGCGTTGACTGGAGGGCCCATTACTCCCGGGCACGCCTGAAGGAACACATGTCAGACGCTCCGTCATTAAGCTGCAGCAGAGACCGGGACGAGAGACGGCGTCCTCTCTGTCTCAGAGGAGCGCCGTAAAGTGCTGCGGGACAAACTGCTTCAGTCGCTTGCACTTTCGTCAATCCTCTGCAGGGTTTTTGCTAAATATTGACGGATGGTGAGTGGTGGATGTCGAGTAGGGTTTAAGAATCTACAGTAAACAGGAGCGAGGAAGCGTTCAGCACCACGGACAGCACCGCAGAGACCACAAGCAGGGCTTTCTGTTTCTTTGAATCCCGGGTTAATGGAACACCCGGGGTAGCTGTTTACAGACCTGAATGCTAGGCTAAGCTAACCAGCTGCTGGCTAATACAAGAGGCTGTCACGCTGAAACATCCTGCAAGACCAAGACGTAAGAAGCCAGTGGGGCTATTTAGTCCATTATTTGTGTTCTATTAGTTTGAACCCTCCAGTTTATGCAGCCGCTGCCTTGATGTAGTTTGACTGAAGCCGATGTTTTTCATATCAGGAGCCATTTTTAAACCATTGTCAACATTCAGAGTAACAATAAAATAAAATCTCCCACGTAACTGTGACTTCTGTGACTATTTGCTGGGCAGCTGCCAATGGTTTGGATTATTGGGCCCTTCAACATTTTCAGAAAGCCCATCCCACGGTGCCAATCAAATAAAATAAATCAGCTTATTTATTCTTTGTTGTTTTGGTGATTTCTGTTTCATTTTCATTGAAAGGATTAATACAAAATCATCGATGTGTCTTTTTTACAGGCGAGCTGCTTCTTCTTCCACCGCGGCTTTGTCTCCGAAATCACAGCAATCTATAACAAAAACAGCTTGCAGCAGAGATATAAAGTAATATATCATGTTGAATACCACACGTATTCATAGAAAATAAAAACACTTCATCATATAATTAATGTCTCATCCCGTCCAGAGCCGTCCTTGTGTGTGTGTGTGTGTGTGTGTGTGTGGGGTGTGTTTGTCCGTGTGAATACAAGTGTAGTCTTTTGACGGGGGTGTAAAGTGTAGATGGGGGGCTTTTATTGATGGAACAGCAGCTGCTATGTCAGCAGTTCCACCGGCTCAGAACCCTGACGGAACAGCTCTCCTCCGGCTACTACGTCAGCTACTACGTCAGCACACATTCTTGCACCGGGTCTTTTTGTATTTTTCTTTTTTTCAGAGAGCAACAGTGTTTTTGGAATTCATTAAAAACCTCAGTGGCAGCTTTGTAACATGTGTTGTCTTGGCAGGAAACCGACGACGCGTTTCTCTCGATTGCTGCACAGCGTCTGGGTTCGCTGCTTCAGTGAAACGTGTGAGTTTGGGTTTTTTATTTCAGCATGTTATTGGGTGAAAACGTCTTCGTTATCATTATCTTCCTGAGAAAACTGAGCAGAAATCATGAAGTCTTTCTGTTCAAAGTTTGGTGCCTCAATAATTCAGGATTGAGGACATAAAAAGATGCATTACAGGCAACGAAACATGAAATAAACAAAGCGGATAATGCACCAATTTCTGTTCTGTCCCGCTAGCGATGGCGATAACTGAACTCTGTTCCGTTTATATATATACATATATATTCATTTATTTCTTTTTTAAATATGTCCATAGTGTTTTATTCATCTGTCTTGTCTTGTTTGGTCTTTGGCGAATGTTTGGGTGTCGAGATCACATCTGTGCCGTCTGGAGCTCACTGATGATCAAGCTGTGAAAAGGAACAAGAGCGGAAGGCACAGCGGACAGTTTAATTACATCAACATAATTATGAGGGATTTTCAGGCTGTAATTGCGGTGAAATATTACCTGAGCTCAGATTGTAGCATTTTGAATCTCTGGATATTAATGTGTGTGCAAGCCGGGTCGGTTGGGCTTTATTTCCAAGGAAACAGAGGTCGAAGCTTCTTACTTCATCAATATCCGTTTTGGCGGGTCGCCCAGAATATGTCGGCTCGTCGTGTTCATCAGGTTTTATGGGTCAAAATGTTTTTGTCTTTCTCACCAAAGGCATCATTTCAGCCATCAAGTGAGCGAGGCACAGCGGAGTAATTAAAAGCTGCGTCTTCATTTAAATTCTGCCACATGTGCACATTTTCCATCCATTACGTCTGCTTCCAGATAAAAAAGGGCTGATTGACTATAACCTAGAGGAGATTTGAATCACCGGGTTTTGAAGAATAGAATGAATCTGTTTACTATCTTCTAGACAAGGTTATTTTGTCAATTTTACATCAGTGTCTCAGCTCTGACCCGCCTTCATCTCGTCATATAACATTGAACTACATCAGCATTTTGACTCATTTATCTCCACAGCACGTTGGAAAACATGAGCTATTCAAGATAAATACAGTAAAATAAAGTACCAAAGGCCACGAGAATGTCAAGTCTCATGACATCACAGAGAAAGTCTTGTGCTGTAGTTAATAAATTCCACAACACCTGCAGCTACTTTGTGTGCTTCACTCAAACAGACGCACACGTACAGATAACATCAACCCAGCAGCTCACAGAAGCTTCATTCTTTAACAAATACCGTTCTAAAACAGCTGGGCACTTTTATAGCAAATGTGACTAGAGGTATTTTAATGGGGCACTATTTCAATGAATGGTTAATGGACTTGTATAGCTATTATTCTCAGTAACATTCACAGCATCCTCACGCCGTAGTCATGACTACGGGAGATATATACAATCCTCCTCCGAGGAGGAGGCTGTGTTTTGTTGAAATAATTTGTATGTTTCGTGATTTGATTTTCTTGTTGACATTTTGTAGTCATTTGACATATTTCATCAAAATGTTAATATTAAAAATCAGTGTGAAAAGTTATTTTCTTTACGTTTTTATCTCAAAATGAGGTTTTGTATTTGTTGCCTAAAGAAGTATAATGTTTTCTTATAAACAAAGTCTGTGTTTCTTATTAAAACTCATAATGTGCACCCTCTGGGCTCTGAAAAATGCTTTTATTTCCTCATGAAACATTTGCTTATTTATTAATGACGTATTATAGGGACCGTGTTTCATAATGCAAACAAAACGAATACTAACATCTCATCTAATCTGCGCTAGAACAACACACAACACGTTGGTTTGGTTTGTGTCCACTCGGACGTTAAAGTCTCTCAAGCTTCTCTGGAGCACCGACCTCATCTCAAGGATTGCACAGTGCAACAGAACATTCACTTTGAGACGAAGCAACTTGTTTCTGGCTTTGAAATGCATTGCTGGTGTGTGAAGTGTGAGTGTGTGTGTGTGTGTGTGTGTGTGTGTGTGTGTGTGTGTGTGTGTGTGTGTGTGTGTGTGTGTGTGTGTGTGTGTGTGTGTGTGTGTGTGTGATTAAACAAGGAAACTCTGCAGCCCTTTTTCGGATCCCACACACGACAGTGTAGCAGTTTGATGAATCAAAGCATTTGCATCGGCTCCAAATAACATTAACCTCATTTCACCTGCATAACTCCAATCTCACGTCTGCGTGACCTGCAATTCAACAAAACATCCTGCCGCTGCTTCCTCTCTTTCTCTCCTCCATCCACACAAAAACTCCTCTTCCTCCTTCTGCCTCTCCCTCTGAATCCATGAGTCATTCAGTGCATTTAAATGTTAAATACTAAGGTGGAGGGCATGAGCCATTTCCAAACACATTACCGGCTAATGGTTCACATCTTAATCACCTGACCAGTCTTGTTCTCTCGGGTGGATATTAAGAGCACGAGGTTCCGTCTGTGTGGCGCTTTCACTGCGCAGATCCACAGTCAAAGTGCTTTGTTGGGGGCAGAGAGGATCAGCACTGCTGGTTTGGAATGAGCTCACATATTCTGACACCTTATAAAACAAAGGACAAACCGACGGGGCTGCTCTGCGTCATGCACCACCTGGGGAGACGCTGCTCTGTGTCTCTGTGTGAAGCATCCCGGGACGCCAGACGGCATCGAGTCAAAAGAAAAAGGATCAGCGTCCCTTTGCAGCAAACAACGCGACGATCAAAGGTTGTTTGGGGAAGACAATAAACGGGAGACGCGCACGATCTGCAGCGGCCCCCCGCCGTGACGTGTGATCACGCCTCGGCCTTCGTGCTCCAAACACGTTTTGTGTAAAAGTGCCGTCGATGCCCGATAATAAAGGCACCCGGCGAAGCTGCAGCTCGGTTAGCCGCTAGCCGAAGGCGCCGTCCAATTCGCCACCACAAAAAACCGCCAGTAGAAGTTGTTTTGGAGCAACATGAGTCGGCGCCACGACGGGAAGTCCTGCAGCAGCAATCACACACATACAGCGAGCGTGCAGACAAACGCTCACTCACAGACAACAAAGCGCTTGACAAACACGGGAAGTGTACTTTTGTGGCGATGTTCAACCCCATGTTCTACGTAGACGGCTGTGCGTGCGTGTGTGTGTGTGTGTGTGTGTGTGTGTGTGTGTGCTGCATTGCTGCCTCCGACTCGCCCACACTGCCTTTAGCCAGCCATTAATTCCCCGGCGTGCGGCGTGCGAGCCGGAGAGTGACGGCTCCAGCGCTTACTTTAGGTTATTACGGATGAATCAATAGAAACATAAAAACCTCAAAGTGTGTCATTAAATTCACAACTAAGGATTTCCATCATGAGCTCAACTCAACAAACGCTGATATCTGAATCGCAAAAATGTTACGTTTGTAAATGTATTTTCCGGCTGAATGAGTCTGACGATGAAATTGTTTTGGTTTAATTGACAAATTCTATCAGTCCCAGATGTGGAGACGTTGGTGCAGCTGTGTCAGGCCTGAAGTCGTGTCCACCGGATGTGCTGTGTGTTTAAAAAATACGATTAATGACGAATCTGCTTCAACGGATCAGAATCAGCTCTGTTGGCCTGATAAGCCCACACATTGTGTTCTTAAGAAGATAAATACTGCAACAAGAACTCTGGCCTTGTCGCCCAGATGTATTATAAGATATGCAGGGAATCGTGTCCGCTGCGTTTAGCTTTGTATTGGAGCACGTTGTGTATTATTTCCGCCAAACGCGGCGATGCGTCCCAATTTGTAATTGCTCATCTTTGCACTTGAGTGCAACTCGTATCAACGTGCTCAATGCTTGCTGTGTCAGAAGAGACCCTTTGGACTTTCTGTAAGTGACCCGCAAATCCAACAACAGGAGTTGTTTGTGTGTGTGTGTGTGTGTGTGTGTGTGTGTGTGTGTGTGTGTGTGTGTCAGACTATTAGATCAATGTGTATTTCAGCCGGTTTCCCATTATCCCTCGACAGCCCAAACTCTAATGGATGGCGTCTTCAGGTGTAAAGAGAGGAACAGAAGTCCAACTGTTGTTCGTGTGAGCTTCACGCTGTGCCTCTGATCGGGTGTCTCCCCCCCCCCCACAAAAAAAAATTCAACACACAAAAAAAAAGAGCCCCACGGTTCCTGAAATCGTTGTAAAAAGTTCCTTCCAGATCTTCGTTGACCTTAACAGCTCATATTTCAGGAACGTCTCGAGCTGAACGTCCGCGCTCCCTTCGGCTGCGCTTGATGAATGTGGGAGTCCTGAATCCTCCCGTTGAACTGTAGAGGCTGTAAATTAAGTATTTTAAGGAACTTTGGAGTCAATTACAAAACAACTGAATGGTAAAACATTTGCACCTACTTTTTCCAAAACGTCTCCAGGTCGCCAAACGGTCCGGATACGCTCTGACGAAGTCTGTTTTAAACACCCAGAAAAAACCCCGAGGTCAGAGGAAGTTGGAAAGTCTTGATGCAGAAGCTGAATAAGAGTCGTAACAACAGTTCTTATTGAGAAAGTTGAGACTGATTGCTGCTCTTTTTTCTTCTTCCTCAAACCACCAACCTCTGAGACACAAAATACTGCTCGTGTTGTTCTGAAACCATTGATTGGGTTTGGAGCCGATCAGCCTGTATGTACTAAATGTCTCGCTGTAGTCTCGCTGTGTGTGTCCTCAGCTCATCTCAAAGCCTTCCTGTTGGAAAGGACCAAAGGAAAAGTTGTCAAAGTTGATGCGATGGGCTTGTTATTTATTTTTTCTCAAACCGAGCCTCTCGCTCTCACGTGGTTCTTGACCTCCGCTCAGGTCAGAGGACGAAAACGGACGGGAGCTGTCCTTTTAATTGCGCCTGCGGGCCGAGCAGATGGAGGGAGTCGGTCCTCGTGGCTTCAGCTGCCAACCAATCAGCACCTCTCACCTCTCCGTCGCCCCGGGTTCAACTCGGCTTTAAAGGTACAAAACGAAAGCCTTTAATGTGGTTTGCAAAATGCTGACTGTCATTTCACAGACTCACGTTAACACTTGTTAAAAGAGTGAGACATTTTATTTTTTTTCCTGTGTCATTCAGTTCAAGGGAGGAAAAATAGTCAATATGATTTTTTTTGGAGGCATCGGAGCATAAAATGGTCAAAACATAGTTTGTTATTCTGCTCTCTGGCAGGTTTGTTGATCATTATTACTGATTTAAAATGAAGCTCCCTTATCGGTCCTCTGAAACGTTTTTGAACTTAATTTATTTATAAAACATTTAGATGAAAACCATAAATTCGCTGAGAATTCAACATCCATTCTGTTAATTATCATCATCTGAACGCTCAGCTGAATTCCAATTCCGACCTCTTCGGTGGAAATAAACCAGCTTGAATTCTGGGTACCAGAGGTGAAGATTTAGCTTCCCCACCCACTGGATTTTAGAAAGTCCAAACTCCACCACCTTCTCCTCCCGGCTCCACCTTCGCCGCTTTGCTCTGAAGGGCCGCAATCCCCGATCTGAAGACCCTGCCGAGCTTCTCCGCTGGGACCACGTGTCTTTTGTCCTCAACAGGCCGGCGTTTCACAGCAGTGGAAGGCGCACGGAGACCTGCGCGGTGGAACACGACATGCACGACTGCACGTTCTCCTCTTACGGGGTAACAAGCGCGCTGCCGGCGACTCCAGGCCGCCATTATCTTCACGTCCAATCAGGCTCGTCGTGCGAATCGGCGAAAAAAAGCAAACGTTGTGGCCGTTTTGTTTGGGAAATAATTCTGGCTCCCACAAATCAAACCTCTGACCTTCACGTGGATTTTCACGTGGTGTGTCTGCGTGTTCGGGTGCCTTTGCACGGCGGCGTTTTTACACGTCAGCAGAGAGAAATGTGTCAGTATTTGGGATTCAGCGCCACGTCATTCGGGTTCTGCGATATCTGCTGTTTAAAGAGGAACAACCTCCTGACAACGCAGCCAGGCTGTGTTTCTCGTCTTTAGCAGACCACACGGGGAATAACAATAAGCTCTGTTCCAGCGAGAAGGGATTCTGTGAGGAGATCTCGTTACGCTGCTCAGAGGTTCTCATCTCATGAAGAGCTGCACAGAAAAAACGATTCACAACAATTCTGATGGCATTACAAAGAAAAAATACTACGTGAAATGCTCTTCCAACTGAGTTATAATGAAAATATCGAGCATTAAGACTGTTTTTTTATTATTTCTAAGATGGGGCAGGCCGTGTATTTTGG